>NC_044062.1:2877289-3066051 GCF_902167405.1 Gadus morhua
TGTTTCAGTAACTGTGTAAATACAAAAAAAAGGGGAATTCCTTCATCCAAACAGTCTTTTTTCCTTTCATCACTTTAGTTTTTTTCCTTTCTTTCAATCATAAAGAATTGCCTCATTTAAAACTCTTGAAAATCCTCACAAAGACACCTGGGGACAGGTTGAAGCAGAATGAGGCAGAGTTTAGATATTTATTTATTTCTCTCTTGATATTATGACTTCATTATCATTAATATCATGCATTTTGATTTCTCCATACAGTTATTAAGGACTGTAATATGACAAGTGAAGGAATATTTGTATCAGGAAGGGGGGGGGGGGGGGTGTTTCCCAAGCATACTGTTCTAAACAATACAGTAAGTCTTCCATCTTGTAATTTCTGAATTTTCTAGTTAAACCTATTTTTAATTCAGTGGAATTAACTGCCGCACGGCTGCAAGTGTTGGTTGGCTCTGACCGAAGGTGAACTCGTCGGTCTGGTTCGTCTGCCCTACGCCGTGTCACATGACTCGGAGGTTATATGTGGTTGGAAGCTGGGAGAGAATCATATCACTACAAGGGTTAACTTAATAGACTGTGGAAAAAATACCAGGCACAGTCAAAATCTATTCAAATGTGTTTGTACTACTCTTACTCAGTTACAAAGACACAAATCACCACTGAATCACAAACTTTATTTTTTACCCAGAGTCACTGTGTCGGGTCTGAACATATTTGAATGCCGCAAAGAAGAGAGAACATATCAACGCATTTTAAGCTGCCTTTCCTGAATGCGCCCACATTCTGGGTGTGAACGTTTGAAACGTCAGTAAACCCCTAACACCTGGCAGAGCCAGGTGTTAGGGGAGGAGCCAGGTGTTAGGGGGTGAGCGGAGAGGACGTCATCTTGAGGAAACGAAACTTAACATTCGAAACCAAAGCAACCCACATCGAAGCTGTTCCCGTTCAAGAGAAAAATAAAACGCATTTTGAAAGAAAAAGTCTGACAGTAAGAACAAGTAAGTTAAACAGCACAACTTAGAGGAGCAGTTAAAACCTCTCTTCCTGTTATTGAATTAGAAATCTATAATTGCTCAATACATAAACCTTGTCGTCTGTTTCTAGGAATGGCCTGTGCTAACACTTCCTGGTCTGAAGAGAACTTTTCATGTTCCATCTGTCTGGATGTGTTCAACAGTCCAGTGACCACCGCATGTGGACACAACTTCTGTAGAACCTGTATTACAAAGTTCTGGGATGAACAAGTCCAGTACAAATGTCCTGTTTGCAACAAGCTTTTCAACACAACACGTGACGGTTTATTAGGTAGGCCCATCTAATAAATCTCTGTCTAATCAATACTTCATTTTGTTTATGTCAGTTGAATTTTGTTACAAGTTGAATGCAAATGAGCACTGTTGGCATTCCAAAAGGCACAAGCTCTCACTTGACTGTTTTCTGTCTGTGTTTTTAGTTTTATGGCACATAATGATGGTATTTGGCAGAGGTGGGGGTAAGTCACTCATTTGCAAGTCAAAACCAAGTCTCAAGTCATAACCTTCAAGTCTCAAGCAAGTCCCAAGTCACTGTGATGAGAATCAAGCAAGTCACAAGTCAAGTCATTGCTCAGGTCAAGCAAGTCACAAGTCAAGTCATACAAAAATCTGATGATCTAACCCAGTTTCCACATTTAAAAATCGGTAAAGAGAGTGGCTCATAAGTTGAGTTTTATTTCAACATTAACAATAACAATGTCTTAACATTAACAATAACTTAAACTATTCAAAACATTCCAAAACCATTATGTGAATAGTTTGAAAATGTTTTCATGATCATTACCTCCAACCTATGAACAGAATCAAAAAGAACCTCTAGGTGGCTGTATACGAGAACAGTTCAAGTCAATCACCCAATCTCCCTACATGCTGTAGAATATTATTTGCAACAAATGGTATCAGACATGAAAAAAAAAAATATTTCAAAAGTAATATCACATACACATACTGTAGGAAGGGAAAATAGTAATACACAAGCCTGAAAGCTGGTAGCAATCTTGCTGCCTCGCAGCATACATCGACTTACAATGCATTGCGTTTGCAAAAAATTAAATTTGTCAGTACTTGGTCACTGAGTTGTGAATGATGGGGTCACATAATCACCCCACCCTAACCCTAACCACGTTCAACAGGTGCACATGATGCAGGGACTGCCATAATTCTTACCTCCACCTTGAACAAAGAGGGGAGGGTGCGCCTGTTCATGGCCCAAACTGAAGGCAGCTCTGTCCATCACAAATGTCCAGGTAGTGGTGGTATGGGTGGTGGTATGGGTGGTATAGCATACCTTTGCGGTATGCTGAGAACAGCCTGACGCTCTGGCTCTGACAGTGTAATTTTACTTGAAAATTACTTGAAATCCTCATCATAACCCACTTAGAGCCACCGAGTTAGAAGTACTGACATGAAATTAAACAAGTCAATCATCTGTGGAACGGGCAGGGCTCCAAAAACTCCAGCCAATGATTTGCAGAACCACCGAGTGGCATTGGACAGTAAGTACGTCAATCAAACGGTCGTACTGCACTCCCCCTCCCCCGCTCCCCGGGAGTGACCCCTTCGTGCACGTGCACGTACTCAAAGCTCGTGACCCAGAGCAAGCTTCTGTTTGTTGTTATCCTGCAGTGTTTGCACAGCGTTTTTCCTGTACCTCACCATACCAGTGACTGTAGCCACGGCAGAGCGGTCATTTTCCCAGCTCAAATTGATAAAGACTTACCTAAGGAGCGCCATGGCACAGGACCCCTACCTGTTCCATTACCACATATACAGACAGTCTACAGACAGTCCAGAAGACATAAACCCGCCGCCACGGTCACAGGGAGCGTTCCAAGAGACTTTCTCGCAATGGTGGTCCATGTGCTCCAGTCCTTCGTCTCTGCTCCCGATCCTTCTACTATCAAACAAAGCAGGCACATAAATACACACTCCCTGATTGGGCCTGATTGCGAGCAGGTGCCCACAATCAGGCCCAACCCCCCCAGCTGATCCGGTGCGCTCCCAACCTGCCCATACTCCCCCTGCAGGCCAGACGCCGCACGTCCCCCACACACCCCTCCCTGTTCCATTACCACATATATCCTTAAACACTGTCTAACCCCTCCCTGTTCCATTACCACATATATCCTTAAACACTGTCTAACCCCTCCCTGTTCCATTACCACATATATCCTTAAACACTGTCTAACCCCTCCCTGTTCCATTACCACATACATCCTTAAACACTGTCTAACCCCTCCCTGATCCATTACCACATATATCCTTAAACACTGTCTAACCCCTCCCTGATCCATTACCACATATATCCTTAAACACTGTCTAACCCCTCCCTGATCCATTGCCACATATATCCTTAAACACTGTCTAACCCCTCCCTGATCCATTACCACATATATCCTTAAACACTGTCTAACCCCTCCCTGTTCCATCACCATATCCTTAAACACTGCCTAACCCCTCCCTGTTCCATCACCATATCCTTAAACACTGCCTAACCCCTCCCTGTTCCATTACCACATATATCCTTAAACACTGTCTAACCCCTCCCTGTTCCATCACCACTTATATCCTTAAACACTGTCTAACCCCTCCCTGATCCATTACCACATATATCCTTAAACACTGTCTAACCCCTCCCTGATCCATTACCACATATATCCTTAAACACTGTCTAACCCCTCCCTGTTCCATCACCATATCCTTAAACACTGCCTAACCCCTCCCTGTTCCATTACCACATATATCCTTAAACACTGTCTAACCCCTCCCTGTTCCAGTACCACATATATCCTTAAACACTGTCTAACCCCTCCCTGTTCCATCACCACATATATCCTCCAACACTGTCTAACCCCTCCCTATGGGGTTAGACAGTGTTTGTATCAGGAAGGGGTATTGTTATATCCCCACCATACTGTTATAAACTATACATTAAGTCTTCCGTCTTATCATTTGTGAATTTTCTAGGTAAACCTATTTTGAATTAATTGGAATTAACTGCCGCACGGCTGCAAGTGTTTGTTGGCTCTGACTGAAGGTGAACTCGTCGGTCTGGTTCGTCTGCCCTACCCCGAGTCACATGACTCAGCGGTTTTATGAAGTTAGAATCTGGGAGAGGCAGGCACAGTCAAAATCTGGTCATATATATTTGTACAGCTCTTACTCAGTTAGTCACAAATCACCACTGAATCACAAACTTTACCTTTTTTCCCGGGCTTTTTTTTAAACATTTGAATGTCGTAAAGAAGAGAACATATCAATGCATTTTAAGCGGCCTTACTGAATGCTTCAACATTCAGGGTGTGAAAGTTTGAAACGTCAGTGAACCGTGAGGGCAGAGCCAGGTGTTAGGGGAGGAGCCAGGTGTTAGGGGAGGAGCCAGGTGTTAGGGGAGGAGCCAGGTGTTAGGGGATGAGAGGAGAGGACGTCATATTGAGGAAACGAAACTTAACATTCGACAACAAAGCAACCGACGTCGAAGCTGTTCTCCCGTTCAGGAGAAAAATAAAACGCATTTTGGAACAAAAAGTCTGACAGTAAGAACAAGTAAGTTAAACAGCACAACTTTGAGGAGCAGTTAAAACCTCTCTTCCTGTTATTAAATAAGAAATATATAATTGCTCAATGCATGAACCTTGTCGTCTGTTTCTAGGAATGGCCTGTGCTAACACGTCGTGGTCTGAAGAGAACTTTTCATGTTCCATCTGTCTGGATGTGTTCAGCAGTCCAGTTACCACCGCATGTGGACACAACTTCTGCAGAACCTGTATTACAAAGTTCTGGGATGAACAAGTCCAGTACAAATGTCCTTTTTGCAACAAGCTTTTCAACACAAGACCTGATCTACAGGTCAATACATTCTTATCAGAGCTGGCTGCTCAGTTTAGAACAACCGTACGAGTAAAAGAGCAGCCTTGTGTTGAACCAGCAGAAGTTCCCTGTGACGTCTGTACTGGGACCGAGCAGAAGGCTGTGAAGTCCTGCCTAATGTGTTTTACCTCTTACTGCCAAACCCACCTGGAGCCACATCAGAGAGTCGCTGGCCTGCAGAAACATCGGCTGGTCGAGCCTATGGACCGTCTGGAAGACTTGATGTGTAAGAAACACGAACGACTTCTGGAGCTCTTCTGCCAGACTGAACAGGTGTGTGTGTGTCTGTTGTGCACAGTGACAGACCACAAGTCCCATCCTGTTGTACCTCTAAAGGAGGAATATGAAGTGAAGACGGCCCAGCTGGGGAAGATAGAGGCTGAAGTTCCACAGAAGATCCAGGAGAGAAAACAAAAGATTAAGGAGATCAAAGACACAGTGGAACTGAGCAACAAAGACGCAGACAGAGAGATAGCCCATAGTGGGCAGGTCTTCACTGCTCTGATAGGCTGTGTTGAAAAGGGCCGGGATGAATTCAACCAAACGGTGATAGAGAAACTGAAATCAACAGTGAAACGAGCTGAAGACCTCATCAAAGAGCTGGAGCAGGAAATAGAAGATCTGACCAATAGAAGCTCAGAGGTGAAGCGGCTCTCACACACTGAAGACCACCTCCACTTCCTCCAGACCTTCAGATCCCTGAAGGAGCCTCCACCCACCAGGGACTGGACCATGGTGGAGGTCCGTCCTCCGTCATACGTAGGGACCTTGAGGAGATCCCTGGATCAGCTGGAGGAGACACTGAACATGGAGATGAAGAAGCTCCCTGATGATGCTGAACTGAAGAGGGTCCAGAAGTATGAAGTAGATGTGACTCTGGATCCTGATACAGCTCATCCCAGTCTCATCCTGTCTGAGGATGGGAAACAAGTACATGATGGAGGTGTAGTGAAGATACTCCTTGACAACCCTAAGAGATTTACAACATATTTATTTGTTCTCACGAGACAGAGCTTCTCCTCAGGGAGATTTTACTTTGAGGTCCAGGTTAAAGACAAGACTAAATGGTGGTTAGGAGTGGCCAGAGAGTCCATCGACAGAACAGGTGGGACAGGGTGGACCCCTGAGACGGGTTACTGGACTCTGGTCTACGACAAGGATGTGTTGGTATTTAATGATAACCCTTCTGTCCGTCTCCCCCTGAGAGCTGAGCTCCAGAAGGTGGGGGTGTTTGTTGATTATGATGAGGGTCTGGTCTCCTTCTATGATGTGGAAGACAGGGTTCATATCTACTCTGCTACTGGCTGCACCTTCACTGAGCCTCTCTATCCAATCCTCTTTCCAAGTTCAGATAAAGAAGGTAGAAACTCTGCCCCCCTGATCATCTCACCTGTCAATCAAACAGACTAGGACCTTTGTTTGATAATAAAATAATCAAACAACCAAAACAACTAATGTTGTTTCCTGAATTAGAATAGAATTAGAATCTCTACTATGTGAGATCTGAGAGATCAGCATTAATGTCATACTGCTGTCAGTTAACGAGGAGAATATATTTAAGAGTTAACCCTGCAGTTGTGTAATATAACCCTTTATAAAGGGTTATATGACACTCCATTTATGTGTCTGTTTTCCTGTATTTCTTTTACACGTTTAAAGATATACAATTTTTTGCATGTAGAACATGTTTAGAGGATTAAGATGTATAAATAATAACTTGTTTTCTTAACATTTCTAACAGTTTTAACTTCTGAATATTGAATGACGAAACAAGTCAATGTTCTTACACTTGATTTTAATTAAAAAAAAAAGGCAAATATTGTAATGCGTAGGCCTACATTATCAGGATCATTTCAGGGGAATAGGTACATTCCAGTAAAATAGTGTTCAGTATAAATACTGTTTCTGCAATAAAAAAAGTGTAATACAAAAAATAAAATTGTTTATTTCTAAAACCCTTATTTTCATGATTTCGAGATTGATGGAACGTTTTAAAATGTACGTTTGAAATGTAAAAGTTTTTGTTGATGAACCAGTAAATTAATCTCCAATATACAACAACGCAACATGTGTTACACACTTACACAAAGGTCTCAGTGACTACATGTAAAGATACTCCCTATGTGTTTGAGTACCGTGACTTTGTCTTGTCAGCTCTCCTCTCTCCATCCTCTCCTCTCTCTTCTCCTCCTCCTCTCCGCTCTCCTCTCTCTCCTCCTCCTCCTCCTCTCTCTTCTCTCTGGTCTTCTGGCGGTTCCTTAGAAGAAAATAATTGGCTGTTTGTAATAAGAAATCAGGCATGTTATATTACCTTCATGGTACCCCCGTTTGGGAAAAACAGAAAAGGCTGATTTTGAATACTTATTCACAACACACAAAGAAATCTGTCCGACTGCCTGCAGCCTAAGATTTCGTTAATTATATCGTGGTCATTTCATATATCATCATTCACCTTCACCTATGTTGTTAAGTGTTGTTCTAGAATCTACACTGTTGTATGCATATCGTTTACTCTGTCTTGGTTCATCAGGGTTCGCTGTCCCATTAAATGTTAGTTTAATGTTTTGGTTTTCTAACGAAATAAACGAGTCACGCATTTGTGTGCTCAACGTGAGAAAATGTCTCTTTCCATTTAATGCAATTTCCACAATATTATATTTATATGATTGGAAGATACGTGTCGTTGACCCTGCGCGCTGCCATACATTACATTTAAGCAGCACGCAACATGATTGAACTTTACTTTATGAAGTTGAACTTTGTCTGCACATTTGATTAAAAGTTTAGAAGCATTGCACTCTGCTGACACACTGTTAAGTGTCTAGTTTATTTTAGTCATTATCCTCTCTAACGGGGCCTCCAAACGACGCGTCACGCGATGATGTTTTTTTTAAAAAGTTGTGTAGGCCTACGCTTTAGAAAAGACATGCATGTGCGGGTGCACTGCGCGCGTTCATAAATGCGCGTTCATGTTTGCCTCTCTGGTGAGCTCGGACAGGAACCGCTACTGACCATATAAGGCCCACCCTGCCCCCCCCCCCCCCTCAATAAGCCCAACTGACAAATCAGTTTCAGGAACCTTAAAAACATCAACCCAGTCACCATGACTACTGACCTCCTCCGTCTCTCGCTGCCAGCCCCCCTTCAGTCACTGAATCTGTGGATCTCTACAATTCATCCTCAGCCCCCTCCTGGACCGCCATGCCCCAGTCCAGTCCAATTTTACTTTGTCTTCACATTTTTAGCATCCACTTCCTATATTTACCGTATATAGTTTACTTTGTAAACCAATGTGTTTCAGTAACTGTGTAAATACAAAAAAAGGGGAATTCCTTCATCCAAACAGTCTTTTTTCCTTTCATCACTTTAGTGGTTCAGAACTGCATTATTTAGCCCACACTGCCATCTATTGGCTCAGACACGCAACAGCATTATATAAATACCAGGGTCAGGACATTGAATTTATTCTGAAGCAGCCCTGGATTCTTCCTTCTTGGTTGATTTCACAGTTTGGTGCAGTGCTTAAGACTCAGTTTGAAGGACACCCTTTTAAATCAATAACACTAAACATGACCAGTCTAACGCAGAGAAATCAATCATCAACCTCACAGGCTTCAACTGCAGCCTGGGTTTTCATTCAACAGCGCTTGCTGTCAGCCCTTTTATATTTAAAACAGAATCACATGTCGGTTGTGTCGTTCATGCAGGTTCTGACGTCAATTGACTGGTATTTATTTTATTGCCAATATTCCTTCTCTCCTCTTGGGTCCCTCAGTCGGACTGAGGGGAAAAACGGTCTGTCTAGTTACTGGACCAGATGAAATGAGACGGAGAGGTAATAAAGTCTGTCGGCACGAGGACCTTGGATTTATTAAGTAAAGTGGCAACGGTTATACAGAGTCATAAGCGTGAGAAATCGAATATGTCTAAGTCCCTAATCAGCGCTGATGGTTCGTCCGGAGCTTCGCCTCCGTGGGAGGTCTGCTTCAGAAGAAGGTGAAGAGTCCCTGTGTGATACAGTCTTATGCTGTATCCTCCTCTCGATGAGGTGTGTGCGTTTGAGGTGTGTGTGGTTCTGTGTGTTTTTGCTTGGCTTTGGCTCCCAGGCCCTGCTGTGTATGCCTCCTAACGGGGGAGAGCTCCTCGTGTCTCCGGTGTGATAAATTAAACCGAGGAGTGCCCCCCCGAAATGTGGCTCCTCAGGCCCTGGTGTGGGCAGGGGTATCTCTTGGTTCATCCTAACGGGGAAGAGCTCTCAAAATGTCTCCTGTGTGGTAAATTAAACCGGGGAGTGCCCCCCGAACTGTCTCGTGTGTGATAATTTAATGTGGCTCTCAGGCCCTTGGTATGGGCAGGTGTTTCTCTTGGTTCCTTCTAACGGGGGAGAGCTTCAAAGTGTCTCCTGTGTGATAAATTAATGTGGCTCTCAGGCCCTTGGTATGGGCAGGTGACGGGGGAGAGCTTCAAAGTGTCTCCTGTGTGATAAATTAATGTGGCTCTCCCGTTCTTGAGGATGACTGGTGCATTGTCTGAGTGTCCACCATCTGCCAGCCTGGGAAATGGGGCCTTCGGCTCCGGCCTTGACCTGACTATATATTATCATGTTTGTGTTCGTTGGGTTAGAGCAAGAGTTGACTATATTGTAATGTGTCTGCCATGTGATGTGCTCATCAGGCTAGGGTAGGAGTTAACTATATTTGTTATGTACATGTGATGTACTCAGCAGGTTATTTTTCCCAACAAGAAGGAGAGGGCTGTGAGGACGCTGCAGGAGACTGTGGAGGTATACTCACAGGCATGGCACACGCACACACACACACACACACACACACACACACACACACACACACACACACACACACACACACACACACACACACACACACACACACACACATACTACTACTACTACTACTACTACTACTACTACTACTTCCTGTCTGGGACCGTAAATACACGCAATCAAAAGTAGTGAAAGTGAAAATTTGTGATTTACTACTCACACATGCTCCTCCTCATCTCCACCTTCTCTGTCCTCTCATTGGTAGATCATCCGCTCACAACAGCTTCTTCTACAAAAAGTAAACTCTAAAGATTCATGTTCTAAACATGCCAACAGACAGTTTACAAGGCATTTTCCATTAGCGAGAAATCCATAACGGTTTCGCATTTCCTGGATTAAGGAGATTGTGTTTTAATTTGATTGGATTTATTAGTTAACCATGTGTTCCTCAAGCGTGGTAGGATCACACATAAAGATACATAAAAGGTGTTGTTCGTCCATAACATCCAAGGTGTGCAGCTCCCCCAGAGGGAGTTTTGTTGTACTACATCTATTTTAGATTCACCGATCTAAATGGGGTGACTTTGGATATGTGAACACACTTAATGCGTAATGCACGACAATAATGAACACAATCCTAGATGAGCTAGAGAGAAGATTAGAGATAAGAGAGAGAAGGAGGAGAAAAGAGAGGGGGGTGAGAAGAGAGAGGAGAGATGAGAGGAGAGGATGGAGAGAGGAGAGCTGACAAGACAAAGTCACGGTACTCACACACATGGGGAGTATCTTCACATGTAGTCACTGTGACCATTGTGTAAGTGTGTAACACATGATGGGTTGTTGTATATTGGAGATTAATTTACTGGTTCATCAACTACAAACTTTTACATTTCTTCAATGATTTCCATCAATCTCGAAATCATCAAAATAAGGGTTTGAGGAGTAATTTTATTTTATTTTTTGTATTACACTTCTTTTATTACAGAAACAGTATTTATACTTAACACGATTGGACTGGAATGTATCTATTCCCAAGCCGGGCAATTGCCAGACCAAGCTCAATCGTAGATTGCACGTTGGTTTTAAGAAGCTGCTGTCATTTTCTTCAGCACAAGAGGTGTGATTAACGGGCCTAGTTCAACTGACTCTGTACGCGATTGGCTGCTTGCCGTCGCTTCCCTGTCGTCATTGTGTTAAACCAGCCACAGGGGGAAAGCCAGCGTGGTGATTGGCTCCCGCAAAAACGTATCGGAAGCAGAAAGAAATGTATTGCTCTTCTCCATCGCCGGCAGAATGGGTGCGTCTACGCTGTCGATCTATTCCCCTCAAATTATCCATTACAATGATAATGCAGGCCACACATTACAATGTTTGCCTTTTCTTTCACAGAAAAGGCAAAAACAAATCACAAGTGTAAGACATTGGATTTTTTTGTCATTCAATATATAAATATATATTACATTTTCAAATTATTATTCATACATATTAATCCTCTGAACATTTTCTACATAACTGCAAAAAATATTAGATCTTTAAACATGTAAAATAAATAAAGGGAAAACAGACACATAAATGGAGTGTAATATAACCCTTTATAAAGGGTTATTCTTAAATATATTATAAAGGGTTGATTCTTAAATATATTCTCCTCGTTAAATGACAGCAATATGACATTAATATCTGAGATCTCAAATAGTAGGGATTCTAATTATATTCTCATTCAGGAAAAAACATTAGTTGTTTTGGTCGTTTGATTATTTTATTATCAAACAAAGGTCCTAGTCTGTTTGATTGACAGGTGAGATGATCAGGGGGGCAGAGTTTGTACCTTCTTTATTTAAATGTGGACTGAGGAATGGATAGAGAGGCTCAGTGAAGGTGCAGCCAGTAGCAGAGTAGATATGAACCCTGGCTTCCACATCATAGAAGGAGACCAGACCCTCATCATAATCAACAAACACCCCCACCTTCTGGAGCCCAGCTCTCCGAGGGAGACGGACCGAAGTGTTATCATAAAATAAGAACCCATCCTTGACGTAGGAAAGAGTCCAGTAACCCGTCTCAGGGGTCAGACTGGTCAGAACTTTTCTGTTGATGGACTCTCTGGCCACTCCTAACCATCATGCAGTCTTGTCTTTAACCTGGACCACAAAGTAAAATCTCCCTGAGGAGAAGCTCTGCCTCGTGAGAACAAATGTATACCTTGTAAATCTCTTAGGGTTGTCTGGGAGTTCCTTCCACACACCTCCATCATGTACTTGTTTCTCATCCTCAGACAGGATGAGATGGGGATGAGCTGTATCAGGATCCAGAGTCACATCTACTTCATACTTCTGGACCCTCTTCAGTTCAGCATCATCAGGCAGCTTTTTCATCTCCATGTTCAGTGTCTCCTCCAGCTGATCCAGGGATCTCCTCAAGGTCCCTACGTATGACGGAGGACGGACCTCCACCGTGGTCCAGTCCCTGGTGGGTGGAGGATCCTTCAGGGATCTGAAGGTCTGGAGGAAGTGGAGGTGGTCTTCAGTGTGTGAGAGCCGCTTCACCTCTGAGCTTCTATTGGTCAGATCTTCTATTTCCTGCTCCAGCTCTTTGATGAGGTCTTCAGCTCGTTTCACTGTGGATTTCAGTTTCTCTTGAACCGTTTGGTTGAATTCATCCCGGCCCTTTTCAACACAGCCTATCAGAGCAGTGAAGACCTGCCCACCATGGGCTATCTCTCTGTCTGCGTCTTTGTTGCTCAGTTTCACTGTGTCTTTGATCTCCTTAATCTTTTGTTTTCTCTCCTGGATCTTCTGCGGAACGTCAGTCACCGTCTTCCCCAGCAGGGCCGTCTTCACTTCATATTCCTCCTTTAGAGGTACAACAGGATGGGACTTGTGGTCTGTCACTGTGCACAACAGACACACACACCTGTTCAGTCTGGCAGAAGAGCTCCAGAAGTCGGTCGTGTTTCTTACACATCCTGTCTTCCAGACGGTCCATAGGTTCGACCAGCCGATGTTTCTTCAGGCCAGCGACTCTATGATGTGGCTCCAGGTGGGTTCGGCAGTAAGAGGCAAAACACATTAGGCAGGACTTCACAGCCTTCTGCTGGGTCCCAGTACAGACGTCACAGGGAACTTCTCCTGGTTCAACACAAGGCTGCTCTTTTACTCGTACGGTTGTTCTAATCTGAGCAGCCAGCTCTGATAAGAAGGTATTGACCTGTAGATCAGGTCTTGTGTTGAAAAGCTTGTTGCAAACAGGACATTTGTACTTGACTTGTCCATCCCAGAACTTTGTAATACAGGTTCTGCAGAAGTTGTGTCCACATGTGGTGGTAACTGGACTGTTGAACACATCCAGACAGATGGAACATGAAAAGTTCTCTTCAGACCAGGAAGTGTTAGCACAGGCCATTCCTAGAAACAGACGACAAGGTTTATGTATTGAGCAATTATAGATGTCTAATTCGATAACGGGAAGAGAGGTTTTAACTTTCTCAAAGTTGTACTGTTTTACTTACCTTTTTCTTACTGTCAGACTTTTTGTTCCAAAATGCGATTTATTTTACAGCTTCGACGTCGGTTGCTTTGGTCAGAGAATGTCTAATATTCGTAGACGGGCTCTGCTTTGGTTTCGAAGGTTAAGTTTCGTCTCCTCAATATGACGTCCTCTCCTCCCCTAACACATGGCTCCTCCCTTAACCCTTGGCTCCGCCCCCACGAACACACTCAGACTTTGGTGCATTCATGCACTGTGTAGGCTACTTCAATGTGTTGATGTTGTCTCTTCTTTGCGGCATTTAATTATGTTCAACCTTAAAAAGATTGGTCACAGAGAGCCCGGGAAAAAAATTAACTTTGTTATTCAGTGGTGAGTTGTGTTGCGACTAACTAACTAAGAGCTGTAAGAATATATTTGACTTGATTTTGACTGTTCCTGGTATTTTCTCCACAGTCTTAATATAAAAACAACCCTCGCCATGGGTTCCCAGATAACCTGTGTGGCAGAAAATAAGTATTTTCCGATTTTTTTGGCACCAAGAAGGCAAAACTTCGCGATCAAAACACCAGCCGGACATCCAATTCCCTGCATTCCGTATGTGACCTGTCCATAGCTCAATATGGTAGGCATACTATAATAATAATAATAATAATAATACATTTAATTTAGAGGCGCCTTTCAAGACACCCAAGGTCACCTTACAGAGCATAAAGTCATCATAAATCGTTAAAAAAAAAAAAAAAAAGACATTGTGGAAAAAATAAAATAAATAAATAAACACAATAAATAAAAAATAAATAGAACAAAAACAAGACAAAACAAAACAAACAAACAATCAAAACAGTGATCAGTTAGACGTTGTGTGCGAGTTTGAACAGGTGAGTTTTGAGTTGTAAAGTTGATATAGTTGATATACATAGTCATAGTTGATATACTATGCTGATTTTACATAAGCATGTTGGTGTTCAACATCTGTTGTAGTGCAAAACATTCTAAAACTGGTGTAAAATGTTGCTGGCCATATTAATAGACACGTTGAATGTTATTGTTTTGATTCTGGAATCCCGCACGTAAACTGGTTGGCAAAAAAAGAGCAAAGACGGACGGACGGTTCACTTGACGGAGAAATCGTCACCTTCCTCATATCAGACAACTCGTAAGTCTGGATGAAAATGAAGGCTATCGTTTACTGTCACTTTCTTTTGTAAACCTTTAGAAATAACCTCCTGAATCCTTGTTATAACGCTGTGTATAATCCCGGACTGCAACAGCTTGTCGGCATGTTGTTAGTGTGTGAAATTCAGCACAGTATCAGCCGAGTTTACTCTAATTTCCACATTGTTTACTTGCTAACGTTTTCGAATAACAGTGGCTAGTTGGCAGAGTTAGTATTTTTACACACCAGTAAGTGTTTATCAGAGCAGAGCCCTAAATGTGACGTCACCCGTCATCTGTCATCCGGGACTTTCATAATCTTCGCTCTGTGAATGTAAAGGATGTTTGGTCGGATGTTACGACGAAGAATCATAATGTGAATGGGAATATTCTATAAATCTCTTGATATCATCTTTCGTCTCAACACTTCTGCTGCAGCCACTTAAAGTCTCACTCCGAGAACCTTAAAATAAGAATCAATCCATTAGAAGTATGAAAATATCTTCCCGGTGGTGCAACAGAGCAAACAAGGTGTCCTTTGACATCTACGTTTCGAGACGATTGCAACAGTGCCACACATGATCATATTTGAATATGTTTCGGGGTAGTAATTAGCTGTCGATTTTGGAGGCCTTTATCAATAATGACCAGCTATAGATTTGCTTCCCGATGGAGATTTTTGACAAATTACATGTTAATTAGCATCTACACGTTAAGCTGAGTCCAATGAGATCAAGCTCGGCCTCTTGCTACACCGAGATCATGTCCTAGACCTAGGTGTACCATGTAAAATACATGTTACCATTAGCTAGAGTGTCGTTCTTGGTGTCATTGGACTCAGCTCAACGTGTAGATGCTAAATAACATGTCATTTGTGACAAATCTTTATCGGGAAGCAAATCAATAGCTGCTCAGTATTGATTAAGGCCTCCAATTTCGACAGCTAATTATTATATTATATTATTACTACCATTAAACATGTTCGAATATGCTCATGTGTGGCACCGTTGCAATCGCCTGGAAGCGTAGATGTTGACGGACACCTCGTTCGTCCTCTTTCGCCACCGGGAAGGTATTTACATGCTTCTGATTGACTAATGAATTGATTCAGCTATTCCCCCAGAAGTCGGGGGTCAAAAGGTCAAAAGGAGACGGCACCACGCCGGGGTGGATCCAGATCTCGGGCAACAGCGCAGGGTTGCCAGGTCCTGCAAAAAACGTGCCCCCCACATACCGTTCAAAATCCACCCAAAATGTCCTAGAAGCATCCAAAATAAATAATGATATTATTGGCCATTTTGGCCAACGTTTTGAAAGTAATAATATTTGAGGGAATATTTTTTTGTTGTTGTTTTAGCAGCGAAATGCACCGTGTGCGTGTGTGCGTGTGTGTGTGTGTGTGTGTCTGTGTCTGTGTGTCTGTGCGTGCGTGTGTGTGCTTGTGTGTGTGTGTGTCTGTGCGTGTGCGTGCGTGTGTGTGTGTGTAGTATAACACGCTATTTTATGTTGAAATGCGACGTAATCCAGTGTTCACGAAACGTACACTGTCAACGTAGGTATGCTTTTGGCGACTGGGTTGGCTCTCAGATATACGTGTTTCTAACAAGATGATATCATTAAAAGTTACATAAAGTAACAGTTTAATAACACAAACGCAGGAAGCACATGAGCTGCTAGTTTAGCGAATGCAACCTGACGTCGTTGAAACATGCGAGCGAGCCGATCAAATCCTAATAACTTGTAACGGACCTATTGTGTATCGACCTGTATTGCGCCCCGGAACCTTTTATTTACGTTTCACCCGGTACCCTTTTAGAGGCGCACAGCAGCATTCATGGCGATGCGTGTCTCACGCGTAGTCGCATCGAAAACGTAAGTTTGATGTCTTAAAGGCCCACTATGCAACTTTTTTAGCCAAAATTACATTAAGTATGCAGGTTGAGAGTTATGCTGATGGTTCTGCATCCATTTCTGGGTCGATTGGTGGGTGTGTCATTTACCCATGTCGCCTCTCCAGTGAAAAAGCGCATATGCAACTTGCTCTGTTCGGACCGACACAATCCGGATGTGACGCAACGGAAGTATCCTCGAAAATGTAGTCAGATTGTAGTTTCGAAAATGCTTTACGGCACAGACACACACCCAAACATGGCACCGGCTAGATATAAACAGCCAGT
Source organism: Gadus morhua (assembly GCF_902167405.1). NCBI lineage: Eukaryota > Metazoa > Chordata > Actinopteri > Gadiformes > Gadidae > Gadus > Gadus morhua. The sequence continues at coordinate 2,893,795 of NC_044062.1, forward strand.
TGCGAGGCAATTGATGCATTCATCATGGATCAATCGACTAATGCTACAGCCACACCAACCGCGTTACTCGCGTTGGATAACGCGAGTAACGCACCTAACCTGACGCTTGATCATTGTGTGTCACAAAAATGGTTCAACGCGCCCAACGCGCCTGTGGCTGCGCTAGAGTCCGAGGTAGGAAACCCAAACGCCGCCGTGTTTGGGTGCATGATAGAGTTTAGATCGGGTTAGATTAAATAATCTCGGATATAAATAACGATCTCATCTCATCGTCATCCTTTTACCCGGGGTCGGGTCGCGGGGGGAGCAGCTCAAGCAGGGGGCTCCAGACTTCCCTTTCCCGGGCCACATTGACCAGTTCTGACGGGGGGATCCCGAGGCATTCCCAGGCCAGTGTTGAGATATAATCTATCCACCTAGTCCAGGGTCTTCCCCGAGGTCTCCACCTAGTCCAGGGTCTTCCCCGAGGTCTCTTCCCCACTGGACGTGCCTGAAACACCTCCCAATGGAGGCGCCCAGTGGGCATCCTTGCCAGATGCCCGAACCACCTCAGCTGACTCCTTTCTAAGTAAAGGAGCAGCAGCTCTAATCCGAGTTCCTCACGGATGACTGAGCTTCTCACCCTATCCCAAGACGCCAGCCACCCTTCTGAGAAAACTCATCTCGGCCGCTTGTACCCGCGATCTCGTCCTTTCGGCCATCACCCAACCCTCATGACCATAGGTGAGGATAGGAACGAAGATCGACCGGTAGATCGAGAGCTTTGCCTTGCGGCTCAGCTCTCTTTTCGTAACAACGGTGCGGTAAAGCGAACGCAATACCGCACCCGCTGCTCCGATTCTCCGGCCAATCTCACGCTCCATAGTACCCTCACTCGAGAACAAGACCCCGAGGTACTTGAACTCCTTCACTTGGGCTAAGGACTCATAAATAACGATAATCGGGTTAAATAACTTCACATGGTGTGTCTGGTGTGTTTCCAGCATTCGTAGTGTTGATCAGCAGAGAAATAGTCCGCCAAGACGTTGAGGTTGCTTAGCAACCAGAGACTCTGTCCATGCAAGTGAACGGAGCGTTCACCCTTCGTCATAACTATCAAACCAAACATCCTTCACATTCACCGAGCGAACATTATGAAAGTAAAATGCACATTTCTCGCTAAAAATGTTTCCATAAACGCATTTAATGGCGTAACTATGTTACTATTTCCACCCCCAGAATAAAGAAAGATTTCGGCCGTATGCTTCTGTGCAAGGGTCACTACTCTCTGTCGGTGATGTCGGGTCAAGCTCCACGCTGATTGGCTATCGTGGCTAAGCGTCACGCGTTGGAGCGTTGAAAGTTCTGAACTCCGGGCGTTGGTGCTTTACGGCACAGACCCCCAAACGCGGAACCGGCTCGATATAAACACAAGTAACTAAGGGATTGTTATATTCATCATAGATCAGCCGACTAAAAAGAGACAGAGAAACCCAATGTCGGAGGAACAGAAGAAGAGAAAAGGGAGACTGACCGACAGAGAGGCCAGACACGAGTAAACGTTGAGCAAGCTTTTCAGGAATAGCGTGAACTGAAAGAAAAAGAAGACTGCAAATCAGACGCCGACTCGGCCGTGTTGCTTTTGAAATTGAAAGTACCTTTGGGTGAACTTTGTCTTCGTGGTATTCTTGATGTTGATAGTCTCTGTACAAATGTGTTTGCTCAACCATTTTGTTGTGAGCCCTGTAAAAATTGTTTTCTCGACCGTTTTGTTGTGAGCCCTGTATGTTTCTAGCTTGCTTGGTTGCAACCATATAAACACCTTTGTTTCCATGGGTGTTTTGCTGTTCGTCCGTCTCGTCCCCCAGATACAGACTGAATCCCCGAATCCAGGTTCTTGTTTATTTAGATTATTATGTTGGCCAAACCTCTTAAACTGATTGTTCTGTTCAACCTAAGATATAACAATTATAATCTAGGATATACATTCTCCCCGTCAACTATAAAAAAGGATGGATTTATGTTTATTGCAATACAAATACACCTTTTTAAAAATGTATAACCTTGCCTACACTTTATGAACATCTACTTCGGACATGGCTCCACGCATTCGCCGGCTTCTTTGAAAACAAATGCACATGGCTCGCGTAGAAGTGCATAGGGAAGGGTCGTCAACGAGTTGTCACGACAGTGTTGTGAAATATCTACTACGAAGCTGTAGGGGGCGCTGTGTAGAGAAATGTGCGTGCCAAAACCAAGAAAACAGCCAAGAAATGCCCGAAGTTGCATAGTGGGCCTTTAATGCCTGTATTTTGGTTACATAAATGTTGGGTTCATATTGAAACGTTTTCTGTATAATTTTTATTGTTCATGTGTCTTATACCGGTCGCATTTCTATGCCGTTTCATGTCCGTAAATAGTGTATGAAGCAAGCTAACGGCCAGACCCATGAATGTCCGGTGAATTCAACTTTTCCCGCTCAATTTACCGTCGTCTTGCACCCTTGGCAAGCGGAGCGAGGTATGTTGTTTTATTGTATGCCTTTAGTGTGATTATGTTTAATTTTGGTGTCTTTATGTAAGTCTTTATGTAAGTTAAGCAGATGATGCACATGTTTAAGTTTTCTTTGTTGTCCTGAAATATGTTTTCTGTCATTCTTTTATTTGTGAACATTGTACTGCCCTGATCTTAATATATTTGTGTAAAAGTGCAACCATTTTCTGTTACTTTTTCTAGTTTCACGGTGCCATAGCAACAAAAGAACAAAAGAATAAAAGGTTGCACCCGTCAGAGACTCTCCGGTTATTTCGTGTCAAGGGCTGCTACATAACTATAAAACTAAAGATCATACACATTCACTGACTGAAGATTATGTAAGGAAAATGTACATTTCTCGCTAGAAATGTCATTAGAAACGCGTTTAATGGTGTATCTGTCCTAAAATATTGCATTTCCCATTCAGATAATAAAGATTAATATAAGCTACGCCGTGTTCCGGAGCCGCGGGGGATTCTGGGAATTGGGGTTCTCAGTTGACAAATGGGGCTTTTGTTAACTTGTTTTGTTGTTAGGATTAAGTGGGGTTAATGGGTTCGGGATGTTACGTGGTTGTGTGTTGTTCTATTAACATTGTTCGTGTGTTCATTATTGTCGACACCGTCACCGAGAGTGACGTGACCATCGTTTCGTGCAGCTGTTCCGTGTTGAAGTCTCGTTCAATAAAAACCAACTCTCGTTGTCGAGCGTTCAATAAAAACCAACTCTCGTTGTCGAGCGTGCCCCCCCCTACAAACGTGTCTCCCCCCCCTCAACAAACGTTTCCCCCCCCCCCCCCCCCCTTCAACTAACGTGTCCCCCCCCCCCCCCCCCTACAATCGTGTGTCGTCGTCCCCCCTCAACAAACGTGTCTCCCCGCCCCCCCCCCCCCCCCCTCCCCGGTCAACAACAGTCTCCCCCCCCCCTAAACAATCGTGTCCACAATTTGCCGCGAAAGCCGTGAAACCCAAACCCCGAAACCCGCCTCCACAGCGGCACACGTGGATACTGTAGGTATAACACGCTATTTTTTTACTTTGAAATGCTACGTATCCAGTGTTCATGGAAACGTACACCGTGGACGTATTTTCTTGGCGACTGGGTTGGATATACGTCACCACACCCGCCCTTGGAACCTGCTTGGAACTCGGCACAGAGATGGCGATCTCTCTGCCCCACTTCACCGCTTTTTCCAAGGGAAGGATAAAAGCATCAAAAGAGGTGAAAACCATTATAAGTCGGGGCACGTGCAGAGTTTCAGTTATGCCGATGGGAAGATTGTCGGTCTTCTCCACGCCAGTCGCAGGGAGCGTGACGTCACATACGAACCGTGTAGTCTTTCTCGTTATGTTTTCTCTACAGCCTTCATCTGAACAATTTCACAATAACCGGTCGAACTCTTTGCATGAAAAATGATCCTTTAAATCCACAAACAACATATGTGTAATCAAGGGCATATAAAGACCGGGACCAGAAAATAATTATTTTCTCTCCATTGACACCCATTCATATTTTTCGATCTCATAGGTCCCATGAGCCCTACCGGAAGAGGCGTGACTTCGCCACTCTATATGGACCGGTCCATTTCCCTCAGTTCCCTGCCAGATTGTCTAGTGTGTTACCTAGCTCTCCCGCGTCTTCTCATTCTGATTCTGAACCTGCCTGCTTGTGTGACCTTGACCTGCCTTTTTGGACTGTAAATGTAAATCTGAATGTGACTTTGGACCGTCCTTTTTGCCTGCTCCTACTGGTTATATTTGTTACACGGATTGACTACCTGGTTTGACCTCTGCTTGGAATAAACACTGTTCCTTCACCTGAACTGGTTCTCTTGTCGTGCTATTGGGTTCTCGTCTGCCATTTTGTGAAACCTGACGATATCCTTAAACACTGTCCAACCCTTCCCTGCTGCTGTTAATTTGCAAACAAATGTAAAACACAAGGAGGGTTTACATATGAGGGCGAGCCGTCGGTCCACAGCCACAACAACCAAAGAAGTTAACATTTTAATATATTTGTCTCTTAATATTATTACTTCACTATCATTAATATTATGCATTTTGATTTCTCCATACAGTTATTAAGGACTGTAATTTGACAAGTGAAGGAATATTTGTATCAGGAAGGGGGGGGGGGGGGGGCGATGTTATATCCCCACCATACTGTTATAAACAATATATTAAGTCTTCCATCTTATAATTTCTGAATTTTCTAGGTAGACCTATTTTTAATTCAGTGGAATTAACTGCCGCACGGCTGCAAGTGTTTGTTGGCTCTGACTGAAGGTGAACTCGTCGGTCTGGTTCGTCTGCCCTACCCCGTGTCACATGACTCAGCAGTCGTATGAGGGTAGAATCTGAGAGTATGAGGGGCCGTTTAGGACATAACTAATTGAGACACTCTCACACACATACCTATGAAACACTCTTACACTCACTACTGAAACGGTCACACACTCACTACTGAAACACTCACACATACATACATACTCTTCTGAAACACTTACACATACATATGAGAAACACACACGCATACATACATACCTCTGTGGCATATACACATACATATGAAATGCTTACATTCATACAAGTTAAACATTTATACGTATCTATCTGAAACACTCATGCAAGCACATATTTGTATAAATGTTTCAAATGTATGAATACGTTTTTCAGTTATATGTATGTATGCTCTTACATGAGGATGTGCAAGCGTTTCACATGTAGTATTCATACCAGTAATTTCAGTAGTGACGGTGAGAGCGTTTCAATAGTGAATGTAAGAGTGTTTCATAGGTATGTGTGCATGAAATTCCAAGGTCAAGGTCGGCATTTAAACCGGAAGGCGGGAACAAAGAGTGCCGGTTTCTAAGCCAACGGTGAAGAGTGTGACATTTCAGTCACGCTCTTCACCGTTGGCTTAGAAACCGGAAGGCGGGAACAAAGAGTGCCGGTTTCTAAGCCAACGGTGAAGAGTGTGACATTTCAGTCACGCTCTTCACCGTTGGCTTAGAAACCGGCACTCTTTGTTCCCGCCTTCCGGTTTAAATGCCGACCTTGACCTTGGAATTTCATGCACACATACCTATGAAACACTCTTACATTCACTATTGAAACGCTCTCACCGTCACTACTGAAACACTCACACATACATACATACTCTTCTGAAACGCTTGCACATCCTCATGTAAGAGCATACATACATATAACTGAAAAACGTATTCATACATTTGAAACATTTATACAAATATGTGCTTGCATTTCTCATATGTATGTGTAAGTGTTTCAGAAGAGTATGTATGTATGTGTGTGTGTGTGTGTGTGTGTGTGTGTGTGTGTGTGTGTGTGTGTGTGTGTGTGTGTGTGTGTGTGTGTGTGTGTGTGTGTGTGTGTGTGTGTGTGTGTGTGTGTGTGTGAACTTTCAATAGTGAGTGTGTGAGCGTTTCAGTAGTGAGTGTAAGAGTGTTTCATAGGTATGTGTGTGAGAGTCTCAATTAGTTATGTCCTAAACGGCCCCTCATATGAGAGAGATGCCTTATATCACTACCAGTGTTAACTTAATATGAAATAACCCACAAACTCATTATTTGTCCCGGACTCACTGTGTCCAGTCTCTTTAGGGTTGAACATATTTGAATGCTGCGAAGAAGAGAACGTATCAACGCATTTTAAGCAGCCTTTACAGACTGCTTCAACATTCAGGGTGTGTACCGTGGGGGCGGAGCCAGGTGTGAGTGGGGGAGCCAGGTGTTAGGGGAGGAGCCAGGTGGTACGGAGAGGACGTCATGTTGAGGAAACGAAACTTAAGGTTCATAGAGACCAAAGCCAACCGACGTGGAAGCAATTCTCTCTTTCAGGAGAAAAATAAAACACTTTTTTGTAACAAATAGTCTGACAGACAGTAACAACTAGGTAAGTAAAAGCAAACCACTTTGAGGAGTAGTTAAAACCTCTCTTCCTGTTATTGAATTAGAAATCTATAATTGCTCAATACATAAACCTGTCGTCTGTGTCTAGGAATGGCCTGTGCTAACACTTCCTGGTCTGAAGAGAACTTTTCATGTTCCATCTGTCTGGATGTGTTCAACAGTCCAGTTACCACCGCATGTGGACACAACTTCTGCAGAACCTGTATTACAAAGTTCTGGGATGAACAAGTCCAGTACAAATGTCCTGTTTGCAACGAGATTTTCCATACAAGACCTGATTTACGGGTCAATACCTTCTTATCAGAGCTGGCTGCTCAGATTAGAACAACCGTACGAGTAAAAGAGAAGCCTTGTGTTGAACCAGCAGAAATTCCCTGTGACGTCTGTACTGGGAACCAGCTGAAGGCTGTGAAGTCCTGCCTAATGTGTTTTACCTCTTACTGCCAAACCCACCTGGAGCCACATCAGAGAGTCGCTCGCCTGCAGAAACATCGGCTGGTCGAGCCTATGGACCGTCTGGAAGACAGGATGTGTAAGAAACACGACCGACTTCTGGAGCTCTTCTGCCAGACTGAACAGGTGTGTGTGTGTGTGTTGTGCACAGTGACAGACCACAAGTCCCATCCTGTTGTACCACTAAAGGAGGAATATGAAGTGAAGACGGTCCAGCTGGGGAAGACGGTGACTGACGTTCCACAGAAGATCCAGGAGAGAAAACAAAAGATTAAGGAGATCAAAGACGCAGTGGAACTGAGCAACAAAGACGCAGACAGAGAGATAGCCCATGGTGGGCAGGTCTTCACTGCTCTGATAGGCTGTGTTGAAAAGGGCCGGGATGAATTCAACCAAACGGTGAAAGAGAAACTGAAATCCACAGTGAAACGAGCTGAAGACCTCATCAAAGAGCTGGAGCAGGAAATAGAAGATCTGACCAATAGAAGCTCAAAGGTGAAGCGGCTCTCACACACTGAAGACCACCTCCACTTCCTCCAGACCTTCAGATCCCTGAAGGATCCTCCACCCACCAGGGACTGGACCACGGTGGAGGTCCGTCCTCCGTCATACGTAGGGACCTTGAGGAGATCCCTGGATCAGCTGGAGGAGACACTGAACATGGAGATGAAGAAGCTGTTTGATGATGCTGTACTGAAGAGGGTCCAGCAGTATGAAGTAGATGTGACTCTGGATCCTGATACAGCTCATCCCAAGCTCATCCTGTCTGAGGATGGGAAACAAGTACATGATGGAGGTGTGAGGAAGGAACTCCCATACAACCCTAAGAGATTTACAACGTATTACTTTGTTCTCACGAGGCAGAGCTTCTCCTCAGGGAGATTTTACTTTGAGGTCCAGGTTAAAGACAAGATCAGTTGGTGGTTAGGAGTGGCCAGAGAGTCCATCGACAGAAAAGGTGGGACAAAGTGGACCCCTGAGACGGGTTGCTGGACTCTTTCCTATAACAATGATGGGTTGATATTTCATGATAACCCTCCTGTCCGTCTCCCCCTGAGAGCTGAGCTCCAGAAGGTGGGGGTGTTTGTTGATTATGATGAGGGTCTGGTCTCCTTCTATGATGTGGAAGCCAGGGTTCATCTCTACTCTGCTACTGGCTGCACCTTCACTGAGCCTCTCTATCCATTCCTCTATCCAAGTTCAGATAAAGAAGGTACAAACTCTGCCCCCCTGATCATCTCACCTGTCAATCAAACAGACTAGGACCTTTGTTTGATAATAAAATAATCAAACGACCAAAACAACTAATGTTGTTTCCTGAATTAGAATAGAAATAGAAAATCTACTATGTGAGATCTGAGAGATCTGCATTAATGTCATACTGCTGTCATTTAACGAGGGGAATATTTTTAAGAATTAACCCTTCAGTTGTGTAATATAACCCTTTATAAAGGGTTATATTAAAGTTCATTTATGAACTTTAATATAACCCTTATATGAAAATAAATATAAGGGTTAAATAAACCCTTTATGAAAATAAATAAACTTTCCCTTTATTTATTTTACTTGCTTAAAGATATAGGGCCGATTGATAAAGATATACAATTTGTTGCAGTTCTAGAACATGTAAAGAGGATGAACATGTTTTAATAATAATTCATATTTTTAACATTTCTATTGGTTTTAACTTCTGAAAATGTATTGACAAAACAATTCAATGTTCTTAAACTTGTGATTTTAAGAAAAAGTGTGTTAATGTTTAGGCCTACATGATCATAGTAATGGATCATTTCAGGGGAAAAGATACATTCCAGTCCATTATTTTTCAGTATAAATACTGTTTCTGTATTAAAAAAAGTGTAATACAAAAAATAAAATTGTTTATTTGTAAAACCCTTATTTTGATGATTTCGAGATTGATGGAATGTTTTAAATCATTAAAGAAATGTAAAAGTTTGTAGTTGAAATTAATCTCCAATACAGTATACAACAACCCAACATGTGTTACACACTTACACAAAGGTCACAGTGACTACATGTGAAGATACTATCCATGCGTGTGAGTACCGTGACTTTGTCTTTCTCTCTTCTCTCCTCTCTCCTCCTTCTCTCTCTTATCTCTACTCTCATCTCTAGCTCATCTAGGATTGTGTTCATTATTGTCGTATATTACGCATTAAGTGCGTTCACATGTCAAAGGTCACCCCATTTAGATTGGTGAATCTAAAATAGATGTAGTACAACAGAACTCCCACTGGGGGAGCTGCACACCTTGCATGTTATGGAGGAACAACACCTTTGATGTGTCTCTTTGATTTTACAAGGCTTGAGGAACATGGTTAACTAAGGCCCCGTCCACACGAAGATGAAAACGTTCCGGTTTCGATCTATCCGGTTTCGGAGTATCTCCGTAAAGACGGAGTCAAGCGAAACCGGGTAGATCTGTAGAAACGCTGTAGTACACATGCCAGGCCCATAAGGGGCGCTGCTTCTGCTACAGAAACCCAGAAGAAAATTAAATAAGAAGAGGCGAGCATGCGCATAAAGGCTGCCCCCAAACCACTAACAACACAAACAAACAGTCAGTCAACAGTCTCAATAAATAATGGCTTAGCAAGCAACCCAACAAGGGACATGATCTGCTGCAGAACGATTACAAGCCTGTAGTCCGCCATCATCTTTGTTGTTGTGAGTTCTGAGACTCCGTGGGCTTAACAGTCATTGGCTAGAGGGTCGAGGGGTGGGGCGATGACGTCATGGTTTACGGTTTCAGTCGGTTTCAGGCGTCCGCACGAATCCAAAACGAAACCGGGTAGATTTGAAACCACCTCAGAGGGTGGTTTCAGAAGTTTACGGTTTCGGTCAGCGGATTCACCGGCTTCGTGTGTACGGAAGGCCGAACCGTACAAGACCTTTGCGGTTTCGCAATGAAATCGGCTTTGTGTGGAAGGGGCCTGATAAATGCAATCAAATTAAAACATAATCTCCTTAATCCAGGAATCGCGAAACCTTTATGGATTTCTCGCTATTGGAAAATGCCTTGTAAACTCTCTGTTGGCATGTTTAGAACATGAATCTTTAGAGTTTACTTTTAGTAGAAGAAGCTGTTGCGAGCGGACGTTCTACCAATGAGAGGACAGAGAAGGTGGAGATGAGGAGGAGCATGTGTGAGTAGTAAATCACATACTTTCACTTTCACCTCTTTTGATCGTGCATACTTCCGGTCCCAGACAGGAAGTAGTGGTGCCTCTGTGCCGGATGTGTGTGTGTGTGTGTGTGTGTGTGTGTGTGTGTGTGTGTGTGTGTGTGTGTGTGTGTGTGTGTGTGTGTGTGTGTGTGTGTGTGTGTGTGTGTGTGTGTGTGTCTGTGTGTGTGTGTGTGTGTGTGTGTGTGTGTGTGCGCGTGTGTGTGTGTGCCATGCCTGTGAGTATACCTCCACAGTCTCCTGCAGCGTCCTCACAGCCCTCTCCTTCTCCTGCAGCATTAACCGGAGTGCAGGGTCCATCTCTGTGACGTCGCGCTCCAAGGCCTTGGGTTTGCTGTCGAGCAACAAAAAAAGCCCCAAGCACTGACGTTAGCGGAGCTAGTTGTTCTCTTCTGACGTAAAGGGATTCTGTTCAGTAAATACCTGCCATTCACCGGGAACCTTTGGATTCTTTTGCTGCCCCCCACGGCTTTCATCTGAGCCTGAATGAGGGCCTCAAGACTCATCGCTATGTCATCGCCCATTCTGCCGGCTTGTTGAATTCGCCTTTTTGTATTCTGCAGAAGGGTCTGGAGAAGAGCAATACATTTCTTTCTGCTTCTGTTACATTTTTGCGGGAGCCAATCACCAAGCTGGCTTTTCCCCATGGCGCGCTATTGGCTGATTTAACACATTGACGACAAGCAGCCAGTTGCGTAAAGAGTCATTTGAACTAGGCCCGTCGATCACGCCTCTTGTGCTGAAGACAGATCTATGATTGAGCTTGGTCTGGCAATAGCCAGGCTAAGTCATCGCTGCTAAGAAGTGGTGTGTGATGTGTCTGTTTGTGTGTGTGTGTGTGTCTGTGTGCGCATGCACGTGTGCGTGTTTGCGCGAGTGTGTGTGTTTGCAAAGATGTTAACGTGTGTCAACAATTACAATAATTGTTTATAATATTGTTGTGGATTATCTGTTGCCAGTCTACAGCCCATTTAGAACATTGGAAGCATATTCCTCAAATTTAAATGAAGTTAAGTTGAGTTAAGGTATCCTTTATTCTCTTTCTCTGCTCTCGACCCATCCGGGAGCTGGTGAACACACACACACAGAGGAGTGACCTTGTCCACACACACAGGGGCACACACACACACACGGGGGGTACCCCGGCGTTCCCGGAGCAGTGGGCAGCCGCAGTGCAGCCCGGGGGCTTCAGGTGCCTTGCTCAAGGGAACCTCCTCTGTGGACGAGGACGGAGGAGAGTGCTGCACAACTACTCCCCCCGTCCACATAGCTCACCTACCGGTCGGGACTCGACCCGGACACCCTCCGGTTACCGGTCCACCTCCTCAACCAGTAGCCCCCGGACGCCCCGCGGACGTTCAGAGGGAGGGGCGGTATATAGAAACACTGAGGAGCCCCATCACAGATAACATGTTTAGGGAAGTAAAAGTCCTGCTCTGAGTGAGCTAGTGTGCTCCGTGTGCGGAGGGCTAGTGTGGGGGCAGAGGAGCAGAGAGGATCCCGAGGAAGGCCCAAGCCCCTCCAAGAGGTGGAGGACCACCACAGGGCAACACCCTCCCCATGTGGAGGCTGTGGGGGGGCCGGAGGACCCCTCTGAGGCCCGTGTAGACCCCGGGGGGGGCGGGACACAGACGGAGCTGACAGAGGACTCAGCTCGTCTGGAGGTGTTGAGCGCTCCGACCACAGCTCCCCCCGTATCTCCTCCTCCTGCAGGACCCGCCTGACGACCTGCAGCACAGGTCAGACAGATGGAGGGTTAGATATGAAGGGCTGAACGGAGGGATGGATGGGTTAATAGACTCACTAACGGTCTGTGTGGTATCAGCCGACTTTGACGCTCTGTACGAGGAACCTGCTTCTGCCAACTTCTGCAGAACCTGCATTACAAAGTTCTGGGATGAACAAGTCCAGTACAAATGTCCTGTTTGCAACGAGATTTTCCATACAAGACCTGATTTACGGGTCAATACCTTCTTATCAGAGCTGGCTGCTCAGATTAGAACAACCGTACGAGTAAAAGAGAAGCCTTGTGTTGAAACAGCAGAAATTCCCTGTGACGTCTGTACTGGGACCCAGCAGAAGGCTGTGAAGTCCTGCCTAATGTGTTTTACCTCTTACTGCCAAACCCACCTGGAGCCACATCAGAGAGTCGCTCGCCTGCAGAAACATCGGCTGGTCGAGCCTATGGACGGTCTGGAAGACAGGATGTGTAAGAAACACGACGACTTCTGGAGCTCTTCTGCCAGACTGAACAGGTGTGTGTGTGTCTGTTGTGCACAGTGACAGACCACAAGTCCCATCCTGTTGTACCTCTAAAGGAGGAATATAAGGTGAAGACGGTCCAGCTGGGGAAGACGGTGACTGACGTTCCGCAGAAGATCCAGGAGAGAAAACAAAAGATTAAGGAGATCAAAGACACAGTGGAACTGAGCAACAAAGACGCAGACAGAGAGATAGCCCATGGTGGGCAGGTCTTCACTGCTCTGATAGGCTGTGTTGAAAAGGGCCGGGATGAATTCAACCAAACGGTTCAAGAGAAACTGAAATCCACAGTGAAACGAGCTGAAGACCTCATCAAAGAGCTGGAGCAGGAAATAGAAGATCTGACCAATAGAAGCTCAAAGGTGAAGCGGCTCTCACACACTGAAGACCACCTCCACTTCCTCCAGACCTTCAGATCCCTGAAGGATCCTCCACCCACCAGGGACTGGACCACGGTGGAGGTCCGTCCTCCGTCATACGTAGGGACCTTGAGGAGATCCCTGGATCAGCTGGAGGAGACACTGAACATGGAGATGAAGAAGCTGTTTGATGATGCTGTACTGAAGAGGGTCCAGCAGTATGAAGTAGAAGTGACTCTGGATCCTGATACAGCTTATCCCATGCTCATCCTGTCTGAGGATGGGAAACAAGTCCATCATGGAGGTGTGAGGAAGATACTCCCAGACAACCCTAAGAGATTTACAAAGTATTTATCTGTTCTCACGAGGCAGAGCTTCTCCTCAGGGAGATTTTACTTTGAGGTCCAGGTTAAAGACAACACTGAATGGGGGTTAGGAGTGGCCAGAGAGTCCATCGACAGAAAAAAGGTGAGACAGAGTGGACCCCTGAGGCGGGTTACTGGACTCTTTGGTACAACAATGATGAGTGGGTATTTAGAGATAACCCTTCTGTCCGTCTCCCTCGGAGAGCTGAGCTCCAGAAGGTGGGGGTGTTTGTTGATTATGATGAGGGTCTGGTCTCCTTCTATGATGTGGAAGCCAGGGTTCATATCTACTCTGCTACTGGCTGCACCTTCACTGAGCCTCTCTATCCAATCCTCTGTCCAAGTTCACTTGAAGGAGGTAGAAACTCTGCCCCCCTGATCATCTCACCTGTCAATCAAACAGACTAGGACCTTTGTTTGATAATAAAATAATCAAACGACCAAAACAACTAATGTTGTTTCCTGAATTAGAATAGAATTAGAATCTCTACTATGTGAGATCTGAGAGATCTGCATTAATGTCTATTAATGATACTGCGGTCATTTAACGAGGAGAATATTTGTAAGAATTAACCCTGTAGTTGTGTCAAATATATATATATATATGTATATATTACACTCCATTTATGTGTCTGTTTTCCTTTATTTCTTTTACACGTTTAAAGATATACAATTTTTTACAGTTATATAGAACATGTTTAGAGGATTAACCTGTATAAATAATAATTTGAAAATTGAATGTATATCAGAATATTGAATGACAAAACAATTCAATGTTCTTACATTTTAATAAAAAGAAAAGGCAAATATTGTAATGTGTAGGCCTACATTATCATTGTGACGGATCATTTCAGGGGAATAGATACATTCTAGTCAAATAGTGTTCAGTATTAATACTGTTTCTGTAATAAAAAAAGTGTGATACAAAAAATAAAATTCTTTGTTTCTAAAACCCTAATTTTGATGATTTCGAGATTGATGGAACGTTTTAAATCATTGGAGAAATCTAAAAGTTTGTTGTTGATGAACCAGTAAATTAATCTCCAATATACAACAACCCACCATGTGTTAGACACTTACACAAAGGTCACAGTGACTACATGTAAAGATACTCCCCATGCGTGTGAGTACCCTGCCTTTTCTTGTCAGCTCTCCTCTCTCCATCCTCGCCTCTCCTCTCCTCTCCCCATCCTCTCCTCTCAATCCTCTCTTCTCATCCCCCTCCCTCTCTTTTCTCCTCCTCCTCCTCTCTTCTCCAGTTCATCTAGGATTGAGTTCATTATTGTCGTACATCACTCATTAAGTGATGTACGACAATGTCAAAGGTCACCCCATTTAGATTGCGTGCGTGCGTGCGTGCGTGCGTGCGTGCGTGCGTGCGTGCGTGCGTGCGTGTGTGTGTGTGTGTGTGTGTGTGCCATGCCTGTGAGTATACCTCCACAGTCTCCTGCAGCGTCATCACGGCCCTCTCCTTCTCCTGCAGTGTGAGAAGGTGAAATCCTCCCCCTTCTCACTTTCCCGCATTAGAGGAATTATTATTATTATTATTATATTGTGTGTGTGTGTATACATTAGATTGGGCTGGTATAGAATTGGTCCTCCGTCCCGGTAGGGGGCAGTATGCTAAGGGAGCTTAGGATCCAAGTATCAGGGAATAGCCCAGGGGGGTGTTGATAGAAACAGCTGTTTTGTAAATATCTTTAGGTTCTGCACAGGGTGTGGGTATATATGTATTTGGTGATTGTTTGTTTAGTATCATGTTTATTTAGTATTCACACAATGTACTTTCTGTTCAGTTATGTTGGATTGTTAGCTTTAGGGTAAATGTTCCCCCAGCTAATGGTCTGGCCCATATGGCCGTGATTGGTCCAATTACCATTTCCCTATTTAAGGGCCTTTTCATTTGGTGTTTGGGGCTGAAGGTGGTGCTGGCTTGACGTGAGGCCAGTACGAAAGGTTATGATATCCTATGTTATGTATCTTAGTTTTGTTTGCTGACCGATGCAGTAATTTCCTTTTCGTTTGGAACGTTGCTATATTTTTGTGTGAATGTTTTGGAGACATTAAGACTTCACTTTTTTCTTAGTCCTCTGTCCATTGCCCTCATTTTTGCCCACACTCGGAATTCCCAGTTTGCCGTATCCCAGATACGTGGGGCGACCACGCCGGTCCCTCACGTTTGGTGGCAGTGGTGGGATTTTTTTTTTCGACGCTTCTGAGAAACTGGAGGGACGAGGGGGAAGACGAGGACGCGGTGGAAGACGAGGACGAGGCCGAATCTGGCGACGAATAGAGCAGAGGCTGTCCAGAGGGGTTCTGCTGGAGATGGAGGAGGAAGACGGCCATGCTGAGGACCAGGCATCCGGCGGAGACCCGCCTGAGGAGTCGGACCTTGCCGCAGTGCGTAGGCTCTTCGAGCGGGAGGCGTCCAAGCAGGAGCAGCGCTGGAGGAGTGTCCAGATGCAGCTGAACCAGCTCAGGGAGGACGTTGAGGCTGATCGGAGGCCTTCGTCTGCACCAGATCCAGCACCAGCTCCGGCATTGGCACCTGCACCAGCACCTGCACCAGCAGCGCCCGTGACCTGGCCCAGGGCGGCCGTTCCCAGGCTGGAGGAGGATGACGACATTGAGCAGTACCTCATAACATTCGAGAGGTTAGCAATGGCTTATCGTTGGCCAAGAGAGGATTGGGCAGTCTTTCTAGTGCCCTACCTCACCGGAAAAGCACGCAGCGCCTATGTGGCAATGAATATGGATCATGCCACTGACTATAACCGAGTGAAGGAGGCCATCCTTCACAAGTATTCAATCAATGAGGAGGTTTAGCGGAGGAGGTTCCGCGAACCGGACATCAGACCTGGGGAGTCCCCCCGAGAGCTGTACACCCGCCTTAGGGATCTCTTTGAAAAGTGGATCAGGCCGGCGGATAAATCAGTCGAAGAAGTGGCAGAGGTGCTCATCCTGGAGCAGTTTCTCCGGACCCTGGCTCCAGACATCCGAATCTGGGTGAAAGAGCACCAACCCCAGAGTGGCCAGGGCGCAGCAGAGCTGGTGGAGAACTTCATGGCGGCGCGGAGAGGCCAGAAGAGTTACCGACAGGAGTCCTACTCTATTCCAGCAGCCCAAAGTAGGTCTGGGGGTTTTGGTCATGCGAGTGGTCCAAAGACTAATGAGCCCAATAGAGTGCCTGCCCAGAAGTCGTATACGTATGACAAGCCTAGAGTAGGACAAGGGCAGAAGCCCGGAGGGCCGGTGGTCTGCTTCTATTGCCGTGAGCAGGGTCATATTAAGCCGGATTGTCCCAAATTGAAGCCTAGACTCTCTGGCCATAGCTGTATCCCGAGATCAGGGGAGGGTGATACAGGTTTTGGGGGAAGACTGCAGACTACCACTGTCCTAGTTAATGGGAAGGAAGCCACTGCCCTGTTAGACACCGGAAGTACCCAGACACTAGTGCAGCCCCACCTAGTGAAGGCAAGGGATTTTGTGCAGGGTAGGAACCTCAGGATTCTATGTGTTAATGGGGATGAACATGAGTACCCCACAGCTGAAGTCTATCTGGAGGTCAGAGGGCAGGCGTACCAGATGATTGTTGGTGTGGTAGAGAGGCTGTGCCGTGCAGTCGTCATAGGCCAGGATATACTGGTTCTGCCAGAGCTGGTGCAGGCCAGCAAGCCAGTTAATGTGGTGGTCACCCGGTCCCAGAGCCGAGCAGGGGCTCCTGGAGAAGAGACAGAGGAGCCTGCTGAGCTAGCTACCCTAAGGGACATGCCTTTTGCAGAAGGAGAAATCGCTCCTCCTGCCAGAGTGAGGGGTAAAAAGACCCGCATGCAGGTCAGGCGGGATAGGCTAGTGGGCACGGTGGAGGGAAATGCTGAGTTACCACTTGCAGAACCAGATGCAGATTGGGGTGATATCTCAGTTAATTTTGAACAGTTACAGAGAGAGGATGAGAGTTTGTTAAAAGCTTATGGCAAGGTCAGGGAAGTTGGTGAGACCTCCACAGATGTACCTCCAGCTTTGTCGGGAGAGAGCTACCGGGTGAGAGAAGGGCTGTTGTACCATCAGCCAGGAGAGGGCAGGGCAGAGCAGCTGGTTGTGCCTAAACAGCTCAGAGAACGGGTGTTAGCTATGGGACATAAAATACCTTGGTCAGGCCACTTGAGTAACGCCAAGAGCTATGAAAGGATTGCAGCCAGGTTTTATTGGCCAGGGCTCTATATCGATGTGCAGCAGTATTGCAAAACCTGTCCCGAGTGCCAGGTAACTAGCAATAGGAGAACTAGCCCTTACCCACTACAGTCACTCCCTATAATAGAGGTTCCCTTTGCCCGCATAGCAATGGACCTTGTTGGACCCCTGGAAAGGACCAAAACAGGCTACAGGTATATATTAGTTATCTGCGACTATGCTACCCGCTACCCCGAGGCCTTCCCGCTGCGCAGGATTTCAGCCCGTCCAATAGCACAGGCCCTGTTGCAACTTTTTTCGAGGGTAGGAATTCCCCAGGAGGTCCTCACTGACCAGGGCACTGCATTCCTTTCAAAGACATTAAAGCAGGTGTACAGATTATTAGGCATTAAGGGCATTCGGACCACTCCTTACCACCCTCAGACAGATGGCCTTGTGGAGCGCTATAATCAAACGTTAAAGGGCATGTTGAGGAAGTTTGTGGCAGTCAATGGGAAGGACTGGGACCACTGGCTGCCCTACATGCTCTTTGCCTACCGGGAGGTTCCCCAGGCCTCCACTGGCTTTTCACCGTTTGAACTGCTCTATGGCCGACAGGTGAGAGGCCCGTTGGATGTGCTGAGAGAGGCATGGGCGGGACCTGAGACGCCCATGACCCAGAGCCTGGTAGCTCATGTCCTCGAAATGAGGAACAAGATGGAGGAGATGACTGAGCTAGTGCGGTCCAACATGGAGCAAGCCCAGTCACAACAAAAGACCTGGTATGACAAGTCTGCCAGGAAGAGGATCCTCCAACCGGGCCAGAAAGTTCTGCTTCTCCTGCCCACCTCAGAGAACAAGCTGCTTGCTAAGTGGCAAGGGCCTTACGAGGTGGTGCGGAAAATGGGTCCGGTGACCTACGAGATTAACCTCCCTGGCAGACGGAAACCCAGGCGGACCTTTCATGTCAACCTTCTGAAGGAGTGGCATGAGAGGCCACCGGAACTGCAGCTCAGGGTGCAGGCTGTGGCGGAGGAAGAGGAGTGTCCAGAGCAGTTCTTCCCCATCAGCCAGCAGTCCTCCCCCCTGGACCTGTCTCACCTGACCTCCCGCCAGCAGAAGGAGCTAGCGGGGATTCTGCCTCCTGGCCTTTTCCAAGAAAGGCCGGGGTTCACGACCATTGTGGAACACTCCATTCCTCTCAAAGACACTACCCCTGTGCGCAAACGGATGTACCGGGTTCCTGAGCGTCTCCTGCCGTGCCTCAAAGCCGAGGTGGAGGAGATGTTGGCTTTGGGGGTGATTGAGAGGTCCTCCAGTGAGTGGAGTAACCCGGTGGTGCTAGTGCCCAAGAAGGATGGCACTATGCGCTTTTGTATTGACTTCCGCCAGGTGAATGCCCAATCACACTTTGACGCTTACCCAATGCCCCGGCTCGAGGACTTGATTGAGCTCCTGGGCAAAGCGTCCTTCATCACTACCCTGGATTTATGCAAGGGCTACTGGCAGGTGCCCTTGGCCAAGGAGGCCAGGCATTGCTCAGCCTTTCGGACCCCACAGGGGCTTTTCCAGTTTCTGGTAATGCCCTTTGGCCTGCAGGGGGCACCAGCCAGTTTCCAGCGACTGATGGATATCGTCTTGGCGGGCACAGACGGCTTTGCGGCTGCCTACCTGGACGACATTGTGGTGTACAGCGTCACCTGGGAAGACCATCTGCGGCACCTCGATGATGTGCTGCAGCGCATCCAGCGGGCGGGGCTGACCATCCACCCCCTCAAGTGTGCGATAGCCAAGGAGGAGGTGAAGTACCTTGGCCATATTCTAGGCCGGGGTGTGATTCGGCCACAAAAGGACAAGGTCCAGGCGGTACAGGAATGCCAGCGCCCCAAGACTCAGAAGGACGTGAGGTCGTTCCTGGGTCTGGTGGGCTGGTATCGCCGTTTTGTGCCAGACTTCGCCCGACGAGCAGCTCCCTTGACTGACCTGACCAGGAAGTCAGGCTTCGCCAAAATACAGTGGGGGGAGGAGCAGGAGCGGGCGTTCCTGGACTTAAAGGGGGCGCTCTGCAAGGATCCTGTGCTCCAGAGCCCGGACTTCGAACAGCACTTCACTGTCCAGACCGACGCATCTGGTGTTGGTCTTGGGGCAGTACTGCTTCAAGGGGAGGGGGACAACATGAAGCCTGTAGCTTATGTAAGCCGCAAGTTGTTCCCCAGGGAGACCAGGTATGCAGCAGTCGAGCTAGAGTGCCTAGCTGTCAAGTGGGCACTAGACACTTTGAAATACTACCTGCTGGGTAGAGACTTTACACTGGAGACTGATCACCGCGCCTTGCGGTGGTTGGGGAGCATGAAGGACTCCAATGCTCGCATCACCCGCTGGTTCTTGGCACTGCAGCCATTTCGTTTCACGGTGCAGTACCGAGCGGGAAGGCAGAATACAGTAGCAGACTTTTTGTCTCGCCATCCGGTTGGCGAAACTCCGGAGGTGGTGGGAAATGTGAGAAGGTGAAATCCTCCCCCTTCTCACTTTCCCGCATTAGAGGAATTATTATTATTATTATTATATTGTGTGTGTGTGTATACATTAGATTGGGCTGGTATAGAATTGGTCCTCCGTCCCGGTAGGGGGCAGTATGCTAAGGGAGCTTAGGATCCAAGTATCAGGGAATAGCCCAGGGGGGTGTTGATAGAAACAGCTGTTTTGTAAATATCTTTAGGTTCTGCACAGGGTGTGGGTATATATGTATTTGGTGATTGTTTGTTTAGTATCATGTTTATTTAGTATTCACACAATGTACTTTCTGTTCAGTTATGTTGGATTGTTAGCTTTAGGGTAAATGTTCCCCCAGCTAATGGTCTGGCCCATATGGCCGTGATTGGTCCAATTACCATTTCCCTATTTAAGGGCCTTTTCATTTGGTGTTTGGGGCTGAAGGTGGTGCTGGCTTGACGTGAGGCCAGTACGAAAGGTTATGATATCCTATGTTATGTATCTTAGTTTTGTTTGCTGACCGATGCAGTAATTTCCTTTTCGTTTGGAACGTTGCTATATTTTTGTGTGAATGTTTTGGAGACATTAAGACTTCACTTTTTTCTTAGTCCTCTGTCCATTGCCCTCATTTTTGCCCACACTCGGAATTCCCAGTTTGCCGTATCCCAGATACGTGGGGCGACCACGCCGGTCCCTCACATGCAGCATTAACCGGAGTGCAGGGTCCATCTCTGTGACGTCGCGCTCCAAGGCCTTGGGTTTGCTGTCGAGCAACAAAAGAAACCCCAAGCACTGACGTTAGCGGAGCTAGTTGTTCTCTTCTGACGTAAAGGGATTCTGTTCAGTAAATACCTGCCATTCACCGGGAACCTTTGGATTATTTTGCTGCCCTCCACGGCTTTCATCTGAGCCTGAATGAGGGCCTCCAGTACATGTGTTTCTGACGAGCACAGCAGACAAAGCCTCAGAAGAAGGCCCTGTCGCTGAGGGGGGAGGGGGAGTAAGAGCCGACGCATCCGGTCGTGATCCGGGGAGGGCAGAGGAAGAACAGAGCGGCACGGGAGAGCAGAGGAGGAAGCAGCGACAGAGGGCCGTGATGTGTCTGGTCTGGTCTGGGGTGCTGGTGACGTTGTTGTGCAATTAATTGTGCAATTATTGTAATTGCACAATTACAATAATTGTAATTGTGCAATTACAATTATTGTTTTTAATATTGTTGTGGATTATCTGTTGCCAGTCTACAGCCCATTTAGAACATTGGAAGCATATTCCTCCAATTTAAATGAAGTTAAGTTAAGTTAAGTTAAGGTATCCTTTATTCTCTTTCTCTGCTCTTGACCTGTCCGGGAGCTGGTGAACACACACACACAGAGGAGTGACCTTGTCCACACACACGGGAAGAAACTCCACAGACGAATTAACCCTGCCGTTGTGTAATATAACCCTTTATAAAGGGTTATATTACACTCCATTTATGTGTCTGTTTTCCCTTTGTTTATTTTACGCTTAAAAATATAAAAGATTAAAGATATAAAATTTGTTGCAGTTATGTAGAGCCAGCCCAGTCGCCAAAAGCATACGTTGACAGCGTACGTTTTAGTGAACACTGGATTACGTCGCATTTCAACATAAAATAGCGTGTTAAGCACACACACACACACGGACACACGCACACACACACACACACACACACAGACACAATGCATTTCGCTGCTAAAACAACAACTTGGGCTGCTTCTGGGTGGATTTTGAACGGGATGTGGGCAGGACGTCCTGCCCACATCCCGTTCAAAATGTTGAACGATGTTGATTTAACGAGGCAGGGTTATTTGAAACAATTTATTAAATAAATATTTGCGAGAGGTCATTCCATCTCCTGAGTTTGCTTCCTAATTATGTCGAGTGTACACCCCTACTGTCCACAAGTATCCCCCCCCCCCTTCCCCATATGGATTTGGATCATTGTTGCCACGTCCCAGTGGCGGTGGTGGTGTCATATATATGAAAGAGGGCATTCAATTATGATCAATTAGGAGGCCAAAGCCCTAAAGGAAGTGATGCAATAGGTGACAACATTTAAGCAAGCTGTACCTTGGCGTCTCTTATATATCAAAGGGGGTCTCAAAGGACGCACATACGCTTTAACCTGTGGCTCCAGCCATACAGGAAATGACTCAGCAAGTGCTCCATCTCGTTGCACCTCACCCAGCGGCTCGCTCGCTCGCTGAAGTTCTTCCCAGACCCACACCCTAGCCATCCAACATGCATATCTGAGAATCAGGCCTCTCTTTAACAATAACAAAAAGTCATGAGAGAAATACACATTAACTTTTTGTTCTCTCATAAGCGGCGTGGTGCCGGCTCCTTTTGACCTTTTGACCCCAGACTTCAAAAACGTGGCCACAGGCCAGCTGTGTCTACACACCTTAAGCCACAAATGTACAGCTCCATCACACAAAAAATGGGGACTAGAAACTAACCTCTGTCTTATGTACATTTACTGTACTGTTGGAGGTCACGACCCTTCTCCGGCCTTTTCGAGATAGCTAGAGATGCTAAAATGTTTACACACATTTCCCGGGGCCCCGAGAACGACATATCCAGGTTTGGGAGTTCTAGCCCTAAGAGAATTTTTTTTGAGATAAGAAGGTCCTACCCCCCTGAAATTTGAATAACTTATGCTAGGGCCTACCTGGGACCCCCACCCCGAAACTTGGCCCGGTTTGCTCGGTGAATGTGAAGGATGTTTGGTTGGATAGTTATGACGAAGAATCATAATGTGAATGGGAACATTCTATAAATGTCTTGATATCATCTTTCTTCTCTATTGTTCTTGGCTCTCTGTGTCCAGGCTTTTTAAAGTTGAACATATTTGAATGTCGTAAAGAAGAGAACATATCAACGCATTTTAAGCGGCCTTTACTGAATGCGTCATTGAGCCGTGGGGGTGGAGCTAGGTGTTAGGGGAGGAGCCAGGTGTTCGGGGAGGAGCCAGGTGTTAGGGGAGGAGCCAGGTGTTAGGGGAGGAGCCAGGTGTTTGGGGAGGAGAGGAGGGGACGTCATGTTGAGGAAACGAAACTTAACATTCATAGAAACAAAAGCCACCCGATGTGGAAGCAGTTCTCTCTTTTAGGTGAGAAAATAAAACGCATTTTGGCACAAATAGTCGGACAGACAGTAACAACGAGGTCAGTAAAACAACACAACTTTGAGGAGTAGTTAAAAGCTCTCCTCCTGTTATTGAATTAGAAAGTTTCGAGGCGATTGCAACAGTGCCACACATGATCATATTTGAATATGTTTCGGGGCAGTACTTAGCTGTCGATTTTGGAGGCCTTTATCAATAATGACCAGCTATAGATTTGCTTCCCGATGGGGATTTTTCACAAATTACATGTTATTTAGCATCTACACGTTAAGCTGAGTCCAATGAGATCAAGCTCGCCCTCTTGCCACACCGAGATCATGCCGCAGACCATAGGTGTACTATGTCAAATACATGTTACCATTTGCTAGAGTGTCATGCTTGGTGTCATTGGACTCAGCTCAACGTGTAGATGCTAAATAACATGTAATTGTTCACATATTTCTATCGGGAAGCAAATCAATAGCTGCTCATTATTGAATAAGGCCTCCAATTTCGACAGCTAATTACTACCATTAAACATGTTCGAATATGCTCATGTGTGGCACCGTTGCAATCGCCTGGAAGCGTAGATGCTGACGGACACCTTGTTCGCCCTCTTACGCCCCCGGGAAGATATTTACATACTTCTGATTGACTAATGAATTGATTCAGCTATTCCCCCAGAAGTCTGGGGTCAAAAGGTCAAAAGGAGCCGGCACCACGCCGCTTATGAGATAACAAAAAGTTAATGTGTATTTCTCTCATAACTTTTTGTCATTATTAAAGAGAGGCCTGATTCTCAGACATGCATGTTGGATGGCTAGGGTGTAGGTCTGGGAAGAACTTCAGCGAGCGAGCGAGCCGCTGGGTGAGGTGCAACGAGATGGAGCACTTGCTGAGTCATTTCCTGTATGGCTGGAGCCACAGGTTAAAGCATATGTGCGTCCTTTGAGACCCCCTTTGATATATAAGAGACGCCAAGGTACAGCTTGCTTAAATGTTGTCACCTATTGCATCACTTCCTTTAGGGCTTCGGCCTCCTAATTGATCATAATTGAATGCCCTCTTTCATATATATGACACCACCACCACCACTGGGACGTGGCAACAATGATCCAAATCCATATGGGGAAGGGGGGGGGGGGGGTACTTGTGGACAGTAGGGGTGTACACTAGACATAATTAGGAAGCAAACTCAGGAGATGGAATGACCTCTCGCAAATATTTATTTAATAAATTGTTTAAAATAACCCTGCCTCGTTAAATCAACATCGTTCAACATTTTGAACGGGATGTGGGCAGGACGTCCTGCCCACATCCCGTTCAAAATCCACCCAGAAGCAGCCCAAGTTGTTGTTTTAGCAGCGAAATGCATTGTGTGTGTGTGTGTGCAGGGCCGACGGACTGCGGGGGAAAGTGAGGCAGTCGTGGGGGGGCCCAAGGCAGAGGGGGGGCCCTTGGCCAAAAAAATAAATAAATAAATAAATCGAATCACCCACCAGCCCATAGTGTTCGGAGTCGCACACGGCCCCCCCCCCCGTCAACAATTGTTCCCTACCCCCCCCCCCCCCCGTCAACAATTGTTCTCTACCCCCCCAATTCAGCGCAGGGGGGGGGGGGGGGGGCATCAGTACCCTTGTATAGGGGCCCAGGATTTGGTGCAACGGCCCTGGGCCCCCTTTAAGTTATAAACAATTTATTTCTTCTTTAGAATAGAATAGAATAGAATATAAAGCTTTATTGTCATTGAACCAAGTACAACGAAATGCAATGAGCAGCTCCATAAAAGTGCACACATGTTATTGAATATATAATATATAATAATATACAAAAGCAATATATAATATCAATAAAAATGTAATTAAATAAAGATTTAAATACACAGTCAAACTTAAATACACAGTAAAGACCACAAACAGACAACAAACATCAGTGCAGATGTGATCTCAGTATGGTGACAGCTTTGGGAGAGAAGCTGTTCCTGAGTGTATTTGTTCTGGCCTCTCAGGTTGAAGAGACGGTAGCCGGGGTGGGGGGGTCCTTCAGGATGCCTCTGGCCCTGCTGAGACAGCGGGAGCCGTAGATGGTGCTTCAGGAAGGCAGAGGGCGGCCAGTGACTGCCTCTGCAGTCTCTTCCTGTCGGCCTCCGTGCAGCCTGAGTGCCACACTGACACAGCGTGGGTCAGCAGGCTCTCGACGGTGGAACGGTGGAAGGTCACCAGCGGCTGTGTGTTGAGATGCTCCCTCCTGAGCGCCCTCAGGAAGTGTAGCCGCCGCTGGGCCTTGTTGACCAGCGCCGAGGTGTTGACCGACCAGGAGGGATCAGCAGAGGACGTGGACTCGCTCCACACCGTCACCGTTGATGTACAGGGGGGGCAGGGGGGGCTCTGCTCCGTCGGGAGTCCAGGATGAGTTCCTTGGTCTTGGTGATGTTCAGGGCCAGGTTGTTAGAAACACACCGCTCACAAAGTTTCAACTTTAAGAGCTAGAGACGAGTTTAACGGAGGTTAAACTGTGACAAAAGGTCTGTGCTTTTCTGATAATAAACCAGCAGACTGTTAAAATATATACAATAGATAAACGTGGATGGAGTAGCTCTTATTGTGGCGTCGCGTGTGGTGCTGAGGGCTCAGAGAAGGCAGGGGATCTCCCTACCCATGTGACGGGGCCTTGATGCAGCGGGGCTCTGGGGGGGGCTGGGAGGACCGGCAGACGCAGCCTGGAGCATCATGAGACAGGCCCAGGTTGTGACCCATCTCGTGGGCAAGGGTGGTCGCCACCCCGATGGCGTTATCGGTACGATCGGTTATTTGGATAACCGTGCTGCTGTACTGCCACAACGAGACTCGTAGTGGGGGTTATCTCAGCCATGGTTGAGAAGGAATTGGGTGAAAGGAACTTTGGCTCTGGCTCCCTGAAGTACATGAACCACGACATGGAGGAGAAAGGGATTGTTGGCCGCGCTTGTCTCCCGCCGGAGCCCCGCTGCCCGCTGCCCACAGCGCGGCGGTGGTGCCTCGGCAGCGGGCAGCGGGGCTCTCTGCCCCCACGGGGCTCCGTGACCCCCGTGGGGGCAGAGAGGACACTGGAGGTCAGACTGAGATGTCCGTTTAGTGTCTGGGTGGGGTGTTAGGTCCCCCAGACAAAGGGCGCTGGGTTCGATCTCCACTGTCTACTACCAAGCTGGAGGCGTCCCTTTGATAGACTCCTCATTCCTACCGGCCCCTTAATGACCTTATAGGTATTCAATATGTTTCGTCTGAATTGCTAAATAGTAAAAAGTACAGACAATTCTCATTCAATTTAATGAAAATTAAAATTATAGATATTTTTTCTTTTGATTCGATCCTATCCCTAACTCTGTTCACAACGATTGAGGGGGATTCATCAGAGTTTTTTGGGAATTCAACCAAACGGTTCAAGAGAAACTTAAATCCACAGTGAAACGAGCTGAAGACCTCATCAAAGAGCTGGAGCAGGAAATAGAAGATCTGACCAATAGAAGCTCAGAGGTGAAGCGGCTCTCACACACTGAAGACCACCTCCACTTCCTCCAGACCTTCAGATCCCTGAAGGATCCTCCACCCACCAGGGACTGGACCACGGTGGAGGTCCGTCCTCCGTCATACGTAGGGACCTGGAGGAGATCCCTGGATCAGCTGGAGGAGACACTGAACATGGAGATGAAGAAGTGTGATGCTGAACTGAAGAGGGTCCAGCAGTATGAAGTAGATGTGACTCTGGATCCTGATACAGCTCATCCCTGGCTCATCCTGTCTGAGGATGGGAAACAAGTACATGATGGAGGTGTGAGGAAGAAACTTCCAGACAACCCTAAGAAATTTACAAAGTATACATTTGTTCTCACGAGGCAGAGCTTCTCCTCAGGGAGATTTTACTTTGAGGTCCAGGTTAAAGACAAGACTGGATGGTGGTTAGGAGTGGCCAGAGAGTCCATAGAGAGAAAAGATATGACAGAGTTGACCCCTGAGACGGGTTACTGGACTCTTTTGTACTGCAATGGTCTGTTGTTATTTTATGATGGCCCTGTTGTCGATCTCCCTCTGAGAGCTGAGCTCCAGAAGGTGGGGGTGTTTGTTGATTATGATGAGGGTCTGGTCTCCTTCTATGATGTGGAAGCCAGGGTTCATATCTACTCTGCTACTGGCTGCACCTTCACTGAGCCTCTCTATCCAATCCTCCGTCCACATTTACATAAAGAAGGTAGAAACTCTGCCCCCCTGATCATCTCACCTGTCAATCAATCAGACTAGGACCTTTGTTTGATAATAAAATAATCAAACGACCAAAACAACTAATGTTGTTTCCTGAATTAGAATCTCTACTATGTGAGATCAGAGAGATCTGCATTAATGTCATACTGCTGTCGTTTAACGCGGAGAATATTTGTAAGAATTAACCCTGCAGTTGTGTAATATAACCCTTTATAAAGGGTTATATTACACTCCATTTATGTGTCTGTTTTCCCTTTATTTATTTGACATGTTTAAAGATATAAAATTGGTTGCAGTTATGTAGATTATTATTATTATGTCTGATTATGTAACGACCAAACAATTCAATGTTCTGACACATTTTTTTATTTTGGATTTTAATGAAAAGAAAAGGCAAATATTGTGTGTAGGCATACATTATAATTGTAATGGATCATTTCAGGGAAATAGATACATTCCAGTCAAATAGTGTTCATTATAAATACTGTTTCTGTGATAAAAAAAAGTGTGATACAAATAATAAAATTGTTTATTTCTAAACCCTTAATTTCGTGCGTGTGTGTGTGTTTGTGCGAGAGTGTGTGTTTTCAAAGATGTTCAGGTGTGTCAACAATTACAATTATTGTTTTTAATATTGTTGTGGATTATCTGTTGCCAGTCTACAGCCCATTTAGAACATTGGAGGCATATTCCTCCAATTTAAATGAAGTTAAGTTAAGTTAAGTTAAGGTATCCTTTATTCTCTGTCTCTGCTCTTGACCCGTCCGGGAGCTGGTGAACACACACACACAGAGGAGTGACCTTGTCTACACACACGGGGGCACACACACACACGGGGGCGCACACACACACGGGGGCACACACACACACGGGGGCACACACACACGGGGGGTACCCCGGCGTTCCCGGAGCAGCGGGCAGCCGCAGTGCAGCCCGGGGGCTTCAGGTGCCTTGCTCAAGGGAACCTCCTCTGTGGACGAGGACGGAGGAGAGTGCTGCACAACTACTCCCCCCGTCCACATAGCTCACCTTCCGGTCGGGACTCGACCCGGACACCCTCCGGTTACCGGTCCACCTCCTTAACCAGTAGCCCCCGGACGCCAGTTTGCTTGTAGTTCAAGTCAATCATTAAACGTGTTTCTGAATTTAGTGTAAAACGCTGTGGATTAATAAGTGTCAACAACTAACCAGTGAACAGTAGAAAGCCCCTCATACAGTCTGGGCTGGAGGGCCCTGCTGCCCCCAGCTGGTACCTTGTCCACGTGGTTCACCACCGCAAGCATCCTCGCTGCCACAGTCTTCCTGCTGCCGTACTTCTTGTACTAGAAATGAAGCACAAAACGAGAATGAATATTGAGGGTGACCCGTTATAATCACAGTGATATGAGAATACGTTAAGAACAGCGACCATACCTCTGCATGGTCCACCACCAGAACCAATCCACTGTTCTGGTTCTGCTGATCTGGAACTTCATCTGCTCAGAGCTTTTCTAAATAACGAAATGAAATGTGTTTTTTTTTGTGTCTAGTTTTCATGTTTCATGTACAATATGATTAATATGGAAGCCCGTTTCTACGGAAGAGGATTAGGGCCACACATGTAAAAAAAAATTAAGTTCTGACTTTATTCTCAGAATTCTGAGAAAAAAGTCAGAATTCTGACTTTAAAGTCAGAACTACGGGTATCTGTAAGGACCAACCTCCGTGGGAGAGACACTTTGCTTTATGCAGTAGGAGGAAACCTATGGAAAGCCAAGAAGGCCACAATCCGGCCCTAGAATGGCGCGGTAAAAGTGCACGTCCCATAGCCAACTCACCAAGCTCACCAAGTCCAGTATTCAGAATTCAAAGCATTTATTCACAAATACGTTCTATTTTTTTGACAAGCGGAGCCGACAGTCCTGTGCATGTATGCAAATTAGCCATGTGCGCCAAACAGAAAATAGACGCAATGTATAGAACTGATTGTTGTGCATTGTTGTGGATATGTAGGCTGGTTAGTTGTGGTTGTTTGTGGTCTTAGTGAAACAGCTTTGCCTTGGAGTTGGAGAAGTTGGAGTGATTCTGTGAATGTGCGAGAGAGAGCGCACCTGCCGTGGTGATGTTAAGCTTGTTGTGGGCTTATATGTGATCAATGATGTATCTGTCTGATCGTATTAGCTGTAGATGGATGGTTAAATAATGTCACAAGATCGGGCATACTGCAGGCTCTCATTTGCAAATGCACTGATTGTGTGCCCGTCTCCAATATGCTATGTACCTGGCATTTATTCAGTTCATGTTCTTCTGAGTGCGCAAGAACGGTGCCAATTATTGTCGTGTTTGCATTGTAATGCACAACTTTGCCCCTCCCTGTTATAAAATAACGTGCATCCCAACAACTTTAGCCAATGCAGGTTCCTATTGCTTTACCAGTGTGTTTAACGTGTGTGCGTGTGTGCGTGTGTGTGTGTGTGTGTGTGTGTGTGTTGTCATGTAGGCTATAGATATAGATTGATTGTCTTGGCTTGCTTGCATCCATGAAATATTGTAATGTTATGGCCTAGCTGGCTACTGCATATCGAGAACAATCTGGGGATGAGGGCATCCCCGAATATTGACGGGTATTTCGCACACTGCCATCTCAATATGACTAATAGCCGCGGCTATTAGTTCCGTACGGATTCCGTACGGAATACTTGCACTTTTACCGCGCCATTCTAAGGCCGGATTGTGGTCTTCTTGGCTTTGCATAGGTTTCCTCCTACTGCATAAAGCAAAGTGTCTCTCCCACGGAGGTTGGTCCTTACAGATACCCGTAGTTCTGACTTTAAAGTCAGAATTCTGACTTTTTTCTCAGAATTCTGAGATTAAAGTCAGAATTCTGAGATTAATGTCAGAATTCCGATTTTTTTCCAGAATTCTGAGATTAATGTCAGAATTCTGACTTTAATCTCAGAATTCTGAGAAAAAAGTCAGAATTCTGAGATTAATGTCAGAATTCTGACTTTTTATCTCAGAATTCTGAGATTAATGTCAGAATTCTGACTTTATTCTCAGAATTCTGAGATTAAAGTCAGAATTCTGACTTTTTTCTCAGAATTCTGAGAATAAAATCAGAACTTAATTTTTTTTTACATGTGTGGCCCTAATCCTCTTCCGTATCTTCCGTACATTTCCGCCACGTAAAAGAAAAAAAAATGCAGGTCACAACTCATTATTTTGAGATAGTATCTCATTATTTTGAGATAGTATCTCGTTATTTTGAGATAGTATCTCGTTATTTTGAGATAGTATCTCGTTATTTTGACATAATTATCTCATTATTTTGAGATAATTATAGGAAGAATCCTACCGCCAAAAGCACTGGGCTCCTCGAGTCAAAGCAAGAAGAAGGTGGGAAGCTGGGAACCACATTGATACTGCTAAAGGTAATCTTGTAATTCTTGCTAACACTCTTTGAGCTCTGAAATACAGTTAAAAAGCTTACTATAACAATAGACTTAACATGGGACTCACGTTAATCAATCGTTATTTAAATGGTACTACACTGTAAAACCTAACAGTACATCTTACTAAAATAACTAAGTAGACGTAACTTAAATCTCAAAAATCGTTGGGGTTACTCATTCACCTGAATGAACAGAACTTAAGAATCAATAATTGATGTAATAACTCTTTTGTTTTGAGTGCTGCTCAAATATGGAACATTTTAAGTCTAACTTATGTATTCCAATGTGTTCCATTGACTTATTTAACTTAAGTGTAACTATATCATTTTCATTAGACTATATAAGCTATACTTTGTGCAATTCGTTTTTATTGCCATCTCTATTATTTATAATCATTTCTGATGATTATGCAATGCCCAATTAAAACAAATAATTACTGTGACATAATTTCAATGATCACAGTGTAAAGATTTAAAGTTAATCACAGAATATTGGCATAAATAAATAAGCTTATGACACCCATTTTCGTTCAACTTTTTTTGATTGTGTCTCAAACAGCTTGTGTGTCTTTTAACAGGCGCTAGCTCTTTATATTCGGGAAACCCATTTATCAAAAACGGCTGAATCCGAATACTCATACTTGACTACTATATAGTATGCATTTTGCAGTACGCCAAAAAATATAACGCGTCGGAATGCTCAGTACGCATTGTGTAGTACGCAAGACGTTTCCGAATGCATGCTACCGCCAAAGTAAACCACGGAGTTCACTACGCTATCCCACAATGCAACCGGAGTCTGGTAACGAACGAAGAAGAGATGGCTGACCCGACACCAACAGAAAGACGTCGTAGAAAGCGGCTCAAACCAAAGTTGCAGGTATTGAGAAATGAACTGGAGTAAATTATCAAGATCTTTTTTGTTTTTTTATTGTTCCTGATAAGTAGTTCTTAAAAATTCAAAAAATCACAACCTTTCGGTCAATGTTCAGAGGGACTGAAGCTTTGTGATTTTTTTTCTAATTAGTGATACTTGGCGACTCCTACCCCCGGGGAGTCTGGGTATTCATAATGTTTGGGGAAAAGTGGTTTTATTGTCTTTGTATAACTTGTTGTGTTATTAGGTTAAGTGGGGTTAACGGGTTTGGGTTCTTTATTGTTTGTGTGTTAATAGTGATGTGTAGTGTGATCGGGACCATTAGTGAGAGTGTTGTGTGTGTTGGTCAGTTGTGCCGTGTTTTCTGTTGTGTACGTGTGTTTGAATATAGGCAGCTCTCGTGGTCGTGCGGTGTACTAAGGCACGAGAGTTGTGCCGCCATTTAAACCTGGGCTCCCGTCTCGTCCTTCCCGCGCTGCTCGCTACAGTAATTTGAGTTGGATCAGAGATTGGTGAATCCATTGTGTTCATTCAACTTGATCGGTTTAAGGCAATCGGTTTCCTTAAATGAATTGAGTAGACAAAATGTAATTTTAAGTTGTCGTAACTAGAATGTAAAAAGTTACATGCACACATGTTATATACGTTGAATGAATTGCTGCATTTAAGTGTAAAAAGCTAATTCTTTACATTTCACTTCAGTAAATGGAATTAGTAATGCTAACTCATAATACACATGTCACAATAACTCTAGATATAAGAGTTATCTTTACTTACATAAAATAATTGCTGGTACTTAATTTATTTGAGTTAGTAAACTTAAATAGTTCAAGGCAATCGGTTTCCTCAAATAGTTTAAGTTGAACTAACTTGTCAGGTTTTACAGTGTACAGGCACATTTGGTTAGCGGATCTAAGCTGGCCCTAGGCTACAAATGCTATCTGGTAGTCTATAATGTACTTAACACCAGCAAAAAGCGTGTGGTCGATTTGACCTGATTATTTCATGCGTTTGACGCTACTTTCGTATGTTTTCTACACATCAATACATGCGCCATTCCTTTCACTTGAATATTGCCGGTCTAGTCTCTGCCATAAGCGTGAAGTGAACGGTCAAACCAACAGTGAAAACGACAGAGCGCTAGACAAGAAGTTCCCTGGAGCTAGCGAGTAGCGACAGAAAGCTTTGAGTTCATAATGCACTTTACCTACGTAGGCCTACGTTACCTATCTAATAATAATCAGGTCACTGAAATTGTTAACTATTCATTGTATTTTCAAATACGTTGTTGGCAATAGCATATTAGTTTAAAACTGTGATGAGCCGTATCCTGTATTATCATGGCTAGTCTGGCTAGGATGGTTGATTCCCACAATGGTGGATCTGATTATCTGTTAATAAGATAATTTACATGTTATAATTGGTCAATTACAGTGAGCTTCCCTTGCCTTGCCTACAGACTAGAAGTAAAAGATAGGCCTGACACTGTTGCTTCTTTATAAAATGAAGTTTATAAGATTTAAAATGTTCTATTCTCAGTAAATGTTGTTACACTTGTATCAAATGTGTTGTAGACTATGCGTCTTTGGGGTCGTAATGCATGTCTTTCCCTAGGCTAATGTAGGCCTATGTTTTATATGCACAGCTTTGTCAACTGTGATATTGTATATTGAACCAATGTCTTATTGACAGATACCAATATGTTTAAAGTCATCTGTGATGACTAAGATTTGATATATGTTTTAGTTAATCAGATAAAAACCTAAAGGTTTTTTTGTGTGTGTACTCACAGGATGGATGACCTCGTCGAGTTTTTAAGGCAGAGACAGGTTCCAGAGGACATGATCGACATCATGGAGCGTGAGAAGGTGTTAAGACTCTCAATATGACTGTAAACAACCACCTTAGATAATTTGCAAAGTCATCAAGCCACAGTTAGGGCGTGTGTCCACCACTGTGTTGATTGCTTAGAAAATAACCTCTGTCGGCGCAAAAAAACGTGTTTGGTGGACACAGGCCTCTAATGTGAAAGGCCTGATGTCAATAGAACGAGCTTCCCTTGCCTTGCCTACAGACTAGAAGTAAAAGATAGACTAGGCCTGTCACTGTTGCTTCTTTATAAAATGAAGTTTATAAGATTTAAAATGTTCTATTCTCAGTAAATGTTGTTACACTTGTATCAAATGTGTTGTAGACTATGCGTCTTTGGGGTCGTAATGCATGTCTTTCCCTAGGCTAATGTAGGCCTATGTTTTATATGCACAGCTTTGTCAACTGATATTGTATATTGAACCAATGTCTTATTGACAGATACCAATATGTTTAAAGTCATCTGTAATGACTAAGATTTGATATATGTTTTAGTTAATCAGATAAAAACCTAAAGGTTTTTTTGTGTGTGTACTCACAGGATGGATGACCTCGTCGAGTTTTTAAGGCAGAGACAGGTTCCAGAGGACATGATCGACATCATGGAGCGTGAGAAGGTGTTAAGACTCTCAATATGACTGTAAACAACCACCTTAGATAATTTGCAAAGTCATCAAGCCACAGTTAGGGCGTGTGTCCACCACTGTGTTGATTGCTTAGAAAATAACCTCTGTCGGCGCAAAAAAACGTGTTTGGTGGACACAGGCCTCTAATGTGAAAGGCCTGATGTCAATAGAACGAGCTTCCCTTGCCTTGCCTACAGACTAGAAGTAAAAGATAGACTAGGCCTGACACTGTTGCTTCTTTATAAAATGAAGTTTATAAGATTTAAAATGTTCTATTCTCAGTAAATGTTGTTACACTTGTATCAAATGTGTTGTAGACTATGCGTCTTTGGGGTCGTAATGCATGTCTTTCCCTAGGCTAATGTAGGCCTATGTTTTATATGCACAGCTTTGTCAACTGTGATATTGTATATTGAACCAATGTCTTATTGACAGATACCAATATGTTTAAAGTCATCTGTGATGACTAAGATTTGATATATGTTTTAGTTAATCAGATAAAAACCTAAAGGTTTTTTTGTGTGTGTACTCACAGGATGGATGACCTCGTCGAGTTTTTAAGGCAGAGACAGGTTCCAGAGGACATGATCGACATCATGGAGCGTGAGAAGGTGTTAAGACTCTCAATATGACTGTAAACAACCACCTTAGATAATTTGCAAAGTCATCAAGCCACAGTTAGGGCGTGTGTCCACCACTGTGTTGATTGCTTAGAAAATAACCTCTGTCGGCGCAAAAAAACGTGTTTGGTGGACACAGGCCTCTAATGTGAAAGGCCTGATGTCAATAGAACGAGCTTCCCTTGCCTTGCCTACAGACTAGAAGTAAAAGATAGACTAGGCCTGTCACTGTTGCTTCTTTATAAAATGAAGTTTATAAGATTTAAAATGTTCTATTCTCAGTAAATGTTGTTACACTTGTATCAAATGTGTTGTAGACTATGCGTCTTTGGGGTCGTAATGCATGTCTTTCCCTAGGCTAATGTAGGCCTATGTTTTATATGCACAGCTTTGTCAACTGATATTGTATATTGAACCAATGTCTTATTGACAGATACCAATATGTTTAAAGTCATCTGTAATGACTAAGATTTGATATATGTTTTAGTTAATCAGATAAAAACCTAAAGGTTTTTTTGTGTGTGTACTCACAGGATGGATGACCTCGTCGAGTTTTTAAGGCAGAGACAGGTTCCAGAGGACATGATCGACATCATGGAGCGTGAGAAGGTGTTAAGACTCTCAATATGACTGTAAACAACCACCTTAGATAATTTGCAAAGTCATCAAGCCACAGTTAGGGCGTGTGTCCACCACTGTGTTGATTGCTTAGAAAATAACCTCTGTCGGCGCAAAAAAACGTGTTTGGTGGACACAGGCCTCTAATGTGAAAGGCCTGATGTCAATAGAACGTTTTGCATCGACTCAACAAACATGCATATAATCCCTTATAATGTTCCTCCCTTGTGACATTTCCTCTCTGTGTTCTCAGATTGATAGAAGTGCCATACTTCAAATGACTGACCAACAGCTCAAACCCTACCTCCCTTCATATGGCGATCGACTGGCGGTGGTCAGCTTTTGTAGGCGGTGTGAAGGTGGCAGTGGAAGAAAAGCCAGGCTTTTCGACCGCTTACGCAGCAAGCTGCAGAGGAGGACAGAGAGAGGAGATGAAGAAGAAACCAGTTCAGGGCAGAATTCTGCATCTAAAAATGCTTTGAAGACGATGAGGAAGGTTGAGTTAGGATGGATGAATTTCGATAAAAAAATGGATTGCTTCAAGCAAGTTAGAACGAAACGCGGAGGGGGCACAAGAAAGGTAACTGTCTCCAAAGATGCTGAAAGGGAAGATTTGATCAAAGAAGCCATTAAGCTGTACTTTCCCTCCATTTTGGGACCAATAACTTGTTTTGATGTGGACCTGAAAGACTACCAACAGATGGCTGTTAATGAGGGAGTAACAGTTGGCCAATTATACTCCGACACAAAACTCTCTCTTCTGAGGTTCTACCTCACCACAAGAGAGAAAACCGACAGTCATTCTAATCAGAGGGATGAGTCTGAGACCCCTCTCTCTCAGGATTTTATCGTTCCATCACCACCTGCAAGACAACCACAAACTTTAGTTGTTGAACAAATACAAGAAGAGGTTGTGGATCTCTTGGACTATGAGGATTTGGAGATTGAGACTACTTCAGTAGACAGCGACATTGTACTCATCTCTACAGGAATCTTCTCTGGTCACACAGAACAAAGTTTGGATGACACATTACCAGTGTCACCACAAGCCCTACAAGCAGAGACAGATAAGACCAATGTCACAATATTGGTGGTCCACAGGGGGCAGGTGCTTCGACAGCTCATTGCGCATTTCCTAAACGAAAAAATCACAGACACAAACATCCAGTTCCAGCTCGTTCTGCCAGACGGAACTCTCGAGAAGGGGTTTAATAGAGGAGGAGTTGTGAGAGATTGCCTTTCTGAATTCTGGAGTGAGTTTTATGAGCAATGCACAACTGGAAATGAACTGAGAGTACCTTTCCTCCGCCATGATTTTGGACAGCTGGAATGGCAGAGTGTTGGTCGGATCCTTGCCTTTGGATGGAAAATGGAGAGGTATCTCCCTGTGAAGATGGCACCAGTCATAATAGAGCAGGCAGCCTTTGGATTTACAAGGGGCAATGTTGTGGAAAACTTTCTGAAGTACATGCCGGAATCTGACCGTTCACTCATGGAGTCATGGTGCTCAGACTTCATCAGTGTTGATGAAGATGAATTAATTGAAGTCCTTGACAACTATGGTTGCAGGAGGATACCAACAGCTCAAAATGCTGATGCTGTTCTTAAAGAGCTAGCACACAAAACTGTCATTCAAGAGCCAGCGTATGTGATTGAACAGTGGATGGAGGTCTTGAGTACAACAATTAAAAGCCTTGAAGACCTTACAACAGCTTATGAAACTCTTCAACCAACTGGGAGAAAGATTCTGAAGTCCCTTTACTTTCCGGACACCCTAAATGCCCGTCAAAAAGACATACAAAAGCACCTGACCTTGTACCTGAAGAATGCTGACTCACAACACCTATGCGCCTTCCTGAGATTTTGCACAGGCTCTGATTTGTTCTTAGGAAAGAGAATTACCATTAGCTTCAATCAGCTCCAAGGACTTCAGCGTCGTCCTGTCGCACACACATGTGGCTGTGTGCTGGAGTTGTCTGTTCATTACGACAGTTACCCCGATTTCAGTTCAGAGATGAACAAAGTTCTGGAATGCAAGGTGTGGGTGATGGACATTGTTTGAAGCTCATAGTCAGTTTATGTTCTTGGAGAATAACATGTTTTGCACTGTAAAACACAAATGCTCTTAATAGACACATTTTCTCCACTATCATAAGCAGGGTTTTTTATGATAATATTGCATGTTCTGCACTTTGAGTAATCACATGTTCTGTGAATATTTGTAGTATCAAAGGTTCTGTACGTTTTAGTTCAAGTGGTCAACACAATAATGTGTATGTTTTGGTAAAATAACTCAATTAGATGGTGAGCTCCTTGTTTTAATCTGTTTATATAAATGAACACTACATATTTATGATGTAGTTATGTACACATATGCTGTGATGAATGTAGGTTGAAATCACATATCACTGCTGAGATTTATGATGTAATTGTCATCAGTTTACGTGATCTTAAAATGTTCTGTGCAGTGAGGTACTGCCAAAAGATATTTGGAATGTTTTTGCAATGCAGTTTTATTCTGAAATGAATAAATTAATAGAAACAGTTGCATTCATTGAAGTCGAAAATAAATCTGTCTGAAAATAGATTGAACATGGGTTTTAATATGAATTTAAAATGAAATTGCCAACAGTACATTTGCTCAACACTTAATATTTAGCACACTGGAGCTTAGTAATGGACACTTATTATTTAGCTGGCAGAACACCTCAGTACCCTCCTTCCCACCACCATCCCAACATTCTAAATTAAGTTTATGCTTGTGCTCCAAAGGGGTTTTATGTAGTTATGCATTTTGTGTAACAATGTATATAGGTTAACAGTTTCTCAGCACCATGATGATCAATTGTAGGAACACATTTATTCCCTAAGCCCATCATGAACCAACTGTCGAAGTTTCAGGTAAAGGTCAGTGATTTGATAGATGTCAGTGGACATCAGGAAGTTGTGCTCTGTCATCAGTTCAATGCAAATGTGATACAAATCCTCATCACAAGGATAGTCTTTAAAAGAACAGTCCTCCAGACAAAGGTCAATCCTGGTGTTATCAACTTGCTGAACAAAGTTTTGTGCCCCGTAGAGGTTGGGAACAGCATAGAGCATGGATGGGCGACCACTTGGGGCCCTAGGATTGTGAGATGCCCTTATGCGGTGGTCATTCCAGATAGCAGCAACTTCATCAAGTTCCTCCTATTAGATAAGGGGGGAAACATGAGTAAATCAATTTGATGTGGGGGGATCATTAGCCTACATCTAGAAGCCCCTTAACTTTCTCAGCAGCTTTTCACTTACCTGTATCACCTCCTGGAAGCAAAATTGGACTAATGACTTGTCGATGAAGCTGTCATCATAGAGACCGTCAGCCTTTAACTGGTCGAAATGGTCCATCCAGAACTGAGTACACTCACTCCGCAACGTACACCACCAGCGTTCAATACGTTGGTTCCCCGTGCTTGGACCTAGAGTGACACAGTCTGGGGAAATGCCGTTTTCACTGCCGTGCATAATACTTTGCATTGCGGCAATGTGTGTGTTCTCCGTCCCGTGATCCAATCTCACTTTCAATGGGCGACCATGCTGCATCACTGAATCAATGAAATACCGTGGGTCGCTGTTAGTTGAGTGGGTGTTTAGCCAGATCATCTTTCGCGAGAAACCATCAATGCAACCACTGATGCATATCCCATACGGCTTCAATTTGTCATATCCATCTATGTGCCACACATAATTCGGGCCACGACTGACATAGACTCTACGTCTCAGACGGTGCCGTGCACGGAGATCCACGCCACCACCATCCATTTGACGCAGCAAGAGACGAACGGTCTCTCTGTCCGTGATGATCCCTGCCATCCAACACTTCTGTTGCATCCACCTGTAGCCATGTTGTTGGCCAGAGGACTGTAATTGGCGATGTATGAAATCAGCTACTTCTCCGATGTCCGCCTTATTGCGTCTTCGCCACAGCTGATTCCTATGAAGCACTCTTTCTAGAGTTATTTTACTAATGTTTATGTTGTGCTCCATAGATAATCGAGCCAAAATTTCAGCATTTGTATACTTCC
Source organism: Gadus morhua (assembly GCF_902167405.1). NCBI lineage: Eukaryota > Metazoa > Chordata > Actinopteri > Gadiformes > Gadidae > Gadus > Gadus morhua. Next base: position 2,933,010 of record NC_044062.1, read on the forward strand.
GTCTGAAATAATCTTTAATAATCGAGTTCATCATCTCCAGCTAATCAATTAGGCTACAATGACTGGTCTGGTCCTGTTGAGAAGTTATCTCAAAATAATGAGATAGTATCTCATTATAATGAGATACTATGTCAAAATAACGAGATACTATCTCAAAATAATGAGATACCATCTCAAAATAACGAGATACTATCTCAAAATAACGAGATACTATCTCAAAATAACGAGATACTATCTCAAAATAATGAGTTGTGACCTGCATTTTTTTTTCTTTTACGTGGCGGAAACGGGCTTCCATAGATTAAGGAACTGCACAAGCCATAAAAAAAACAGCCAAGAACAGCCTTTTGAAATAACAACAAGTGGGAGCTGTTGTGTGAGTGTTTCATAAGAATGTGATAAATATTTTAATGGGGCCTAAAATAAGGGAAGATTCCATCATCTTTAAGCAAACACATTGAAACAATAAACAAAACCTGCAATAGATCTCACTATCTGTCTTCATCGAGTCTTAGCATAAACCTGTGTTTCGATTGGCCAGCGTTTTAAATGTACCGGTTTACTGAGACGGAACAGTCCGGAGGGGATCGACCCGTGGTCAAAGACGGTCTCCTCGTTGTCATGGCCACAGGAGCTCCTCTTCCGTCTCAGGTGTCTGGAGTTGTACACGGCGTGAAGCCCCTCCCCTTCTCCGGTGCCTTCCTGCTGGTCTGTCTCCCCTTCCTCTGCGAGGGGTTCAATGAGGTACGACTGGTCCTCGATACGCACGTACCCGCTGTGGCGGCAGAGAGAGGACGCTGGAGGTCAGACTGAGATGTCCGTTTAGTGTCTGGGTGGGGTGTTAGGTCCCCCAGACAAAGGGCACTGGGTTCGATCTCCACTGTCTACTACCAAGCAGTAGGCATCCCTTTGATAGACTCCTCATTCCTACCGGCCCCTTAATGACTTTATAGGTATTCAATAAGTTTAGTCTGAATTGCTAAATAGTAAAAAGTACAAAAGGATTCGCATTCAATTTAATGAAAAATAAAAGTGTACATTTCTTTCCTTATGATTCTATCCTATCCCTAACTCTGTTCATAATAATTGAGAGGGATTCATCAGAGTTCTTTGGTTTATTACAGCAGTCCTCGTCAGAAGCCATGCATGCCTGGTCTCAGTGCCATCGCCTTGGCAACGTGAGCAGGTGACTGGTTACAGATCTTCAGGGACGGTCCAACACAGACCTGACGGTCCTATCAGAGGTCGTCTGAGTCTCCCTTCATGCAGTAAACCATGGATTCTGATCAGATGGGGATTTCCCCTGAACACAAGACACTTTGGGAACGCTGAACTCACTTGATTCCTGGGCAGAGGTCGATACTGACCGTGTTATATTATTGTGTGTGTGTGTGTGTGTGTGTGTGTGTGTGTGTGTGTGTGTGTGTGTGTGTGTGTGTGTGTGTGTGTGTGTGTGTGCATATATCATTAAACACTGTCTAACCCCTCCCTGTTCCATTACCACATATATCCTTAAACACTGTCTAACCCCTCCCAGTTCCATTACCACATATATCCTTAAACACTGTCTAACCCCTGCCTGCTTCTTGCAGTTTGTATACAAATGTCAAACACAAGGAGGGTTTACATATGAGGGCGGGCCGTCGGTCCACAGCCACAACAAATCATAGAGAAATGACACATTTAAAACTCTTCAAAATCCTCTCAGAGACACCTGGGGACAGGTTGAAGAAGAATAAGGCGGAGTTTGGATTTTTATTTATTTCTCTCTTTATATTATGACTTCATCATCATTAATATCATGCATTTTAATTTCTCCATACAGTTATTAGGGACTGTAATATGGCAAGTGAAAGAATATTTCTATCAAGAAGGGGGGGGTCGAGGTTATATCCCCACCATACTGTTATAAACAATACATTAAGTCTTCCGTCTTATCATTTGTGAATTTTCTAATTTTTTAAGTGCCGCAGGGCTGCAAGTGTTTGTTGGCTCTGACTGAAGGTGAACTCGTCGGTCTGGTTCGTCTGCCCTACCCCGTGTCACATGACTCAGCGGTCGTATGAGGTTAGAATCTGGGAGAGGCGGGCACAGTCAAAATCAAGTCAAATGTATTTGTACAGCTCTTACTCACTTAGTCACAAATCACCACAGAATCACAACATTTTCTTTTTTTCCCGGGCTCTCTGTGTCCAGTCTTTTTAAGATTGAACATATTTGAATGCCGTAAAGAAGAGAATATATCAACGCATTTTAACCGGCCTTTACTGAATGCATCAACATTCAGGGCGTGAAAGTTTGAAACGTCAGTGAACCGTGGGGGCGGAACCAGGTGTTAGGGGAGGAGCCAGGTGTTAGGGGAGGAGCCAGGTGTTAGGGGATGAGAGGAGAGGACATCATATTGAGGAAACAAAACTTAACATTCGACACCAAAGCAACCGACGTCGAAGGTGTTCTCCCGTTCAGGAGAAAAATAAAACGCATTTTGGAACAAAAAGTCTGACAGTAAGAACAAGTAAGTAAAACAGCACAACTTTGAGTAACAGTTAAAACCTCTCTTCCTTTTATTAAATAAGAAATATATAATTGCTCAATGCATGAACCTTGTCGTCTGTTTCTAGGAATGGCCTGTGCTAACACTTCCTGGTCTGAAGAGAGCTTTTCATGTTCCATCTGTCTGGATGTGTTCAACAGTCCAGTTACCACCGCATGTGGACACAACTTCTGCAGAACCTGTATTACAAAGTTCTGGGATGAACAAGTCCTGTACAAATGTCCTGTTTGCAACAAGCTTTTCAACACAAGACCTGATCTACAGGTCAATACCTTCTTATCAGAGCTGGCTGCTCAGATTAGAACAACCGTACGAGTAAAAAAGAAGCCTTGTGTTGAACCAGCAGAAGTTCCCTGTGACGTCTGTACTGGGACCCAGCAGAAGGCTGTGAAGTCCTGCCTAATGTGTTTTACCTCTTACTGCCAAACCCACCTGGAGCCACATCAGAGAGTCGCTCGCCTGCAGAAACATCGGCTGGTCGAGCCTACGGACCGTCTGGAAGACTGGATGTGTAAGAAGCACGACCAACTTCTGGAGCTCTTCTGCCAGACTGAACAGGTGTGTGTGTGTCTATTGTGCACAGTGACAGACCACAAGTCCCATCCTGTTGTACCTCTAAAGGAGGAATATGAAGTGAAGACGGCCCAGCTGGGGAAGATAGAGGCTGACGTTCTGCAGATGATCCAGGAGAGAAAACAAAAGATTGAGGAGATCAAAGACACAATGGAACTGAGCAACAAAAACGCAGACAGAGAGATAGCCCATGGTGGGCAGGTCTTCACTGCTCTGATAGGCTGTGTTGAAAAGGGCCGGGATGAATTCAACCAAACGGTTAAAAAGAAACTGAAATCCAAAGAGAAACGAGCTGAAGACCTCATCAAAGAGCTGGAGCAGGAAATAGAAGATCTGACCAATAGAAGCTCAGAGGTGAAGCGGCTCTCACACACTGAAGACCACCTCCACTTCCTCCAGACCTTCAGATCCCTGAAGGATCCTCCACCCACCAGGGACTGGACCACGGTGGAGGTCCGTCCTTTGTCATACGTATGGACCTTAATGAGATCCCTGGATCCGATGTTGAAGACACTGAGCACGGACATTATTAAGCTGCATGATGATGCTGAACTGAAGAGGGTCCAGAAGTATGAAGTAGATGTGACTCTGGATCCTGATACAGCTCATCCCAAGCTCATCCTGTCTGAGAATGGGAAACAAGTACATAATGGAGGTGAAGAGAAGGAACTCCCAGACAACCCTAAGAGATCTACATACTATACATTTGTACTCACGAGGCAGAGCTTCTCCTCAGGGAGATTTTACTTTGAGGTCCAGGTTAAAGACAACACTGCATGGTGTTTAGGAGTGGCCAGAGAGTCCATCGACGGAAAAGGTTGGACCATGTGTACCCCTGAGACGGGTTACTGGACTCTGGACTGCTACAATGATAGGTTGATATTTAGAGATAACCCTTCTGTCCGTCTCCCTCTGAGAGCTGAGCTCCAGAAGGTGGGGGTGTTTGTTGATTATGATGAGGGTCTGGTCTCCTTCTATGATGTGGAAGCCAGGGTTCGTATCTACTCTGCTACTGGCTGCACCTTCACTGAGCCTCTCTATCCACTCCTCGATCCATGTTATCATGAAGAAGACAGAAACTCTGCCCCCCTGATCATCTCACCTGTCAATCAAACAGACTAGGACCTTTGTTTGATAATAAAATAATCAAACGACCAAAACAACTAATGTTGTTCCCTGAATTAGAATAGAATTAGAATCTCTACTATGTGAGATCTGAGATATCTGCTTTAATGTCATACTGCTGTCATTTAACGAGCAGAATATTTGTAAGAATTAACCCTGCAGTTGTGTAATATAACCCTTTATAAAGGGTTATATTACACTCCATTTATGTGTCTGTTTTCCCTTTATTAGGGGTCCAAGCCAACAGGTTGGATCCCTATTGTTTTTGTAAGGATTATTTTTATACTACCTCCCCGTGAAAGTGGAACCACAGCCCAAACCGTAAATGGTGCACACGCGCCAATTGCATGACTAGAACCAGGTCCGGCACCGCTACTCAGATAACAAAATCCAGACACGCCGGTCCCTAGGTGGCGCTATACCAAGGAATACGCGTTTGGGCTATAACTCCCACACCGAACCTCCCACAGTCAAAAACGTTATACCCACAGATGCACTGGAGTCTGCTGCATCTTTTGGCCTAGGCCACGCCCATTTGCGTCTTTGAATATTTTTCGCTAAATCGCGAAAACCGCTAAACTGCTTTTTCCCTACTCCTCCTACATTTCTTGACCAATCGACACCAAACTTTGCACACGACATCTTTAGACGCACACGCAGAGAAATCCTCGAACACTTTTTTGAACTTTTTTGATCGACGACGAAACGGTAGCGTTTTGAATATTGGTTTATTAGCTAAATTAGACGTGAAAAATCAAAAATCCAAGAAAATCCAAAATTAGACATCGGATCGAGTCCAAATTTTACACACGTCGGTGCTAACCTTAACCTCGGCAAATTTCGCCATTAGGGGGCGCAATAAACGAGGAAATTGTATATCTTCTACAAAATTTCGCCATTAGGGGCCGCCATAAACGAGGGAATTGTTCATCTCCTAACTGGCCAAAGGAATGTTCTGAACACGCGTTTGAGGATATATCTCCCACACCGAACCTCACACAGTCAAAACCTTTATATCCACAGGTTCACGGTAGCATTTTGAACACATGCTTCGTGTTGTGCCGGCGAAATGCACATTTCTTGGACCCCTGCATAACTGCTTGCAGTTCTAGTTTATTAATTAATTAATTATAAAGGTATAAAAGATTAAAGATATAAAATTTGTTGCAGTTATGTAGAACATGTTTAGAGGATTAACACGTGTAAATATATGTATTTTTTTTAACTTTTCTATTGGTTTTAACTTCTGAATATTGAATGAAAAAACAATTCAATCTTCTTACACTTGTGATTTTAATAAAAAGAAAAGGCAACTATTGTATAGCGTAGGCCTACATTATCATTGCAAGGGATCGTTTCAGGGGAATAGGTACATTCCAGTCCATTAGTGTTCAGTATAAATACTGTTTCTGTAATAAAAAAAAGTTTGTGTAATACAAAAAATAAAATAGTTTATTTCTAAAACCCTTATTTTGATGATTTCGAGATTGATGGAACGTTTTAAATCATTGAAGAAATGTAAAAGTTTCTAGATGATGAACCAGTAATTTAATCTCCAATATACAACAACCCACCATGTGTTAGACACTTACACAAAGGTCACAGTGACTACATGTAAAGATACTCCCCATGTGTGTGAGTACTGTGACTTCGTCCTGTAAGCTCTCCTCTCTCCATCCTCTCCTCTCCATCCTCTCCTCTTTCTCCTCCTCCTCCTCTCTCCATCCTCTCCATCCTCTCCTCTCCATCCTCTCCTCTGTCTATCCTCTCCTCTCTCCATCCTCTCCTCTCTCTCCTCCTCCTCCTCTCTCTTCTCTCTGGTCTTCTCTCTAGCTCAGTGGCGGTTCCTTAGAGGAAAATAATTGGCTGTTTGCAATAAGAAATCAGGCATGTTATATTTCCTTCATGGTACCCCCGTTTGGAAAAACAGAAAAGGCTGATTTGGAAAAATTATTCACAACACACAAAAAAATCTGTCCGACTGCCTGCAGCCTAAGATTTCGTTAATTATATCGTAGAGAATACATATATCATCATTCACCTTCACCTATGTTGTTAAGTGTTGTTCTAGAACCTACACTGTTGTATGCATATCGTTAACTCTGTCTTGGTTGTTCAGGGATCGCTGTCCCATTAAATGTTAGTTTAATGTTTTGGTTTTCTAACGAAAATAACCGAGTCACACATTCGTGTGCTCAACGTGAGAAAATGTCTCTTTCCATTTAATGAAATTTCCACAATATTATATGTATATGATTGGAAGATACGTGTCGTTGACCCTGTACGCTACCATGCATTACATTTGAGCAGCACGCACCATGAATGAACTTTACTTTATGAAGTTGAACTTTGTCTGCACGTTTGATTAAAAGTTTAGAAGCATTGCACTCTGCTGATACACTTTTAAGTGTCTAGTTTATTTTAGTCATTATCGGCGCCTCCAAACGACGCGTCACGCGAGTATGTTTTTAAAAAAAATTTGTGTAGGCCTACCCTGCGTTCACACCAAAAGATGCAAAAAGTTGACGCGCGGCACGATCCCATTCAAAGTGAATGTAGAGACGCGTTGCTGCTTTGCTGCCGCAGCATTTGCTGCCGAGAAAACCGAGAAAGCCGGGCACGGGCGGCGGGCGCGTTCACGTATTTTGCGGCGCGTCAAATGCTGCTTGAGTTGAAATATTTCAACTTTTCGGCAGCAAACGCGTGATGACAGCCAATCAGCGTTCAACAGCGTTGCCACTGAGGCGTTACCACTGAGTGACATGCCGTAACAGCCAATCAGTGTTACTCCCTTGGAATGACCTAGAGTTCACTACCGTTTAGTAACTCGAAAAACCCCACAAATCAGCATTCTGTAGTGTAGTTGTGTTTACAGTTAAACTAAACTATGAGTATGCTAAAGGGCTAGAATAACAACCCCAAACAAAACCCAGTTGGGTACCAGGCAGCACCAGCCTTCCAGGCTCCGAATGGTCCCATGAACCCATAAACGACGGGCATTCCCCTTCCCACGCTCAGCCCCCCGGTACACCAGTGAGCTACGACTGCTGAAGAGAACGGGGCGTGTCCTAGAGCGGCGTTTAAGGACTCAGGACCGGCTGTTCACAAACTAGCCTAGCGGGAACATCAGAAGGCCTACAGCGAGCCCCTCAGTGACACGGCCCCGGTTCTACCCCCACATGATCGACCACAGCCCTGGTAACTCCAAGCAGCTTTTATCAACCGTACATCATCTCCTCAAACCTCAGCCCCTACACTCAGACAACACGCAGCAGCCGTGCAACAGCTTCATCTCCTTCTTCACAACGAAGGTAGACAACAACCGCCCCCTTCTCTCCAGTCCCTCCCCCTCTCCTCCTCCCCCCCCCCCCCCCCCCCCCCCCCCTCTCCTCCTCCCCCCCCCCCACCCCCCCCCCCCCCAGTTCGGGACTCCTAATTTGACTTTGTCTTCACATTTTTAGCATCCACTTCCCACATTTACCATATATAGTTTACTTTGTAGACCAATGTGTTTCAGTAACTGTGTACATACAAAAAAAAGGGGAATTCCTTCATCCAAACAGTATTTTTTCCTTTCATCACTTTAGTGGTTCAGAACTGCATTATTTAGCCCACACTGCCATCTATTGGCTCAAACACGCAACAGCATAGTAACTAAGAAAATAAAGGTCACAGAATCTTGGACAGGACAAAAGAAAAATCGTGAATAATATAATACTACATAATACTACATTCACAACAGTGTTGTCTTTTACTCAGATGAAAAGGTTAAATTATAAACAATTTATTTCTTCTTTAGAATGGAATAGAATAGAAAGCTTTATTGTCATTGTACCAAGTACAACAAAATGCAATGAGCAGCTCCATAAAAGTGCACACATGTTATTGAATATATAATATATAATAATATACAAAAGCAATAAATAATATAAATAAATAAAAATGTAAATACACAGTAAAACTTAAATACACAGTAAAGACCACAAACAGACAACAAACATCAGTGCAGATCTGAGTTCAGTATGGTGACAGCTTTGGGAGAGAAGCTGTTCCTGAGTCTATTTGTTCTGGCCTATATGGACCTGAAGCGCCTGCCAGAGGGCCACAGGTTGAAGAGACGGTAGCCGGGGTGGGGGGGTCCTTCAGGAGGCCTCTGGCCCTGCTGAGACAGCGGGAGCCGTAGATGGTGCTTCAGGAAGGCCGAGGGCGGCCAATGACTGCCTCTGCAGTCGCTTCCTGTCGGGCTCCATGCAGCCTGAGTGCCACACTGACACAGCGTAGGTCAGCAGGCTCTCGACGGTGGACCGGTGGAAGGTCACCAGCGGCTGGGTGTTTAGATGCTCCCTCATGAGCGCCCTCAGGAAGTGTAGCCGCCGCTGGGCCTTGTTGACCAGCGCCGAGGTGTGGACCGACCAGGAGGGATCAGCAGAGGACGTGGACTCGCTCCACACCGTCACCGTTGATGTACAGGGGGGGGGGCAGGGGGGGCTCTGCTCCGTCGGGAGTCCAGGATGAGTTCCTTGGTCTTGGTGATGTTCAGGGCCAGGTTGTTAGAAGCACACCGCTCACCGAGTTTCAACTTTAAGAGCTAGAGACGAGTTTAACTGAGGTTAAGCTGTTACAAAAGGTCTGTGCTTTTCTGATAATAAACCAGCAGACTGTTAGGGGAGGAGCCAGGTGTTAGAGGAGGAGCCAGTTGTTAGGGGAGGAGAGGAGAGGACGTCATGTTGAGGAAACGAAACTCAACATTCGAAACCAAAGCAACCCACGTTGAAGCTGTTCTCCCGTTCAGGAGAAAAATAAAACGCATTTTGGAACAAAAAGTCTGACAGTAAGAACAAGTAAGTAAAACAGCACAACTTTGAGGAGCAGTTAAAACCTCTCTTCCTGTTAATGAATAAGAAATATATAATTGCTCAATACATAAACCTTGTCGTCTGTGTCTAGGAATGGCCTGTGCTAACACTTCCTGGTCTGAAGAGAACTTTTCATGTTCCATCTGTCTGGATGTGTTCAACAGTCCAGTTACCACCGCATGTGGACACAACTTCTGCAGAACCTGTGTTACAAAGTTCTGGGATGAACAAGTCCGGTACAAATGTCCTGCTTGCAACAAGCTTTTCAACACACGACCTGATCTACAGGTCAATACCTTCTTATCAGAGCTTTTAGCTCAGTTTAGAACAACCGTACGAGTAAAAGGGCAGCCTTGTGTTGAACCAAGAGAAGTTCCCTGTGACGTCTGTACTGGGACCCAGCAGAAGGCTGTGAAGTCCTGCCTAGTGTGTTTTACCTCTTACTGCCAAACCCACCTGGAGCCACATCAGAGAGTCGCTCGCCTGCAGAAACATCGGCTGGTCGAGCCTATGGACCGTCTGGAAGACAGGATGTGTAAGAAACACGACCGACTTCTGGAGCTCTTCTGCCAGACCGAACAGGTGTGTGTGTGTCTGTTGTGCCCAGTGACAGACCACAAGTCCCATCCTGTTGTACCTCTAAAGGAGGAGTATGAAGTGAAGACGGCCCAGCTGGGGAAGAGAGGGGCTGAAGTTCCACAGAAGATCCAGGAGAGAAAACAAAAGATTAAGGAGATCAAATCCAGAGTGAAACTGAGCAACAAAGACGCAGACAGAGAGATAGCCCATGGTGGGCAGGTCTTCACTGCTCTGATAGGCTGTGTTGAAAAGGGCCGGGATGAATTCAACCAAACGGTTCAAGAGAAACTGAAATCCACAGTGAAACGAGCTGAAGACCTCATCAAAGAGCTGGAGCAGGAAATAGAAGATCTGACCAATAGAAGCTCAAAGGTGAAGCGGCTCTCACACACTAAAGACCACCTCCACTTCCTCCAGGCCTTCAGATCCCTGAAGGATCCTCCACCCACCAGGGACTGGACCACGGTGGAGGTCCGTCCTCCGTCATACGTAGGGACCTTGAGGAGATCCCTGGATCAGCTGGAGGAGACACTGAACATGGAGATGAAGAAGTGTGATGCTGAACTGAAGAGGGTCCAGAAGTATGAAGTAGATGTGACTCTGGATCCTGATACAGCTCATCCCAGTCTCATCCTGTCTGAGGATGGGAAACAAGTACATGATGGAGGTGTGTGGAAGAAAGTCCCAGACAACCCTAAGAGATTGACAATTAATCCATATGTTCTCACGAGGCAGAGCTTCTCCTCAGGGAGATTTTACTTTGAGGTCCAGGTTAAAGACAAGACTGCATGGGGGTTAGGAGTGGCCAGAGAGTCCATCGACAGAAAAAGTCTGACAAAGTGGACCCCTGAGACGGGTCACTGGACTCTGATCTACTACAATGATGGGTTGGTATTTCATGGTAACCCTTATGTCCATCTCCCCCTGAGTGCTGAGCTCCAGAAGGTGGGGGTGTTTGTTGATTATGATGAGGGTCTGGTCTCCTTCTATGATGTGGAAGCCAGGGTTCATATCTACTCTGCTACTGGCTGCACCTTCACTGAGCCTCTCTATCCACTCATCAGTCCATGTTTACGTGCAGAAGGTAGAAACTCTGCCCCCCTGATCATCTCACCTGCCAATCAAACAGACTAGGACCTTTGTTTGATAATAAAATAATCAAACGACCAAAACAACTAATGTTGTTTCCTGAATTAGAATAGAATTAGAATCTCTACTATGTGAGATCTGAGAGATCTGCAATAATGTCATACTGCTGTCAATTAACGCGGAGAATATTTTTAAGAATTAACCCTGTAGTTGTGTAACATAACCCTTTATAAAGGGTTATATTACACTCCATTTATGTGTCTGTTTTCCCTTTATTTATTTTACGCTTAACGATATAACAGATTGAAGATATAAAATTTGTTGCAGTTATATGTAGAACATGTTTAGAGGATTAACAAGTATAAATAATTATTTTAACATTTCTATTTGTTTTAACTTCTGAATATTGAATAACAAAACAATTCAATGTTCCTACACTTGTGATTTTAATAAAAAGAAAAGGCAAATATTGTAATGCGTAGGCCAACATTATCATTGTAATGGATCATTTCAGGGGAATAGATACATTCCAGTCAAATAGTGTCCAGTATCATAGACCGCGGAACGTGTTTGAACAAGGGGGGGCCACAATCGCAAGAGGGGGTCACCAACATTTTAGGTCCGACATTATCCATAGCCAAGGCTATGCACGGTATACGAGGACACGCACGTAATGCCATCAGTCACGTCAGCCAAAACAGAACAGCGCAGAATAAAATGCACAAGAAAGGTACCTCGGTGGTCGGTGGTAACGCAACTGAAACTGCTTGCTTGTACCAGTAGCCTACTAAAGAGAGAGAGAGAGAAAGAGAGCAGTGGCGATTCTGGGGGGTGGCCTGGGGTGGCCAGGGCCACCCCTGAAAGCTCATTGGCCACCCCTGTGGCCACCCCAGATCTGATAGGTAGTTGGTCAAGTTCGTCAACACAAGAAATAAGAGAAATGCTGTCAATCAATGATGACAGCTGATCAACTGATTTAGGGTCAGTTTTACATTTTTAACTAACACAGTAATGGTCGTGCTGAGGCTGTGAGAGCTGATTTCTGCTCGGCGGACATTTAGCTATGCAGGTCAGGTGAACCATGAGATGAGCGCGCTGCACATGCTGCTGGTCCGTGAAACAGGAGGACGACGACGGTCACAGTGACAACGTGAACAATATAAAAACGATAAAGACGCTGAAATCTGTCGTTGAGAGGTATGGTAATTTAATGTTTAGTTATATCGTAGTTCCCTCTGAATGTGTAGGAAAACTTTATCCAGCACTAAGTAGCAGCCAGAAGACGAACTACACTGCACTAGCTTGCTTAGCAGCCTGCAAACCAGGTTAAGCATGTAACGTTAGTGTTTTGGATACCGCCATGAAATATGAAAAGATGTTTTCTGGACTGAAGACTGATGGTGTTTTTTGCAGATGTGTGTGTTCAATAGAGCTAATGTTATATTTTTGGCCAACCAGTGTGTGAAACATAGTGACAGTCTAGATTTAAGAACACAAGAACAAGCTGTGACTTATTTGTTGCATTCAAATGCCACAAATGCTTGAGATGCAATATGCGTTAATTGTGTTATTAAAAGTGAGTTGTAAGAGTGGTAGTTATGTAAAAATAAACCTTTGTAGATCCTATAAATAGACATAATTAGGCACATTGTTGACACCTCCTTTCTTTTTGACATTTTAATGGAGTCAAAGGTGTTATTTAAGGGGTTACAAGTTATATTTGGTCTGGTGGCATTGCATTGGACTTAAGTCTTGTCTTGTGATCTTATGGCCTATGTGAAAGCATTTTGTAGCAGGAGAATGAGCAAAATCAAGAACTAGCTACCTCTATTGCACTTTGTTACTATTATTAGAATCCTCTATTGTTCATGAGAGTTTGAAGGTTTACATAACATTACTTTATAGTATATACTTTGGAGTTAAGATTTGTTTGGTTTATGTTACAATTGTTTATGTATATTTATCAAGTTAATTTGTGATTCTAAGGCTTAACTGTTTGATTTAAATAAACGTCATAATTTATGCTGAATCAAAGCCAACGTTTATACCTTCATCAGGGCCCTGGACATGAATACTGTCTGGGTTGAAAACCCACTTTTTGCACATTTTCATACATCAAAAGGCATCCTAGAATAACATTATTCAGTCATCAGGCCATCATCTGTGTCACCTGTATTGTTACCTATGTTTGCTTTACTAATTTAGGTGCCATCTTGTGGTTAAATAAAAACACACCAAAGCAAAGAACAAACCAAAAAAATCTAATTCCAGTATCTCCAACAAATTATAAATCTAAGCTAAATAATAACATAAACTAAGCATGTAAAGAACAACAAATATTTCTGTTTTTTTCCTTACAAGCTTAATTTATCCTTTGCTTACAGATACACTTTTTAATAAGGTCTATCTTAAAGCATTTTGGTTTGTTCTGTTGCCTGGATTGCTGTGTTTTATGTAACCACAAGATGGCGCCTCAATTAGTAAAGCAAACACAGGTAACAATACAGGTGACACAGATGATGAGCTGATTAATGTTATTATATAGGATGAGTTAAGAGCAGTTGAATTTTGCTACTCTAATTTAACTTGTGAAGAGATCAGGACTTTAATCCACTATAAGGAAATGGCTCTTAGAAAATGTGTACCTTATTCTGAACATAATTACTGATTAAAAATAGACATGTTAAAATAACCAGATATACTTGAGGACTGTGATAGGTGGTAATGGAATTTAAAAAATGACTTTAAAAAAAAAAAGTCATTTTACCAGCATAGACACCTTTATTTGACAGTTATGAGACAGGAAATCATGGGAGAGAGAGGGGATGTGACATGCAGCAAAGGACCGGGATTCGAACCACAGTTGGCTGCGTACGTGTATGTATTAAACTTCGCTATGCCATGGCCACCCCACACTAGCTTTGTGTCCCATCTTGGCCACCCCAGTAAAAATGTCCTGGATACGCCACTGAAAGAGAGGGACAATGCGGATGCGGATGCACATCACTTTGCCAGGATGATTTTACTTTAAATGTCCAAACAAACAGCCAACAACACTAATAACCCAAGTCCAAAATATGCCAGCACAGAAGTGCGCAAATTGCCAAAACAGTCAACACAGCACAGAAGGCTAGCCTACATAGATGAATCAATGGTCATGACTTAAGCCCACAACATGCCAGCACATAACTGTGCAGAATAAAATGCTCAATCAGCCAACAATACACAACAAAAGCACCACAGTAAGATTGTTCACTTGTATCTCACTTGTATCAGTACAATGCAGTATAAAAACATTGAACAAAGAGTGCACACGGCGGTGCTAATAAAACCATTGACCTACGCTTAAAAGTTTGGGGTACAGCTGTCCCATCAGATGACGATGCGCTTTTTATTTGTTTTCCTTTGAAATATTCAAAAATGGTTTTGTGCCTTTTCATTTTGATATTCCAATCCACGCCACGAACAATCTCTGCAGTCTACCACAATCACTAGTGCTACTTCTTTCGCGCGATTTTCAGTGCTGCGCAGTTATAGGTCTACATTTTGCAACATTCATGCATGACGTGTGACGTGAACAATATTGGTTTAGAAATACGCTTGATTAAATTATTACAGCATGGGTTGTGTTTAAGTTTGATCTTGTCGACAGGTTTTGAGTTGAAAAAAAAACTTGCAGGCCAACATTCATTTATTTTTTTAATAATCATTTCAAAAAGTTACCCGGGCCACGGCCCCCCTGGCCCGGCCGGTTCCGCGGTCTATGTCCAGTATTAATACTGTTTCTGTAAAAATAAGTGTAATACAAAAAATAAAATTGTTTATTTCTAAAACCCTTATTTTGATGATTTCGAGATTGATGGAACGTTTTAAATCATTGAAGAAATGTAAAAGTTTTAGTTGATGAACCAGTAAATTAATCTCCAATATACAACAACCCAACACGTGTTACACACTTACACAAAGGTCTCAGTGACTACATGTGAAGATACTCCCCATGTGTGTGAGTACCGTGACTTTGTCCTGTCAGCTCTCCTCTCTCCATCCTCTCCTCTCTCTTCTCCTCCTCCTCTCTCCTCTCTCTCCTCCTCCTCCTCTCTCCATCCTCTCCTCTCTCTTCTCCTCCTCCTCCTCTCTCTTCTCTCTCTGGTCTTCTCTCTAGCTCAGTGGCGGTTCCTTAGAAGAAGATAATTGGCTGTTTGTAATAAGAAATCAGGCATGTTATATTTCCTTCATGGTACCCCCGTTTGGGAAAAACAGAAAAGGCTGATTTGGAAAAATTATTCACAACACACCAAAAAATCGGTCCGACTGCCTGCTGCCTATGATTTCGTTAATTATATCGTAGTGGGCTCAATGGAGCCCCCCCCTCCCCCCTCAATAAGCCCAACAGACCAATCAGTTTCAGGAACCTTAAAAACATCAACCCAGTCCCCATGACTACTGACCTCCTCCGTCTCTCGCTGCCAGCCCCCCTTCAGTCACTGAATCTGTGGAACTCTACAGTTCATCCCCCAGCCCCCTCCTGGACCGCCAGGGGTGGACTGGCCATCTGGCCCACCGGGCATCGTCCCGGTGGGCCGTTGACCCAATGTAGGCCGGTCCGGTCCGCTATGTTTTGTTTTTTTCTCTCTCTCTAAATTCCATCCAATTGGGACGGCCAATGGGCAACAGAGGGCTAGCAGTGTGTGGCCAGCATCGACACAGATTATTGGTCTATGTTTGTCATTGTCAATCAATCATGGGCTGACAGGCTCAGAGAGCCCTGGCAGTGCTGTCAATCACAACAGAAACCAGGGTGGGTTGGACCTCATGGCATGGGCCGGAGTCGTGGGAGTCGCGGACTCATTTTGTAAGTAATTCATGCCTTAGACTTTTTCTTGCAGCTGCAGATAAAAAAAATGTAATTCTCTATTTATGGTTTCACAATGACTGAGTCACAGTTGAAACAAATGCGTTTCAGCTCTAATGCTGCTACTGTCTGTAATATGTTTCTATTTAGATTATTTGTCAGGATATTTTGTTATTATTGTCCGAGTCTGGTTTTAACTAATGCTGGGCTTACACAAAAAGATTTTCCCATTCACAGACTAAAAACTGCAAGAGAGAAATTAGCGTTGGATCAAGTGTGATATTTAAGAAGCGTTTTGTAGCTATGTAGATATGGAGGATGGAGATGCAGCGACCACAGGATGTATGTTAACTTCCTGTTCAGGTTTCACACCTTTCTTGTCAGCAGCACAAGAGACAAAAACTTGAAAAACAAAAAAAAGCAATTTGCACTGCTATTTGCAGTGCAAATAGCAGGATGTATGTACTTGATTCAATTGTTTTAATAAAGTACATACAGGGATCTTCCCGTTCGTCTCGTCCCACCCCTCGTGCTGATAATGTAGTGGGCTGGTCTGGACAGAAAATGCCAGGGCTGAATGTTTGTCCCAGTCCACCCCTGTGGACCGCCATGGCCCAGTCCAGCCCAGAACCGTCCCCTTCCCACGCTCAGCCCCCCGGTACACCAGTGAGCTACGACTGCTGAAGAGAGCGGGGCGTGTCCTAGAGCGGCGTTTAAGGACCGGCTGTTCGCAAACTAGCCTAGCGGGAACATCAGAAGGCCTACAGCGAGCCCCTCAGTGACACGGCCCCGGTTCTACCCCCACATGATCAACCACAGCCCTGGTAACTCCAAGCAGCTTTTATCAACCGTACATCATCTCCTCAAACCTCAGCCCCTACACTCAGACAACACGCAGCAGCCGTGCAACAGCTTCATCTCCACACACACACACACACACACACACACACACACACACACACACACACACACACACACACACACACACACACACACACACACACACACACACACACACACACACACACATCCGCAGACTCTCAGTTCGGGACTCCTAATTTGACTTTGTCTTCACATTTTTAGCATCCACTTCCCATATTTACCATAATATAGTTTACTTTGAAAACCAATGTGTTTCATTAACTGTGTAAACACAAAAAAGGGGAAATTCCTTCATCCAAAAAGTCCTTTTTCCTTTCATCACTTATGTGGTTCAGAACTGCATTATTTAGCCCACACTGCCATCTATTGGCTCAGACACGCAACAGCATAGTAACTAATAAAATAAAGGTCACAGAATTTTGGACAGGACAAAAGAAAAATCGTGAATAATATAATACTACATAACACTACATTCACAAAAGTGTTGTCCATAACTCTGATGAAAAGGTTTCGTTATAAACAATTTATTTCTTCTTTAGAATATAATAGAATAGAAAGCTTTATTGTCTGCAATGAGCAGCTCCATAAAAGTGCACACATGTTATTGAATATATAATATATAATAATATACAAAAGTAATAAATAATATAAAAATAATAATAATAATAATAATAATAATAAATAATAATTTAAATAAATAAAAATGTAAATACACAGTAAAACCTAAATACACAGTAAAGACCACAAACAGACAACAAACATCAGTGCAGATCTGAGTTCAGTATGGTGACAGCTTTGGGAGAGAAGCTGTTCCTGAGTCTATTTGTTTTGGCCTATATGGACCTGAAGCGCCTGCCAGACGGGCAACAGGTTGAAGGGAGGGTAGCCGGGGTGGGGGGGTCCTTCAGGAGGCCTCTGGCCCTGCTGAGACAGCGGGAGCCGTAGATGGTGCTTCAGGAAGGCAGAGGGCGGCCAATGACTGCCTCTCCAGTCTCTTCCTGTCGGCCTCCGTGCAGCCTGAGGGCCACACTGACACAGCGTGGGTCAGCAGGCTCTGGACGGTGGACCGGTGGAAGGTCTCCAGCGGCCGTGTGTTTAGATGCTCCCTCCTGAGCGCCCTCAGGAAGTGTAGCCGCCGCTGGGCCTTGTTGACCAGCGCCGAGGTGTGGACCGACCAGGAGGGATCATCAGAGGACGTGGACTCGCTCCACACCGTCACCGTTGATGTACAGGGGGGGGGGCAGGGGGGGCTCTGCTCCGTCGGGAGTCCAGGATGAGTTCCTTGGTCTTGGTGATGTTCAGGGCCAGGTTGTTAGAAGCACACCGCTCACCAAGTTTCAACTTTAAGAGCTAGAGACGAGTTTAACTGAGGTTAAGCTGTTACAAAAGGTCTGTGCTTTTCTGATAATAAACCAGCAGACTGTTAGGGGAGGAGCCAGGTGTTAGGGGAGGAGCCAGTTGTTAGGGGAGGAGAGGAGAGGACGTCATGTTGAGGAAACGAAACTCAACATTCGAAACCAAAGCAACCCACGTTGAAGCTGTTCTCCTGTTCAGGAGAAAAATAAATCGCATTTTGGAACAAAAAGTCTGACAGTAAGAACAAGTAAGTAAAACAGCACAACTTTGAGGAGCAGTTAAAACCTCTCTTCCTGTTAATGCATAAGAAATATATAATTGCTCAATACATAAACCTTGTCGTCTGTGTCTAGGAATGGCCTGTGCTAACACTTCCTGGTCTGAAGAGAACTTTTCATGTTCCATCTGTCTGGATGTGTTCAACAGTCCAGTTACCACCGCATGTGGACACAACTTCTGCAGAACCTGTGTTACAAAGTTCTGGGATGAACAAGTCCGGTACAAATGTCCTGCTTGCAACAAGCTTTTCAACACACGACCTGATCTACAGGTCAATACCTTCTTATCAGAGCTTTTAGCTCAGTTTAGAACAACCGTACGAGTAAAAGGGCAGCCTTGTGTTGAACCAGCAGAAGTTCCCTGTGACGTCTGTACTGGGACCCAGCAGAAGGCTGTGAAGTCCTGCCTAGTGTGTTTTACCTCTTACTGCCAAACCCACCTGGAGCCACATCAGAGAGTCGCTCGCCTGCAGAAACATCGGCTGGTCGAGCCTATGGACCGTCTGGAAGACAGGATGTGTAAGAAACACGACCGACTTCTGGAGCTCTTCTGCCAGACCGAACAGGTGTGTGTGTGTCTGTTGTGCCCAGTGACAGACCACAAGTCCCATCCTGTTGTACCTCTAAAGGAGGAGTATGAAGTGAAGACGGCCCAGCTGGGGAAGAGAGGGGCTGAAGTTCCACAGAAGATCCAGGAGAGAAAACAAAAGATTAAGGAGATCAAATCCAGAGTGAAACTGAGCAACAAATACGCAGACAGAGAGATAGCCCATGGTGGGCAGGTCTTCACTGCTCTGATAGGCTGTGTTGAAAAGGGCCGGGATGAATTCAACCAAACGGTTCAAGAGAAACTGAAATCCACAGTGAAACGAGCTGAAGACCTCATCAAAAAGCTGGAGCAGGAAATAGAAGATCTGACCAATAGAAGCTCAAAGGTGAAGCGGCTCTCACACACTGAAGACCACCTCCACTTCCTCCAGACCTTCAGATCCCTGAAGGATCCTCCACCCACCAGGGACTGGACCACGGTGGAGGTCCGTCCTCCGTCATACGTAGGGACCTTGAGGAGATCCCTGGATCAGCTGGAGGAGACACTGAACTTGGAGATGAAGAAGCTGCGTGATGATGCTGAACTGAAGAGGGTCCAGCAGTATGAAGTAGATGTGACTCTGGATCCTGATACAGCTCATCCGCAGTTCATCCTATCTGGGGATGGGAAACAAGTACATAATGGAGGTGTGAGGAAGAAACTCCCAGACAACCCTAAGAGATTTACCAGGTATACATTTGTTCTCACGAGGCAGAGCTTCTCCTCAGGGAGATTTTACTTTGAGGTCCAGGTTAAAGACAAGACTGCATGGTGTTTAGGAGTGGTCAGAGAGTCCATCGACAGAAAAGGTGGGACCATGTCTACCCCTGAGACGGGTTACTGGACTCTTTACTCCGACCAGGGCGGGTTGGTATTTAGTGATGACCCTGATGTCGATCTCCCTCTGAGAGCTGGGCTCCAGAAGGTGGGGGTGTTTGTTGATTATGATGAGGGTCTGGTCTCCTTCTATGATGTGGAAGCCAGGGTTAATATCTACTCTGCTACTGGCTGCACCTTCACTGAGCCTCTCTATCCAATCCTCAGTCCGTTTGGACGTGAAGAAGGTAGAAACTCTGCCCCCCTGATCATCTCACCTGTCAATCAAACAGACTAGGACCTTTGTTTGATAATAAAATAATCAAACGACCAAAACAACTAATGTTGTTTCCTGAATTAGAATAGAACTAGAATCTCTACTATGTCAGATCTGAGAGATCTGCATTAATGTCATACTGCTGTCATTTAACGAGGAGAATATTTTTAAGAATTAACCCTGTAGTTGTGTAACATAACACTTAATAAAGGGTTATATTACAGTTCATTTATGTATCTGTTTTCCCTTTATTTATTTTACATGCTTAAAGATATAGGGCCGATTGATAAAGACATACAATTTGTTGCAGTTATGTAGAACATGTTAAGAGGATTAACATGTTTTAATAATAATTCATTTTTTTAACATTTCTATTGGTTTTAACTTCTGAAAATGGATCGACAAGACAATTCAATGTTCTTAAACTTGTGATTTTAAGAAAAAGAAAAGGCAAATTTTGTAATGTTTAGGCCTACATTATCATTGTAATGGATCATTTCAGGGGAAAAGATACATTCCAGTCCATTACTGTTCAGTATAAATGCTGTTTCTGTATTAAAAAAAGTAATACAAAAAATAAAATTGTTTATTTGTAAAACCCTTATTTTGATGATTTCGAGATTGATGTAAAAGTTTGTAGTTGAAATTAATCTCCAATACAGTATACAACAACCCAACATGTGTTACACACTTACACAAAGGTCACAGTGACTACATGTGAAGATACTCTCTACGTGTGTGAGTACCGTGACTTTGTCTTGTCAGCTCTCCTCTCCTCTCCTCTCTCTTCCTCCTCTCTCTTATCTATACTCTTCTCTCTATCTCATCTAGGATTGTGTTAGTTATTGTCGTACATTACGCATTAAGTGCGTTCAGATGTCAAAGGTCACCCCATTGAGATTGGTGAATCTAAAATAGATGTAGTACAACAGCACTCCCACTGGGGGAGCTGCACACCTTGGATGTTATGGAGGATCACCACCTTTTATGGGTGTCTTCGATTTTACAAGGCTTGAGGAACATGGTTAACTAATTAATGCAATCAAATTAAAACATAATCTCCTTAATCCAGGAAACGCAAAACCTTTATGGATTTCTCGCTATTGGAAAATGCCTTGTAAACTCTCTGTTGGCATGTTTAGAACATGAATCTTTAGAGTAAACGTTTAGTAGACAAAGCTGTTGCGAGTGGATGATCGACCAATGAGAGGACAGAGAAGGTGGAGAGGAGGAGGAGCATGTGTGAGAAGTAAATCACATACTTTCACTTTTACTTTATTTTGATTGTGCGTACTTCCGGTCCCAGACAGGAAGTAGTGGGGCCTCTGTGCCAGATGTGTGTTTGAGTCGGGTGTGTGTGTGTGTGTGTGTGTGTGTGTGTGTGTGTGTGTGTGTGTGTGTGTGTGTGTGTGTGTGTGTGTGTGTGTGTGTGTGTGTGTGTGCGTGCCATGCCTGTGAGTATACCTCCACAGTCTCCTGCAGCGTCCTCACAGCCCTCTCCTTCTCCTGCAGCATTAACCGGAGTGCAGGGTCCATCTCTGTGACGTCGCGCTCCAAGGCCTTGGGTTTGCTGTCCAGCAACAAAAGAAGCCCCAAGCACTGACGTTAGCGGAGCTAGTTGTTCTCTTCTGACGTAAAGGGATTCTGTTCAGTAAATACCTGCCATTCATCCAGGTGGACTCAAACGTTTAATTCTGCCAGTTGTCTGAGATAAATAAGGACATTTTTAAAGCTATAAATATCGAAGCACTAATGAGAATATGATCAAGTAAGCATCGCAATAGGCATCTATGCTAATTAACTGGGAGTTTCGACAATAAAAAGGGCGCTAATAACCAACTGACTGGTAATGAAAAGGGCATTATATAAATACCAGGGTCAGGACATTGAATTTATTCTGAAGCAGCCCTGGATTCTTCCTTCTTGGTTGATTTCACAGTTTAGTGCAGTGTTTAAGACTCAGTTTGAAGGACACCCATTTAAATCAATAACACTAAACATGACCAGTCTAACACAGAAAAATCAATCATCAACAACACAGGCTTCAACTGCAGCCTGGGTTTTCATTCAACAGTGCTAGCTGTCAGACCTTTTATATTTAAGACGGAATCACGTGTCGGTTGTGTCGTTCATGCAGGTTCTGACGTCAATTGACTGGTATTTATTTTATTGCTATGTATTCTTTCTCTCCTCTTGGGTCCTGTAGTCGGACCCCCCACACCAACCTTTTAGCCACAGTTCACCCCCACCGCTCTAGACACAAACCTTTTAGCCACAGTTCAACCCACCCAACCCCCCCTCTTGAGGTCAGACCATCTCTGTGCTGGACGTTATGTTCCGCATCACCCACATGCAGGTGTCCTGTTAGCCCCGTGAAGAACCAGAGACTTATTTTATTGGACTGTATTCCTTCTCTCCTCCGGGGTCCCGTAGTCGGACCCACACCAGACTTTAGGCACGGATACCCCCCTCTTAACCCCTCCACACACACACACACACACACACACACACACACACACACACACACACACACACACACACACACACACACACACACACACACACACACACACACACACACACACTCATACAGGGGTATTGGATTAACTACTTCACTTGATTCCTGAGCAGAGGTCAATACTGGCCGTGTTATGTTATTGTGTGTGTGTGTGTGTGTGTGTGTGTGTGTGTGTGTGTGTGTGTGTGTGTGTGTGTGTGTGTGTGTGTGTGTGCGTGTCTGTACCATTACAAAATTGTGCTTGGTGACACGAAAAAAGTGGAAATTGCGTGTCCCAGATCACGAATGAATAGATTAAATGACGTGACAGTGTCGCATATTTCCTTGAGACAGGGTTACCCATTACCACATACATCCTTAAACACTGTGTAACCCCTCCCTGATCTATTACCACATATATCCTTAAACACTGTCTAACCCCTCCCTGTTCCATTACCACATATATCCTTAAACACTGTCTAACCCCTCCCTGCTCCATTACCACATATATCCTCCAACACTGTCTAACCCCCCCTGCTCCAATACCACATATATCCTTAAACACTGTCTAACCACTCCCTGCTCCATTACCACATGTATCCTTAAACACTATCTAACCCAGGGATCTCAAACTCGCGGCCCGCGGGCCAATTGCGGCCCGCGGGACGATATTTTGTGGCCCCCTACTTGATATCAAAGTTAATTGTTAGTGCGGCCCGCATGTTTTAATTTCTTTTTTTTTTTCTTTTTTTTTGCCGAGTCGCTGCGCTTGCCCGTTGGCCTCATTTATAAAGCTTGCTGCGCACAAAAACCTTGCATTAGACGGAGGTGAAATGTGCTAGGCGAACGGTATGATTCTTCTCCCAAGTCTGTGTGCGCTGGAGATACGCCCTTTCTGTGTGTATCTCTTTCCAAACACCATGCACCTGACCGGCTTCTCTCCTGTCTGACTCCTCTGATGTATTTCGATCTTACTGAAGCATCTGAAACTAACCGCTTAGCAACCGAGTTCCTGAAGTTGTGGAGCTTCATATCCCTGATAGGGTTGAGCACCGAAACTCGGTTCCAGTAGGGAACCGGTTCCGACGTAAACGGTTGTAACGAGATCGAATAAGAACGCACATTTCGGTTCCTCATAACGGTGCCTGGCGTTTTTTAACGCCCCCTGCCCCGCCCCCATGGTGTTGCGGCGTCAACTTGCGTTAGTGCTGGGCGCTATACCGGTTCACACTGAATAACGGTGTGTATTTTCGTTAGGATATGATTTTTGTATATAGCGCCATACCGGTGTATTTGATTACACAACGTTCGGAACGCAGCGCTGCGCGACACTGTTTCAGACGGGACCCTTCTCAATGTTGCGCTAAACACGCATGGTACGACTACGACTTTCTTTATCGGTCAATGACTGCGAGGCGTGGTATTTCAGGCCAACTGGTAATAGAGTGTGTCTGTGTCACGGCTTTCAAACATAAACCATAAAGCCTATGGGCGCCTCGAGACTCGGGACGGACTTGTCAACGCGCTGCGGCATCGCTTACTTGATGTTGTTTTGATTGAAGATCGGCAGGTTGTAGTGGGTGAACGTGAATTAACGCGTGTGTGTGTGTGTGTGTGTGTGTGTGTGTGTGTGTGTGTGTGTGTGTGTGTGTGTGTGTGTGTGTGTGTGTGTGTGTTGCGAGCGAATGTAATTTTTAAGTAACAAACAAACAAACTCAAAGCCGATGCATGCATCCAAAACTTTCTGTTCAAAACCAAATAAACAAATCAAAAACAGAGTCGTTATTCGCTTCAAATACTTTTTCTTTTCAAAACTTGGGAATTAATACAGCGCGGTACCGATCGGTTGAAAACAATGTTGGCGTCTCCTGTGGCTGCCTTGCGCACCTGAGTTATGTTACTTAATATGACTTTGGCAGTAATGTTGCGCCATGATGCGTGCCTGCCTGCTTTCAGCAAGTAATTAATACTATTATGATTATTATTACTCAGAACAAGTCGTGCATGTATGCAAGTGTGTGCAGTTTCGTTTTTTTAAGTATCGGTTCGAGAACCGTTTTAGCACCGGAACCGTTTGAAAAGTACCGAGTAGGCACCGGTATCGGATAAAACCCAAACGATACCCAACCCTAATCCCTGAGCATGAAATGTGCGTCCGTTTTTTTTCACTGCAAACGTTGGTAGGCTATTTATAGAAAATGTCTATGTTCTGACATGATTGATTGCATTTTATAACTGCATGGGCCTGGATACGTCGGTAGGGGTGTGTGTGTGTGTGTGTGTGTGTGTGTGTGTGTGTGTGTGTGTGTGTGTGTCGAGTTCGACTCCAAGCTGAAAGGTTCTGGGTTTGGTCCCCAATGTCTGCAGCCTAACCTGATTTATCCTATAGAGCAAGATGCCCCCTAACCCCTACCTGATCCATTACCACATATATCCTTAAACACTGTCTAACCCCTACCTGATCCATTACCACATATATCCTTAAACACTGTCTAACCCCTCCCTGTTCCATTACCACATATATCCTTAAACACTGTCTAACCCCTACCTGATCCATTACCACATATATCCTTAAACACTGTCTAACCCCTCCCTGTTCCATTACCACATATATCCTTAAACACTGTCTAACCCCTCCCTGTTCCATTACCACATATATCCTTAAACACTGTCTAACCCCTCCCTGTTCCATTACCACATATATCCTTAAACACTGTCTAACCCCTCCCTGTTCCATTACCACATATATCCTTAAACACTGTCTAACCCCTCCCTGTTCCATTACCACATATATCCTTAAACACTGTCTAACCCCTCCCTGTTCCATTACCACATATATCCTTAAACACTGTCTAACCCCTCCCTGTTCCATTACCACATATATCCTTAAACACTGTCTAACCCCTCCCTGTTCCATCACAAACTATATCTGTCACAACTTCAGCAAGGCTTTAGTTGTTCAGTTGTCTGTTTCCTGTTTTGCCACACTAACTCCTGTCATTTCAGACTCTGCCATCCCCTCCTGCTCTGCATTACCTGCTGTTTTCATTCACCTGGCCGGCCCCACCCCCATACTCACCTGCTCCTCATCAGCTAATCAGCCCCTCAGTATATGGACCGGTCCATTTCCCTCAGTTCTCTGCCAGATTGTCTAGTGTGTTACCTAGCTCTCCCGCGTCTTCTCATTCTCATTCTCATTCTGATCCTGAACCTGCCTGCTCGTGTATCGACCAGCCTTTTTGGACTGTAAATGTAAATGTGACTTTGGACCTTCCTTTTTGCCGGCTCCTACTGGATTTGTTTGCTACACGGATTGACTACCTGGTTTGACCTCTGCTTGGAATAAACAGTTTCTTCACCTGAACTGTTTCTCTTGTCGTGCTATTGGGTTTTCGTCTGCCATTTTGTGAAACCTGACAATATCCTCCAACACTGTCCAACCCTTCCCTGCTGCTGTTAATTTGCATATAAATGTAAAACACAAGGAGGGTTTACATATGAGGGCGAGCCGTCGGTCCACAGCCACAACAACCAAAAAAGTTAAAATTTGTATTTATTTATCTCCTAATATTATTACTTCACTAACATTAATATTATGCATTTTCATTTCTCCATACAGTTATTAAGGACTGTAATTTGACAAGTGAAGGAATATTTGTACCAGGAAGGGGGGGCTGAGGTTATATCCCCACCATACTGTTATAAACAATACAGTAAGTCTTCCGTCTTATCATTCGTGAATTTTCTAGGTAAACCAATTTTTAATTCAGTGGAATTAACTTCCGCACGGCTGCAAGTGTTTGTTGACTCTGACTGAAGGTGAACTCGTCGGTCAGGTTCGTCTGTCCTACCCCGAGTCCCATGACTCGAGGGTTTTATAAGGTTAGTCTGTTACTGTTACTGTTACTGTTAGTCACAAATCACCACTGAATCACAAACTTTACTTTTTTTCCCGGGCTTTTTTTTTAATATTTGAATGCAGCAAGAGAGAACATGTCAACGCATTTTAAGCGGCCTTTTCTGAATGCTTCAACATTCAGTGTGTGAAAGTTTGAAACGTCAGTGAACCGTGGGGGCGGAGCCAGGTGTTAGGGGAGGAGCCAGGTGTTAGGAGAGGAGCCAGGTGTTAGGGGAGGAGCCAGGTGTTAGGGGAAGAGCCAGGTGTTAGGGGAAGAGAGGAGAGGACGTCATGTTGAGGAAACGAAATTTAACATTCAAATAAACCAAAACCACCCGATGTGGAAGCAGTTCTCTCTTTTAGGTGAGAAAATAATCCGCATTATAGAACAAATAGTCGGACGACAGTAACAACTAGGTGAGTAAAACAACACAACTTTGAGGAGAAGTTAAAACCTCTCTTCCTGTTATTAAATTAGAAATATATAATTGCTCAATACATTAACCTTGTCGTCTGTGTCTAGGAATGGCCTGTGCTAACACTTCCTGGTCTGAAGAGAAGCTGAGTGATGCTGAACTGAAGAGGGTCCAGCAGTATGAAGTAGATGTGACTCTGGATCCTGATACAGCTCATCCCAGGCTCATCCTGTCTGAGGATGGGAAACAAGTACATGATGGAGGTGTGTGGAAGAGACTCCCCGACAACCCTAAGAGATGCACATACTTTTTATTTGTTCTCTCGAGGCAGAGCTTCTCCTCAGGGAGATTTTACATTGAGGTCCAGGTTAAAGACAAGACTGCATGGTGGTTAGGAATGGCCAGAGAGTCCATCGACAGAAAAGGTCTGACAGAGTGGACCCCTGAGACGGGTTACTGGACTCTTCAGTACGGCAATGGTTTGTTCTTATTTAGAGATAACCCTCATGTCTTTCTCCCCCTGAGAGCTGGGCTCCAGAAGGTGGGGGTGTTTGTTGATTATGATGAGGGTCTGGTTTCCTTCTATGATGTGGAAGCCAGGGTTCATATCTACTCTGCTACTGGCTGCACCTTCACTGGGCCTCTCTATCCAATCCTCTATGATGGTGATATAAACTCTGCCCCCCTGATCATCTCACCTGTCAATCAAACAGACTAGGACCTTTGTTTGATAATAAAATAATCAAACGACCAAAACAACTAATGTTGTTTCCTGAATTAGAATAGAATTAGAATCTCTACTATGAGAGATCTGAGAGATCTGAATTAATGTCGTACTGCTGTCATTTAACGAGGAGAATATTTTTAAGAAGTAACCCTGTCGTTGTGTAACGTAACACTTTATAAAGGGTTATATTACAGTTCATTTATGCATCTGTTTTCCCTTTATTTATTTTACATGCTTAAAGATATAGGGCCGATTGATAAAGATATACTATTTGTTGCAGTTATGTAGAACATGTTAAGAGGATTATCATGTTTTAATAATAATTAATTGTTTTAACATTTCTATTGGTTTTAACTTCTGAAAATGTATTGACAAGACAATTCAATGTTCTTAAACTTGTGATTTTAAGAAAAAGAAAAGGCACATTTTGTAATGTTTAGGACTACATTATCATTGCAATGGATCATTTCAGGGGAAAAGATACATTCCAGTTCATTATTGTTCAGTATAAATACTGTTTCTGTATCAAAAAAAGTGTAATACAAAAAATGTAATTGTTTATTTGTAAAACCCTTATTTTGATGTTTTCGATATTGATGGAATGTTTTAAATCATTGAAGAAATGTAAAAGTTTGTAGTTGAAATTAATCTCCAATAAACAAAAACCCAACATGTGTTACACACTTACACAAAGGTCACAGTGACTACATGTGACGATACTCTCCATGCGTGTGAGTACCGTGACTTTGTCTTGTCAGCTCTCCTCTCCTCTCCTCTCCTCCTCTCTCTTATCTCTGCTCTCTTCACTAGCTCATCTAGGATTGTGTTCATTATTGTCGTACATTACGCATTAAGTGCGTTCATATGTCAAAGGTCACCCCATTTAGTGGTGAAATAGATGTAGTACAACAGAACTCGCACTGGGGAAGCTGCACACCTTGCATGTTATGGAGGAACAACACCTTTTATGTGTCTCTTCGATCTTACAAGGCTTGAGGAACATGGTTAACCAATTAATCCAATCAAATTAAAACACAATCTCCTTAATCCAGGAAACGTGAAACCTTTATGGATTCCTCGCTATTGGAAAATGCCTTGTAAACTCTCTGTTGGCATGTTTAGAACATGAATCTTTAGAGTTTACTTTTAGTAGAAGAAGCTGTTGCGAGCGGATGATCTACCAATGAGAGGACAGACAAGGTGGAGATGAGGAGGAGCATGTGTGAGTAGTAAATCACATACTTTTACTTTCACTACTTTTGATCGGGCCTATTTCCGGTCCCAGACAGGAAGTAGTGGGGCCTCTGTGCCAGATGTGTGTTTGAGTCGGATGTGTGTGTGTGTGTGTGTGTGTGTGTGTGTGTGTGTGTGTGTGTGTGTGTGTGTGTGTGTGTGTGTGTGTGTGTGTGTGTGTGTGTGTGCGCATGCCATGCCTGTGAGTATACCTCCAGTCTCCTGCAGCGTCCTCACAGCCCTCTCCTCCTGCAGCATTAACCGGAGTGCAGGGTCCATCTCCGTGACGTCGCGCTCCAAGGCCTTGGGTTTGCTGTCCAGCAACAAAAGAAGCCCCAAGCACTGACGTTAGCGGAGCTAGCGGACTGTCGCTGAGTCCGGGAACCGGCCCGTCTCACAGCAGTTGGAACGTGGAATGACCAATCGGTGCACACCAGGACGGCTGGACCCCCCCCCCCCCCCCCCACACGCTCCACACTACGGGGGCATCAGAGGAGCACTCTCCTTTGACATTACCTATCTAAGAACCCCCCC
The DNA here is from genome assembly GCF_902167405.1 of Gadus morhua. Classification (NCBI taxonomy): domain Eukaryota; kingdom Metazoa; phylum Chordata; class Actinopteri; order Gadiformes; family Gadidae; genus Gadus; species Gadus morhua. The sequence goes on from NC_044062.1 coordinate 2,962,141, forward strand.
CCCTCAATAAGCCCAACAGACCAATCAGTTTCAGGAACCTTAAAAACATCAACCCAGTCCCCATGACTACTGACCTCCTCCGTCTCTCGCTGCCAGCCCCCCTTCAGTCACTGAATCTGTGGATCTCTACAATCCATCCCTCAGCCCCCTCCTGGACCGCCATGCCCCAGTCCAGCCCAGAACCGTCCCCTTCCCACGCTCAGCCCCCCGGTACACCAGTGAGCTACGACTGCTGAAGAGAACGGGGCGTGTCCTGGAGCGGCGTTTAAGGACTCAGGACCGGCTGTTCACAAACTAGCCTAGCGGGAACATCAGAAGGCCTACAGCGAGCCCCTCAGTGACACGGCCCCGGTTCTACCCCCACATGATCAACCACAGCCCTGGTGACTCCAAGCAGCTTTTATCAACCGTACATCATCTCCTCAAACCTCAGCTCCCTACACTCAGACAACACGCAGCAGCCGTGCAACAGCTTCATCTCCTTCTTCACAACGAAGGTAGACAACATCCGCCCCCTTCTCTCCAGCCCCCCCCCCGCCCCTCTGCCCTCCGCCCCTCTGCCCCCCCCCCCCCCCCACACACATTTTTAGCATCCACTTCCCATATTTACCGTACATAGTTTACTTTGTAAACCAATGTGTTTCAGTAACTGTAAATACAAACTAGAACTGCAAGCAGTTATGCAGGGGTCCAAGAAGTGTGCATTTCGCCGGCACAACGCGACAAGAAATGTGCATTTCGCCGGCACAAAGCGAAGCATGTGTTCAAAACGCTACCCTGAACCTGTGGATACAAAGGATTTGACCGTGGTAGGAGTAGCGAGAAGTCAGTGTAGCGTTTTTGCGCCAAAATGTTGTAGAAGATATACAATTTCCTCATTTATTGCGCCCCCTAATGGCGAATTTTTCCGAATTTTTTATCGAACGACATTAAGGTTAACACCAACATGTGTTTCAAATTTGGACTCGATCCGATGTCTAATTTTGGATTTCTTTGGATTTTTGATGTTCCACGTCTAATTTAGCTAATAAACCAATATTCAAAACGCTACCGTTTCGTCGTCAAAGGTCGCATCAAAAAAGTGTCGAAAAAAGTGGGTACAAGTTTTTGACTGTGGGAGGTTCGGTGTGGGAGTTATAGCCCCAAACGCATCTTTCCTTGGTATTCGCCACCTAGTGGCCGGCGTGTCTGGATTTGGTCGTCTGCTTAGAACTCAGGGCCCTGGATCTAGTCATGCAATTGGCGTGTCGGCACCATTTACGGTTTGGGCTGTGGGCACACTTTTAGGATTAGCATGTCGGAATAATAATAATCCTTACAAAAACAATAGGGATCCAACCTGTTGGCTTGGACCCCTAAAAAAATCATTACAAAAACAATAGGGATCCAACCTGTTGGCTTGGACCCCTAATAATCCTTACAAAAACAATAGGGATCCAACCTGTTGGCTTGGACCCCTAACTAGAACTGCAAGCAGTTATGCAGGGGTCCAAGAAGTGTGCATTTCGCCGGCACAACGCGACAAGAAATGTGCGTTTCGCCGGCACAACGCGAAGCAAGTATTCAAAACGCTACCGTGAACCTGTGGATACAAAGGATTTGACTGTGGTAGGAGTAGCGAGAAGTCAGTGTAGCGTTTTCGCGGCGAAATTTTGTAGAAGATATACAATTTCCTCGTTTATTGCGCCCCCTAATGGCAGAATTTTCCGTTTTTTTTATTGAACGACATTAACGTTAACACCAACATGTGTGTAAAATTTGGACTCGATCCGATGTCTAATTTTGGATTTCTTTGGATTTTTGATATTCCACGTCTAATTTAGCTAATAAACCAATATTCAAAACGCTACCGTTTCGTCGTCAAAGGTCGCATCAAAAAAGTGTCTCATGCATTCTTTGCGTGTGCGTCTGAAGATGTCGTGTGCAAAGTTTGGTGTCGATTGGTCAAGAATTGTGGGAGGAGTAGCGAAAATACAGTTTTGCGGTTTTCGCGATTTAGCGAAAAATATTCCTAGACGCAAATGGGCGTGGCCTATGCCAAAAGATGCAGCGGACTCCAGTGAATATGTGGGTACAAGTTTTTGACTGTGGGAGGTTCGGTGTGGGAGTTATAGCCCCAAACGCATCTTTCCTTGGTATAGCGCCACCTAGTGGCCGGCGTGTCTGGATTTGGTCGTCTGCTTAGAACTCAGGGCCCTTGATCTAGTCATGCAATTGGCGTGTCGGCACCATTTACGGTTTGGGCTGTGGGCACACTTTTAGGATTAGCATGTCGGAATAATAATAATCCTTACAAAAACAATAGGGATCCAACCTGTTGGCTTGGACCCCTAAAAAAGGAGAGTTCCTTCATCCAAACAGTCTTTTTTCCTTTCATCACTTTAGTGGTTCAGAACTGCATTATTTAGCCCACACTGCCATCTATTGGCTCAGACATGCAACAGCATAATAACTAAGAAAATAAAGGTCACAGAATCTTGGACAGGAAAAAACAAAAATCGTGGATAATATAATACTACATAACACTACATTCACAAAAGTGTTGTCTTTAACTCAGATGAAAAGGTTAAAGGGGGCCTATTATGCCCCTATTTACTGTTCATTATTTAATTTGTTTGACCTCATAGAATTGATTTACAACAACAAAGGGTTGTCTAGCACATTATTTTTTCCTCATACTTTATGAGTATTACAACCCCTATGTGAAACAACCTGCTTATAATTTTGAGGCATTTAGAATCTTGGTGCTGACAGGGTGCTGACGTCTCTTCAGGCACTCTGTCACTCTGTCTACTATGGCTGCAGTGCTGCCGTACCAATTTGAGCCTGAGTCGGACCCCGAAAGCGATAATGGAGCTGAAGACGCTAACGACGAGCGTGATTTTAGTCGTAGAATGGACCAGGACATTTCACAGTGGTAAGCTTTTGTTTATGCTATTATACACACAGGCGATTTATCATGTATTTAGCGTAGTTTTTCGGACTTAGCTTGCGGCTAGTAGACTACTCGTACTATTCAAGCGTCCGTAACAAGCTTTTTATGTCCCAACATGGCATATCGTTGACTACTTTTGTCCGTCAAAATACAGCGTTATAACTTATAACATCTCTACCTAGGTGCACCTGTGGGAATTGTGCCACTATGCCCAACGAAGTGGAGAACGTCTGCTGTAGAGAAATCCCAAAGGTAAAACTGATGAGCTTTAGGCTAACGCCTCGTTTCCACATACGTATGTTTTTCGTATCCGTGCTTCCGTAAATTTACGGAAGGAGTCGCTAGTGTTTTACGTACGGACATGAATTTATTTACGGACAAAAGATGGGGGAGCGTTTGATAATGGCCGTTTTTAGGAGACCGGTACTTTGGAACATGAGGATCGACATATACAGAGATAAAAACAAAACCAACCAGGCTTGGAAAGAGATCGGTGAGGAGTTTGGCCTGCCAGGTACTTACATGTTTTGTGAAAAACATAAAAACTTTCATACGGTATCTCCGTAAAACGACGGCAAGTTACATTTTTTGAACGTATATTACGGACATAACGGACAGAAATTTTACGGAGGGGAGGAGTCTCGGAGGAAAAACGGACATTACGGAGAATCACATAGGAATGAATGGACTTTCGGTCGGAGACGGTTGGATCGCATACGAGAATGTACGTATGTGGAAACGAGGCGTAAGCTAGTTTGTTGAGAACGATGTCATGTCATATATCTATCATCTTCGGCGAGATATATATATATATATATATATATATATATATATATATATATATATTAGGGCTGTAACGATACGCGTATCAAACCGAAAATCGCGATACTCAAAGCCACGATCCTGTCTCGCGGTGTGAGAAGGCAGAAGCGCGATACGCCCTTTCTAACTCTGCGGTCAAATTGTCCGATTGAAATTTGCTAATAATTTGTCTAAATAATAGTCTGCTGACAGCGCCCCCTCCTATCGATGCCGTAAGTATGCGACTGCAATCCTCCGTGGCTACGGAGGATCGCATTTCTCCACAGCCGTCGAAGTGCTCATATGCGATATGAACGACATTTATCCAGAGGGGGCCTGTGTGATCCTGTCTCTAGTGTTTTGTGTGATTTGACTGGCAGTTTGTCTGCTTATAGGTCGGAATGAAGCGGCCACCGATTATTGACAGGATGTGTACTTTATTCTACCGGACTCGTTCGCTTCTTCACTAGACACACGCGCTACCGCTCGCTCTCCTCGCTCGTCCACTCACTCGCTGACGTCACTCACACACGCATACGCACATTGCCATTCTGGCGCACACACATGCTACTCGTAACGCCTCGTTATTGCGACGTTCATGACATTCAGGTTTTTCTCCATCTATTGAAAGTTAGGCTATTAAACATGTTGCATTCTATACGGCCTGATTATGTCATTATTTAAGCTACATAGCCTAATAAGAAGTGCTAATAAGGATATTTGACTAAACCAACCATCAGTTGAAAAAAGCATCCTCCCACACGTTATTTTCTTTATTCATTTAGCTATACTTTCATAGTATTCTTTCTGTTCAAATCTGTTCAGTGTTCCAAATTATTTGTTATTAAATGTTACATCAAGTTAATTGGTATATAAGTGTTGTTTTAAATAAAATGCTTTTTAAATTTCAAAAAATCGTGGGATGTATCGAACCGTGGGTCAAAAATCGTGATACAAACCGAATCGTGAGTTTGTGTATCGTTACAGCCCTAATATATATATATATATATATATATATATATATATATATATATATTATATATCTCGCCGAAGATGATAGATCTATCATCTATGACATATGACAGATATAGATATATATTTCTCCTCAGAAGACGAGGAGCCTACCACTATCACCACAAAACCTTATTAACTTCTAGTAAAATATGTTGCATGTTTAGATCATCTCTTCCATTTATAGTAGCAACAGTAATACCAGTACACTTGTAAAGGAAAACGAGTAATCTCACCGTTCTCACCCGTTTGCTGTAGTACCAGCCAACTGTACCATGTTTGTTATGTGAAGTCATTGATACCATTTTTTGTAAATAACAATCCTACTCGAATTGCTTCAGCAATACCAGTTACGAGAAATCTCACCTGTTCACTGTTGTCTCAGCCATCTATTTACTGTATAACAATCATTGTTATGTAGAACTAATCAGTGATTTAAACTTTTTTTCAATAAAAGTATGACTGGAAAACAGATGTTGCTTCCTGAATCTGTATTGTCCTATGCAGTCATGTTGTACTCTGAGGTCAAGGTCACTTTACACAGAAGTTATTTTGTCTTATTGTATTTATTAGGTACTACGACGAATGAGCCAAGTGCCAGAATCAATTACCTGTATGACACAACATCCAGGCCTGGAGCCTGTGTGTCTAAACATATACAGTCTACAAAATATTTACAATATTTACAAGTATGATCATGGACCTGTGAGGCACACGACAGATGAAGAGCAAGTCATTTTGTCTAAGCTCCTACTAAACAAAACCAAAGCAATATTATACTATTAATATTATGTGAATCAATTTACCATTAGAAGAAAAACTGAATAAAACTATTAGGCCGCGAGCAACGGGGTCTTAATGTGCACCCCCACCTCCCAACGAAGCCAACTATTTTTTTATGTTCGGCATGGTCAGACCATTCAAAAATAGTTGGTTTCGTTGGGAGATGGGGGGTGCACAGTAAGGCCCAGTGTAGGCCCAGCCTATAAGAGGTTATTGTTGAAAACAGGTGGTCTGAAAGTTCTGCTCTTTTTCCCTTATGGTGCGGCCACGCCAGACGCGTATCTCGCGTACTTTTTACGCGAGATACGCGCGTAAAATGTTGCTTGACCATTTTGTGTCAAAAATGGTCGCATACGCGCAATACGCGCTATACGCGCCTACGTCACTCGCCTAGATGAGTCCATGTCCATGCAAGTGAACGGAGCGTTCCCTCTTCCTCATAACTATCAAACCAAACATCCTTCACATTCACCGAGCGAACATTACGAAAGTAAAATGCACATTTCTCGCTAAAAATGTTTCCATAAACGCATTTAATGGCGTAACTATGTTACTATTTCCACCCAGAATAAAGAAAGTTGTCGGCCGTGGCTGCGCTGGAGTCCGAGGTAGGAAACCCCAACGCCGCCGTGTTTGGGTGATAGAGTTTAGATCGGGTTAGATTAAATAATCTCGGATATAAATAACAATAATCGGGTTAAATAACTTCACATGGTGTGTCTGGTGTGTTTCCCAGCAGAGAAATAGTCCGCCAAGACGTTGAGGTTGCTTAGTAACCAGAGACTCTGTCCATGCAAGTGAACGGAGCGTTCCCTCTTCGTCATAACTATCAAACCAAACATCCTTCACATTCACCGAGTGAACATTATGAAAGTAAAATGCACATTTCTCGCTAGAAATGTTTCCATAAAAGCATTTAATGGCGTAACTATGTTACTATTTCCACACAGAAAAAAGTAAGATGTCGGCCGTATGCTTCTGTCCAAGCTCACTACTCTCTGCCAGTGACGTCGGGTCAAGCTCAACGCTGATTGGGCGTTGCGTGTCTCGTCAGACGCGTATCTCGCGTACTTCGCGTAAAAAGTTCAATTTTTTGAACTCTTTTGAAATGTACGCGATATACGCGATATACGCGCGTATAGCGCGTATAGCGCGTATTGCGCGTAAAAATACGCGCCACATACGCGCTATACGCGCGTAAAATGTTGCTTAATACGCGAAATACGCGTAATACGCGTAATACGCGCGTAAACCAATGGTTCCCTATGGAGAAAATGGCGATTTCATACGCGAAGTACGCGAGATACGCGTCTGGTGTGGCCGCACCTTTAGGCGTTTCAGGCATCTTGCCTATCGCAGCTTTGTAAGCTGGTGCTGGGGATATTTAGGACATAGTTGTCGGGTCGTCCTCCCGTCATGTGTGGTGCAGCGGATACGGAAGCAGTTCCCATCTGGTGACTACGTAGGCTTCAGACCACCTCTAGATTGAAGCGGGAGACGTGACGGGCAACCAGCTCAGCCTTCGGAGTGCGTGTATTTTCTGCTGAAAGGTCTGGAGGGATGGGGATAGTCTTCATTTCCTCGTCAAATGATGTTGGGTCCTCAAAAACCTCCATGAGCAGCCTCATGAGGTCATGTACATAGTCTGGAAGATATAGCATTAACATACTAATGAATGTAGCCATAACAATCTAAACTGATTTGTGTGTGTGCGCGTGCATGTTTAATGATTATCTTTTACAAACTTACTGAATGTTGGATCTGTTTTCACAGGCTTCACAACACCTTCCCCCATCTTCGCCTTTGGATAGACAACTTTATAAACAGCCTGCCCTGCAGAAATCGTAGCTTGCACCCGTGAAGCATTTTCGTTGTGGTGCATTGATGCAAGATACAACCTATAGTAAAAGTCGCCAAAAGCATACGTTGACAGTGTACGTTTTAGTGAACACTGGATTACGTCGCATTTCAACATAAAATAGCGTGTTAAGCACACACACACACACACGCACACACACACACACACAATGCATTTCGCTGCTAAAACAACAACTTGGGCTGCTTCTGGGTGGATTTTGAACGGGATGTGGGCAGGACGTCCCGCCCACATCCCGTTCAAAATGTTGAACGATGTTGATTTAACGAGGCAGGGTTATTTGAAACAATTTATTAAATAAATATTTGCGAGAGGTCATTCCATCTCCTGAGTTTGCTTCCTAATTATGTCTAGTGTACACCCCTACTGTCCACAAGTACCCCCCCCCCCCTTCCCCATATGGATTTGGATCATTGTTGCCACGTCCCAGTGGTGGTGGTGGTGTCATATATATGAAAGAGGGCATTCAATTATGATCAATTAGGAGGCCAAATCCCTAAAGGAAGTGATGCAATAGGTGACAACATTTAAGCAAGCTGTACCTTGGCGTCTCTTATATATCAAAGGGGGTCTCAAAGGACGCATATACGCTTTAACCTGTGGCTCCAGCCATACAGGAAATGACTCAGCAGGTGCTCCATCTCGTTATATAATATATAATATATAATAATATACAAAAGCAATATATAATATCAATAAAAATGTAATTAAATAAAGATTTAAATACACAGTCAAACTTAAATACACAGTAAAGACCACAAACAGACAACAAACATCAGTGCAGATCTGAGTTCAGTATGGCGACAGCTTTGGGAGAGAAGCTGTTCCTGAGTCTATTTGTTCTGTCATATATGGACCTGAAGCGCCTGCCAGAGGGCCACAGGTTGAAGAGAGGGTAGCCGGGGTGGGGGGGTCCTTCAGGATGCCTCTGGCCCTGCTGAGACAGCGGGAGCCGTAGATGGTGCTTCAGGAAGGCAGAGTGCGGCCAATGACTGCCTCTGCAGTCTCTTCCTGTCGGCCTCCGTGCAGCCTGAGGGCCACACTGACACAGCGTGGGTCAGCAGGCTCTCGACGGTGGACCGGTGGAAGGTCACCAGCGGCTGTGTGTTTAGATGCTCCCTCCTGAGCGCCCTCAGGAAGTGTAGCCGCCGCTGGGCCTTGTTGACCAACGCCGAGGTGTTGACCGACCAGGAGAGATCAGCAGAGGATGTGGACTCGCTCCACACCGTCACCGTCGATGTACAGGGGGGGCAGGGGGGGCTCTGCTCCGTCGGGAGTCCAGGATGAGTTCCTTGGTCTTGGTGATGTTCAGTGCCAGGTTGTTAGAAACACACCGCTCACAAAGTTTCAACTTTAAGAGCTAGAGATGAGTTTAACGGAGGTTAAACTGTTACAAAAGGTCTGTGCTATTCTGATAATAAACCAGCAGACTGTTAAAATATATACAATAGATAAACGTGGATGGAGTAGCTCTTATTGTGGCGTCGCGTGTGGTGCTGAGGGCTCTGAGGAGGCAGGTGATCTCCCTACCCGTGTGACGGGGCCTTGATGCAGCCGCTCTGGGGCTGGGAGGACCGGCAGACGCAGCCTGGAGCATCATGAGACAGGCCCAGGTTGTGACCCATCTCGTGGGCAAGGGTGGTCGCCACCCCGATGGCGTTATCGGTACGATCGGTTATTTGGATAACCGTGCTGCTGTACTGCCACAACGAGACTCGTACTGGGGGTTATCTCAGCCATGGTTGAGAAGGAATTGGGTGAAAGGAACTTTGGCTCTGGCTCCCTGAAGTACATGAACCGCGACCTGGAGGAGAAAGGGATTGTTGGCCGCGCTTGTCTCCCGCCGGAGCCCCGCTGCCCGCTGCCCGCCGCGCGGCGGTGGTGCCTCGGCAGCGGGCAGCGGGGCTCTCTGCCCCCACGGGGCTCCGTGACCCCCGTGGGGGCAGAGAGGACACTGGAGGTCAGACTGAGATGTCCGTTTAGTGTCTGGGTGGGGTGTTAGGTCCCCCAGACAAAGGGCGCTGGGTTCGATCTCCACTGTCTACTACCAAGCTGGAGGCGTCCCTTTGATAGACTCCTCATTCCTACCGGCCCCTTAATGACTTTATAGGTATTCAATACGTTTCGTCTGAATTGCTAAATAGTAAAAAGTACAGACAACTCTCATTCAATTTAATGAAAAATAAAATTATAGATATTTTTTCTTTTGATTCGATCCTCTCCCTCACTCTGTTCACAACGATTGAGAGGGATTCATCAGAGTTTTTTGGTTTATTACAGCAGTCCTCGTCAGAAGCCATGCATGCCTGGTCTCAGTGCCATCGCCTTGGCAACGTGAGCAGGTGATTGGGTCACAGATCTTCAGGGACGGTCCAACACAGACCTGACGGTCCTATCAGAGGTCGTCTGGGTCTCCCTTCATGCAGTAAACCATGGATTCTGATCAGATGGGGACTTCCCCTGAACACAAGACACTTTGGGAACGCTTCACTCACTTGATTCCTGAGCAGAGGTCAATACTGGCAGTGGTGTGTGTGTGTGTGTGTGTGTGTGTGTGTGTGTGTGTGTGTGTGTGTGTGTGTGTGTGTGTGTGTGTGTGTGTGTGTGTGTGTGTGTGTGTTCCACTACCACATATATCCTTAAACACTGTCTAACCCCTCCTTGTTCCATTACCACATATATCCTTAAACACTGTCTAACCCCTCCCTGTTCCATTACCACATATATCCTTAAACACTGTCTAACCCCTCCCTGTTCCATTACCAAATATATCCTTAAACACTGTCTAACCCCTCCCTGTTCCATTACCAAATATATCCTTAAACACTGTCTAACCCCTCCCTGATCCATTACCACATATATCCTTATACACTGTCTAACCCCTCCCTGATCCATTACCACATATATCCTTAAACACTGTCTAACCCCTACCTGTTCCATTACCACATATATCCTTAAACACTGTCTAACCCCTCCCTGTTCGCCGCAAAGAAGAGAGAACATATCAACGCATTTTAAGCAGCCTTTACTGAATGCACCCACATTCAGGGTGTGAACGTTTGAAACGTCAGTAAACCGTGGGGACGGAGCCAGGTGTTAGGGGAGGAGCCGGGTGTTAGGGGAGGAGCCGGGTGTTAGGGGAGGAGCCGGGTGTTAGGGGAGGAGCCGGGTGTTAGGGGAGGAGCCGGGTGTTAGGAGAGGAGCCTGGTGTTAGGGGAGGAGCTCGGTGTTAGGGGAGGAGCCTGGTGTTAGGGGAGGAGCCTGGTGTTAGGGGAGGAGCCGGGTGTTAGGGGAGCAGCCAGGTGGTACGGAGAGGACGTCTTGTTCAGGAAACGAAACTTAAGGTTCATAGAGACCAAAGCCAACCGACGTGGAAGCAGTTCTCTCTTTCAGGAGAAAAAGTTTGGAACAAATAGTCCGACAGACAGTAACAACTAGGTAAGTTAAAGCACACAACTTTGAGGCGTAGTTAAAACCGCTCTTCCTGTCATTGAATTAGAAATCTATAGGCCTAATTGCTCAATACATAAACCTTGAGTTTATTACCTTGAGTTTGGATTTTTATTTATTTCTCTCTTAATATTATGACTTCATTATCCCTAATATCATGCATTTAGATTTCTCCATACAGTTATTAAGTACTTTAATATGACAAGTGAATGGACATTTGTATCAGGAAGGGGGGTGTGAGGTTATATCGCCACCATACTGTTATAAACAATACAGTAAGTCTTCCGTCTTATCATTTGTGAATTTTCTAGGTAAACGTATTTTTAATTCAGTGGAATTAACTTCCGCATTGCTGTTTGTTGGCTCTGACTGAAGGTGAACTCGTCGGTCAGGTTCGTCTGCCCTACCCTGAGTAACATGACCCAGCGGTCGTAAGAGGTTAGAATCTGGGAGAGGCAGGCACAGTCAAAATCAAGTCAAATGTATTTGTACAGCTCTTACTCAGTTAGTCACAAATCACCACTGAATCACAAAATGTGCTTTTTTTCCCGGGCTCTCTGTGTCCAGTCTTTTTAATGTTGAACATATTTGAATGTCGTAAAGAAGAGAAAATATCAACGCATTTTAAGCGGCCTCTACTGAATGCGTCATTGAGCCGTGGGGGTGGAGCTAGGTGTTAGGGGAGGAGCCAGGTGTTCGGGGAGGAGCCAGGTGTTAGGGGAGGAGCCAGGTGTTAGGGGAGGAGCCAGGTGTTAGGGGAGGAGAGGAGGGGCCGTCATGTTGAGGAAACGAAACTTAACATTCATAGAAACAAAAGCCACCCGATGTGGAAGCAGTTCTCTCTTTTAGGCGAGAAAATAAAACGCATTTTGGCACAAATAGTCGGACAGACAGTAACAACTAGGTGAGTAAAACAACACAACTTTGAGGAGTAGTTAAAAGCTCTCCTCCTGTTATTGAATTAGAAATACATAATTGCTCAATACATTAACCTTGTCGTCTGTGTCGAGGAATGGCCTGTGCTGACACTCCGTGGTCTGTGACGTCTGTAGAAGCGTCTCTCACACACTGAAGACCACCTCCACTTCCTCCAGACCTTCAGATCCCTGAAGGATCCTCCACCCACCAGGGACTGGACCACGGTGGAGGTCAGTCCTCCGTCATACGTAGGGACCTTGAGGAGATCCCTGGATCAGCTGGAGGAGACACTGAACATGGAGATGAAGAAGCTGCGTGATGATGCTGAACTGAAGAGGGTCCAGAAGTATGAAGTAGATGTGACTCTGGATCCTGATACAGCTCATCCCAAGCTCATCCTGTCTGAGGATGGAAAACAAGTACATCATGGAGGTGTGAGTGAGAAACTCCCAGACAACCCTAAGAGATTTAAGTACGTTACATTTGTTCTCACGAGGCAGAGCTTCTCCTCAGGGAGATTTTACTTTGAGGTCCAGGTTAAAGACAAGACTGCATGGTGGTTAGGAGTGGCCAGAGAGTCCATCGACAGAAAAGGTAGGAAAGAGTGGACCACTGAGACGGGTTACTGGACTCTTTGGTACAACAATGATGAGTTGGTATTTAATGATAACCCTGATGTCCGTCTCCCTCTGAGAGCTGAGCTCCAGAAGGTGGGGGTGTTTGTTGATTATGATGAGGGTCTGGTCTCCTTCTATGATGTGGAAGCCAGGGTTCACATCTACTCTGCTACTGGCTGCACCTTCACTGAGCCTCTCTATCCACTCCTCAGTCCACATGTACATAAAGAAGGTAGAAACTCTGCCCCCCTGATCATCTCACCTGTCAATCAAACAGACTAGGACCTTTGTGTGGTAATAAAATAATCAAACGACCAAACAACTAATGTTGTTTCCTGATTTAGAATAGAATTAGAATCTCTACTATGTGAGATCTGGGATATCTGCATTAATGTCATACTGCTGTCATTTAACAAGGAGAATATCTTTAAGAATGAACCCTGTAGTTGTCTAACATAACACTTTATAAAGGGTTATATTACACTCCATTTATGTGTCTGTTTTCCCTTTATTTCTTTTACATGTTTAAAGATATACAATTTCTTGTAGTTATGTAGAACATGTTTAGAGGATTAACATGTATAAATAATAATTTGAAAATTGAATATATATCTGAATATTGAATGATAAAACAATCCAATGTCTTACACTTGTGATTTTAATAAAAAGAAAAGGCAAATATTGTAATGTGTAGGCCTGCATTATCATGTGATGGATCATTTCAGGGGAATAGATAGATTCCATTCCAAAAGTGTAATAAAAAAGTGTAATACAAAAAATAAAATTCCTTATTTCTAAAACCCTTATTTTGATGATTTCGAGATTGATGGAACTTTTTAAATCATTGAAGAAATGTAAAAGTCTGTAGTTGATGAACCAGTAAATTAATCTCCAATATACAACAACCCAACAACAACCATACTTTCACTTTCACTTTTGATCGCTCGTACTTCCGGTCCCAGACATGAAGTTGTGGGGCCTATGTGCCGGATGTGTGTGTGAGCCGGAAGTGTGTGTGTGGATGTGTGTGTGTGTGTGCGTGTGAGTGAGTGTGTGCTGCTCCAAGCAGCGTGTGTGTGCCATGCCTGTGAGTATACCTCCACAGTCTCCTGCAGCGTCCTCACAGCCCTCTCCTTCTCCTGCATTAACCGGAGTGCAGGGTCCATCTCTGTGACGTCGCGCTCCAAGGCCTTGGGTTTGCTGTCCAGCAACAAAAAAAGCCCCAAGCACTGACGTTAGCGGAGGTAGTTGTTCTCTTCTGACGTAAAGGGATTCTGTTCAGTAAATACCTGCCATTCACCGGGAACCTTTGGATTCTTTTGCTGCCCTCCACAGCTTTCATCTGAGCCTGAATGAGGGCCTCCAGTACATGTGTTTCTGACGAGCACAGCAGACAAAGCCTCAGAAGAAGGCCCTGTCGCTGAGTCCGGGAACCGGCCCGTCTCACAACCAGGTCGGGGCAGGGGGGGGGTGAGTAAGAGCCGACGCATCCGGTCGTGATCCGGGGAGGGCAGAGGAAGAACAGAGCGGCACGGGAGAGCAGAGGAGGAAGCAGCGACAGAGGGCCTTGATGGGTCTGGTGGTTTGGAGTTTGGATTTTTATTTATTTCTCTCTTAATATTATGACTTCAGTATCATTAATATCATGTATTTCAATTTCTCCCTTCAGTTATTAAGGACATTACTAGTGAAGGAATATGTGCATGGGGGTGGGAGGGTTAATATCAATTATTTGTGAATAAAGTTCTCCACGTGCAGAGCTCGAGGAAACGCGTCGTGTTGCGTTATTCAGAAAAGGTACTCCAGTCAGGATCGCTTTTAGCTCACTTCATTTGGCCTGGTTTCGGTGTGGTAAACATGAAACAATAGGAGGGGAATTGTATATACACGCGGTGCGACGCTTAGCGGAGCATCCGAGGTTAACCTGCCTCTAGTATCTCTGACCTCTTCTGGGTCCTGCTCTGTATGGAGTAGGCGTGGCTTATTTGACGTACTACGTCCTCTGATTGGCTATGGTTTTGAGAGCCCGCCTCCGGCCTCCTCATATGTGTAATGATGCTGCCATCTTGTTGTCATGAGCAGTTATTACAGATTATATGTTTGGTGCTCCTCCCTTTTGGCTATGTGCAGATATTGCAGCTTATGTGCTTATTTGAGTCACAGTTCTCACATGTTGCTGCTCCACGCGATCCCCACCATACTTTTATTAACAATACAGTAAATCTTCCATCTTATAATTTGTAGGTAAACCTATTTTTAATTCAGTGGAATTAACTGCCGTTCATTGCATTGCCGTGGGTACTACGGTGACGGTTTCGGTGCGCCCTAACAGTTGCTCCCGCGCCCCCTCCCTTCTCCGTATGTTTCGTGTTTTTATATTAAGACTGGAGAAAATACTAGGCAGTCAAAATCAAGTAAAACGTATTCTTACAGCTCTTTCTCAGTTAGTCGCAACACAACTCACCACTGAATCACCACTGAATCACAAAGTTTATTTTTTTCCCGGGCTCTTTGTGTCCAATCTTTTTAAGGTTGAACATATTTGAATGCCGCAAAGAAGAGAAAACATCAACGCATTGAAGGAGCCTACACAGTGCATGAATACACCAAAGTCTGAGCGTGTTCGTGGGGGCGGAGCTAAGGGTTAAGGGAGGAGCCATGTGTTAGGGGAGGAGAGGACGTCATATTGAGGAAACGAAACCAAAGAGCTGTTCTCCCGTTCAGGAGAAAATAAATCGCATTTTGGGACAAAAAGTCTGACAGTAATAACAAGTAAGTAAAACAGCACAACTTTGAGAAAGTTAAAACATCTCTTCCCGTTATCGAATTAGAAATCTGTATTGCTCAATACATAAACCTTGTCGTCTGTGTCTAGGAATGGCCTGTGCTGACACTTCGTGGTCTGAAGAAAACTTTTCATGTTCCATCTGTCTGGATGTGTTCAACAGTCCAGTTTCCACCGCATGTGGACACAACTTCTGCAGAACCTGTATTACAAAGTTCTGGGATGAACAAGTCCAGTACAAATGTCCTGTTTGCAACAAGCTTTTCAACACAAGACCTGAACTACAGGTCAACCTTCTTATCAGAGCTGGCTGCTCAGATTAGAACAACCGTACGAGTAAAAGAGCAGCCTTGTGTTGAACCAGCAGAAGTTCCCTGTGACGTCTGTACTGGGACCCAGCAGAAGGCTGTGAAGTCCTGCCTAATGTGTTTTACCTCTTACTGCCAAACCCATCTGGAGCCACATCAGAGAGTAGCAGGCCTGAAGAAACATCGGCTGGTCGAGCCTATGGACCGTCTGGAAGACAGGATGTGTAAGAAACACGACCGACTTCTGGAGCTCTTCTGCCAGACTGAACAGGTGTGTGTGTGTCTGTTGTGCACAGTGACAGACCACAAGTCCCATCCTGTTGTACCTCTGAAGGAGGAATATGAAGTGAAGACGGCCCAGCTGGGGAAGACGGTGACTGACGTTCCGCAGAAGATCCAGGAGAGAAAACAAAAGATTAAGGAGCTCAAAGACACAGTGGAACTGAGCAACAGAGACGCAGACAGAGAGATAGCCCATGGTGGGCAGGTCTTCACTGCTCTGATAGGCTGTGTTGAAAAGGGCCGGGATGAATTCAACCAAACGGTGAAAGAGAAACTGAAATCCACAGTGAAACGAGCTGAAGACCTCATCAAAGAGCTGGAGCAGGAAATAGAAGATCTGACCAATAGAAGCTCAGAGGTGAAGCGGCTCTCACACACTGAAGACCACCTCCACTTCCTCCAGACCTTCAGATCCCTGAAGGATCCTCCACCCACCAGGGACTGGACCACGGTGGAGGTCCGTCCTCCGTCATACGTAGCGACCTTGAGGAGATCCCTGGATCAGCTGGAGGAGACACTGAACATGGAGATGCTGAAGCTGCCTGATGATGCTGAACTGAAGAGGGTCCAGAAGTATGAAGTAGATGTGACTCTGGATCCTGATACAGCTTATACCCTTCTCATCCTGTCTGAGGATGGGAAACAAGTACATGATGGAGGTGTAGTGAGGATTCTCCCAGACAACCCTAAGAGATTTACATGGAATACATTTGTTCTCACGAGGCAGAGCTTCTCCTCAGGGAGATTTTACTTTGAGGTCCAGGTTAAAGACAAGACTGACTGGTGGTTAGGAGTGGTCAGAGAGTCCATCAACAGAAAAAGTTCGACAGAGTGGACCCCTGAGACGGGTTACTGGACTCTTCGGTGCTTCAATGATGTGTTCTTATTCAGAGATAACCCTCTTGTCCATCTCCCTCTGAGAGCTGAGCTCCAGAAGGTGGGGGTGTTTGTTGATTATGATGAGGGTCTGGTCTCCTTCTATGATGTGGAAGCCAGGGTTCATATCTACTCTGCTACTGGCTGCACCTTCACTGAGCCTCTCTATCCATTCCTCGGTCCAGGGTTTCAAAAACAAGGTACAAACTCTGCCCCCCTGATCATCTCACCTGTCAATCAAACAGACTAGGACCTTTGTTTGATAATAAAATAATCAAACGACCAAAACAACTAATGTTGTTTCCTGAATTAGAATAGAATTAGAATCTCTACTATGTGAGATCTGAGAGATCTGCATTAATGTCATACTGCTGTCATTTAACGAGGAGAATATCTTTAAGAATTAACCCTGTAGTTGTGTAATATAACCCTTTATAAAGGGTTATATTACAGTTCATTTATGTATCTGTTTTCCCTTTATTTATTTTACATGCTTAAAGATATAGGGCCGATTGATAAAGATATACAATTTGTTGCAGTTATGTAGAACATGTTAAGAGGATTAACATGTTTCAATAATAATTCATTTTTTTAACGTCTCTATTGGTTTTAACTTCTGAAAATGTATTGACAAAACAATTCAATGTTCTTAAACTTGTGATTTTAAGAAAAAGAAAAGGCAAATTTTGTAATGTTTAGGCCTACATTATCATTGTAATGGATAATTTCAGGGGAAAAGATACATTCCAGTCCATTATTGTTCAGTATAAATACTGTTTCTGTATTAAAAAAAGTGTAATACAAAAAATAAAATTGTTTATTTGTAAAACCCTTATTTTGATGATTTCGAGATTGATGGAATGTTTTAAATCATTAAAGAAATGTAGAAGTTTGTAGTTGAAATTAATCTCCAATACAGTATACAACAACCCAACATGTGATACACACTTACACAAAGGTCACAGTGACTACATGTGAAGATACTCTCCATGCGTGTGAGTACCGTGACTTTGTCTTGTCAGCTCTCCTCTCCTCTCCTCTCCTCTCTCTTCCTCCTCTCTCTTATCTCTACTCTTCTCTCTAGCTCATCTAGGATTGTGCTCATTATTGTCGTATATTACGCATTAAGTGCGTTCACATGTCAAAGGTCACCCCATTTAGTGGTGAATCTAAAATAGATGTAGTACAACAGCACTCCCTCTGGGGGAGCTGCACACCTTGCATGTTTTGGAGGAACAACACCTTTGATGCGTCTCTTCGATTTTCAAATTAAAACATAATCTCCTTAATCAAGGAAACGCGAAACCTTTATGGATTTCTCGCTATTGGAAAATGCCTTGTAAACTCTCTGTTGGCATGTTTAGAACATGAATCTTTAGAGTTTACTTTTAGTTGAAGAAGCTGTTGCGAGCGGATGATCTACCAATGAGAGGACAGAGAAGGTGGAGATGAGGAGGAGCATGTGTGAGTAGTAAATCACATACTTTTACTTTCACTACTTTTGATCTTGCGTACTTCTGGTCCCAGACAGGAAGTAGTGGGGCATCTGTGCCAGATGTGTGTGTGTGTGTGTGTGTGTGTGTGTGTGTGTGTGTGTGTGTGTGTGTGTGTGTGTGTGTGTGTGTGTGTGTGTGTGTGTGTGTGTGTGTGTGTGTGTGTGTGTGTGTGCGTGTGCCATGCCTGTGAGTATACCTCCACAGTCTCCTGCAGCGTCCTCACAGCCCTCTCCTTCTCCTGCAGCATTAACCGGAGTGCAGGGTCCATCTCTGTGACGTCGCGCTCCAAGGCCTTGGCTTTGCTGTCGAGCAACAAAAGACGCCCCAAGCACTGACGTTAGCGGTAGAGATGCACCGATCAACCGGCCGCCGATTAAAAAAGCCGGTTTTGTATCCAATCGGCCACAATCGGTGACCTGCCGGTCACTGTCGTAATTTCCGGTTTTCGGCCGATCAAACTCACCCGCATGCGCGGTGCGTAGCAGCTCAAGGCGCCCAGAGCGCGGGAAGAAAAACATGTCGCTGATTTGGACTTATTTCACTGTGTGCCAGGACGACCCAAAACACGCTGTTTGTAATGCTTGCAAGTCAAAAATAAGCCGTGGGGGATCATGTTGCTAGGTACGCGTCCTGCGTCCCTGACGCATTCAAATCTGAAAGGACGCACTAAACTCACTATCCATGCGTCCCGGGGACGCATCTAATTTTCCCCATGAAAAACGATACATTGTGAACATTAAACAACTCGTGTTTAATCACAGTAACTGGCCAAAGAAACCTTCTTGTGAGCAGACCAGACAAGCACTGTTTCAACCCTCTGCGCATCTACTCGGCGCAGACGTGATCCCCTGTTCAAAGTATCGCGACATGCTAATTTAGCCGCTACCAAAACAACTAGCTCGTCACCGCTGATTTCATTTCAACAATTAAAAATACAAACTTCATAGTAAATAAACCCACGTTTCCACTGCTCGATGCTGTGCTCATTCGTGTCGATTATGTTGTAACGTTTAGGGGACGTGCTGTAATGAAATAAATGAAACATAATCCGGTGGTGGTGATGAAAACTACATTGAACGGCAGCCTACATATTGTTATGCCCAAACGGCGCCTGCGCATACATCGCGCTTCCAACGAGATCCCGTTTTTCTCGAGAAACAGGCAGAGAAGAGAGAACGCAAAAATACCACCAAAGAAAAAGATGAAACCTATTGCAGGTCAGCAAACTATTGCAGCTGCATTTTCTGTCCCCACTACCTCTGCACTCCTCCCTGACTCTGATCAGCCTAGAGAGAGTACCTCAACATTGCCTGTACCTACTTCTGCCTCCCCCTCTACTGAGCCTGATGAGCCCACTGCAGAAGAATTGCCTCAACCTTCTACATGTTCCTCCCAAAAAAAGCGAACTTTTCTGAAGCAGTGGCTCACCACATACAAATGGCTGCGCTTTTCAGATGACAATTTCATGTATTGAGTTTAACACTATTAATTTCATTTAAGAAATAGAATAATAATAAAAAAGAAACACATTTTTTAAACTGGGGAGTCGGGACCCATTGAATTTCTCAGGGACCCACCCAACTCGCCACCTGTGGGTCCCGGGGACTCACTACATTGAAAACCTATCAACATATTATATGATTATAATTATTTCTTAGAAAATCGGTATCGGAAAAACCGGTTTTGGCAGGTCAGACCTCCTTAAAAACCGGAAATCGGTATCGGCCAAGAATTTTGCAATCGGTGCATCTCTAGTTAGCGGAGCTAGTTGTTCTCTTCTGACGTAAAGGGATTCTGTTCAGTAAATACCTGCCATTCACCGGGAACCTTTGGATTCTTTTGCTGCCCTCCACGGCTTTCATCTGAGCCTGAATGAGGGCCTCCAGTACATGTGTTTCTGACGAGCACAGCAGACAAAGCCTCAGAAGAAGGCCCTGGCGCTGAGTCCGGGAACCGGCCCGTCTCACAACCAGCAACCAGGTCGGGGGGGGGGGGGGGGGGGGGGGAGTAAGAGCCGACGCATCCGGTCGTGATCCGGGGAGGGCAGAGGAAGAACAGAGCGGCACGGGAGAGCAGAGGAGGAGGCAGCGACAGAGGAGCTTGATGGGTCTGGTCTGGTCGGGGGGGCTGGTGACGTGGGGGTTAGGGGTGTTTTCAAAGATGTCAGGTGCAATTACAATAATTGTTTTTAATATTGTTGTGGATTATCTGTTGCCAGTCTACAGCCCATTTAGAACATTGGAAGCATATTCCTCAGATTTAAATGAAGTTAAGTCAAGTTAAGTTAAGGTATCCTTTATTCTCTCTCTCTGCTCTTGACCCGTCCGGGAGCTGGTGCACACACACACACAGAGGAGTGACCTTGTCCACACACACGGGGGCACACACACACACGGGGGGTACACACACACACACGGGGGGTACCCCGGCGTTCCCGGAGCAGTGGGCGGCCGCAGTGCAGCCCGGGGGCTTCAGGTGCCTTGCTCAAGGGAACCTCCTCTGTGGACGAGGACGGAGGAGAGTGCTGCACAACTACTCCCCCCGTCCACATAGCTCACCTACCGGTCGGGACTCGACCCGGACACCCTCCGGTTACCGGTCCACCTCCTTAAGCAGTAGCCCCCGGACGCCCCGCGGACGTTCAGAGGGAGGGGCGGTATATAGAAACACTGAGGAGCCCTATCACAGATAACATGTTTAGGGAAGTGAAAGTCCTGCTCTGAGTGAGCTAGTGTGCTCCGTGTGCGGAGGGCTAGTGTGGGGGCAGAGGAGCAGAGAGGATCCCGAGGAAGGCCCAAGCCCCTCCAAGAGGTGGAGGACCACCACAGGGCAACACCCTCCCCATGTGGAGGCTGTGGGGGGGCCGGAGGACCCCTCTGAGGCCCGTGTAGACCCCGGGGGGGGCGGGACACAGACGGAGCTGACAGAGGACTCAGCTCGTCTGGAGGTGTTGAGCGCTCCGACCACAGCTCCCCCCGTATCTCCTCCTCCTGCAGGACCCGCCTGACGACCTGCAGCACAGGTCAGACAGATGGAGGGTTAGATATGAAGGGCTGAACGGAGGGATGGATGGGTTAATAGACTCAATAACGGTCTGTGTGGTCTCAGCCGACTTTGACGCTCTGTACGAGGAGCTGCAGCAGCTGGGACAGGGAGGCTTCGGGAGTGTCTTTGCTGGCTGCCGGAAAGAGGACCGTCTGCCTGTAAGAGTGACGCCACAAAGCCACACTCTGTGGAAGCACATACGTGTCTGATTCACGGCATCCTCTGTTCAACACTGAAGCAGTGAGCTTGTGTCTTTGTTGCTTAGGTCGCTATAAAGCACATCCCCATGGCCAAGGTCTCAATGACACAGGAGGTGAGTAGCTTTAATGGTGTTATTACCTACAGTAATGTTACGACTCTGCTTATGATGGCGATCACATGCTCATGTTGAATCAATCAACCTGTTGGGAGGACTGCCGTTCTCCTGGTCTTGGCTCTGTAACCGAGACCAGCTGGGTTTGAGTGTTTCAGGACTAGCTCCCTCTGTCTATCTACTCTCTGTGGTTCAGACGGTTGAAGGGCGGCTGACGGACTTCCCGCTGGAGGTATCTTTGATGCTGAGGGCCGCTGAAGACCGCCCGGACCCGGGGGGCCCCGGCGCCGTGGTCCACAGCCGCAACAAATCAAAAAAGGTCACATTTAAACAAAAGAATAAGGCGGAGTTTGGATTTTTATTTATTTCTCTCTTAATATTATGACTTCAGTATCATTAATATCATGTATTTCAATTTCTCCCTTCAGTTTTTAAGGACATTACTAGTGAAGGAATATGTGTATTGGGGTGGGAGGGTTAATATCAATTATTTGTGAATAAAGTTCTCCACGTGCAGAGCTCGAGGAAACGCGTCGTTTTGCGTTATTCAGAGAAGGTACTCCAGTCAGGATCGCTTTTAGCTCACTTCATTTGGCCTGGTTTCGGTGTGGTAAACATGAAACAATAGGAGGGGAGTTGTATATACACGCGGAGAGACGCTTAGCGGAGCATCCGAGGTTAACCCGCCTCTAGTATCTCTGACCTCTTCTGGGTCCTGCTCTGTATGGAGTAGGCGTGGCCTATATGACGTCCTACGTCCTCTGATTGGCTATGGTTTTGAGAGCCCGCCTCCGGCCTCCTCGTATGTGTAATGATGCAGCCATCTTGTTGTCATGAGCAGTTATTACAGCTTATACAACGGGGACCTAAATCCAGCGATCTGATTGGTTCCCAACTGTTGTATAATGAGCATATACATAACTGCTATGACACCAAATCATTTTGTGAAAGTTTGCATATCACTCCGCGCCTGGAAGTAGAAACAGTTACAAAGTAAAACATGTGTTGGATGATGGAGAGGGTGTAAATGTTGTTACTCCGGGAGTGAGCAAGGCGATGGAGAGACTAACGAAAGCTTAGGCACACGGCGAGTGAACTGCTCCATAGGATAAATTGCCGGCGAACCGCTCTAGCTGAGCCTTCTCTCGGAGGGACGCTAAAGTGTGTTGCATAGCGACCGTCGATGCATAGCGGCAGCCAGGAGGGACTACTTTTTTGCATTCTTTAATAAAACGGCTACTTTGACTTTCTTTGTTTCTTTTTAAATGTAGTGTGTCTATGACTTTCGTTTCACCATAACAGTAACCGTTGTATAAAAGCAATAGATCACTTCAGTCAGTGGCATGTGCTCATTATACCACTGTGAAGGGGGTCGCCGGCCCTCCGCTGTGCGTCGGGGCCGGACAACGCCCCTTAACAGTGGTATAATGAGCACATACCACAGCCTGGCGTGATCTATTGCTTAATTATATGTTTGGTGCTGCTCCCTTTTGGCTATGTGCAGATATTGCAGCTTATGTGCTTATTTGAGTCACAGTTCTCCCAGTTTGCTGCTCCACGCGATCCCCACCATGCTTTTATTAACAATACAGTAAATCTTCCATCTTATAATTTGTGAATTTTCTAGGTAAACCTATTTTTAATTCAGTGGAATTAACTGCCGTGCATTGCATTGCCGTGGGTACTACGGTGACGGTTTCTGTGCGCCCTAACAGTTGCTCCCGCTCCCCCTCCCTTCTCCGTTTGTTTCGTGATTTTATATTAAGACTGTGGAGAAAATACTAGGCACAGTCAAAATCAAGTCAAATGTATTCTTACAGCTCTTACTCAGTTAGTCGCAACACAACTCACCACTGAATCAAAAAGTTTATTTTTTTCCCGGGCTCTCTGTGTCCAATCTTTTTAAGTTTGAACATATTTGAATGCCGCAAAGAAGAGAAAACATCAACGCATTGAAGAAGCCTACACAGTGCATGAATGCACCAAAGTCTGAGCGTGTTCATGGGGGCGGAGCCAAGGGTTAAGGGAGGAGCCATGTGTTAGGGGAGGAGAGGACGTCATATTGAGGAAACGAAACCAAAGCAACCCACCTCGAAGCTGTTCTCACGTTCAGGAGAAAAATAAAACGCATTTTGGAACAAAAAGTCTGACAGTAAGAACAAGTAAGTAAAACAGCACAACTTTGAGAAAGTTAAAACATCTCTTCCCGTTATCGAATTAGAAATTTGTATTGCTCAATATACATAAACCTTGTCGTCTGAGTCTAGGAATGGCCTGTGCTAACACTTCCTGGTCTGAAGAGAATTTTTCATGTTCCATCTGTCTGGATGTGTTCAACAGTCCAGTTACCACCACATGTGGACACAACTTCTGCAGAACCTGTATTACAAAGTTCTGGGATGAACAAGTCCAGTACAAATGTCCTGTTTGCAACAAGCTTTTCAACACAAGACCTGATCTACAGGTCAATACCTTCTTATCAGAGCTGGCTGCTCAGTTTAGAACAACCGTACGAGTAAAAGAGCAGCCTTGTGTTGAACCAGGAGAAGTTCCCTGTGACGTCTGTACTAGGACCCAACAGAAGGCCGTGAAGTCCTGCCTAATGTGTTTTACCTCATACTGCCAAACCCACCTGGAGCCACATCTGAGAGTCGCTGGCCTGAAGAAACATCGGCTGGTCGAGCCTATGGACCGTCTGGAAGACAGGATGTGTAAGAAACACGACCGACTTCTGGAGCTCTTCTGCCAGACCGAACAGGTGTGTGTGTGTCTGTTGTGCACAGTGACAGACCACAAGTCCCATCCTGTTGTACCTCTAAAGGAGGAATATGAAGTGAAGACGGCCCAGCTGGGGAAGACGGTGACTGACGTTCCGCAGAAGATCCAGGAGAGAAAACAAAAGATTAAGGAGATCAAAGACACAGTGGAACTGAACAACCAAGACGCAGACAGAGAGATAGCCCAAGGTGGGAAGGTCTTCACTGCTCTGATAGGCTGTGTTGAAAAGGGCCTGGATGAATTCAACCAAACGGTGAAAGAGAAACTGAAATCCACAGTGAAACGAGCTGAAGACCTCATCAAAGAGCTGGAGCAGGAAATAGAAGATCTGACCAATAGAAGCTCAGCGGTGAAGCGGCTCTCACACACTGAAGACCACCTCCACTTCCTCCAGACCTTCAGATCCCTGAAGGATCCTCCACCCACCAGGGACTGGACCACGGTGGAGGTCCGTCCTCCGTCATACGTAGGGACCTTGAGGAGATCCCTGGATCAGCTGGAGGAGACACAGAACATGGAGATGAAGAAGCTGCCTGATAATGCTGAACTGAAGAGGGTCCAGAAGTATGAAGTAGATGTGACTCTGGATCCTGATACAGCTCATCACAGACTCATCCTGTCTGGGGATGGGAAACAAGTACATGATGGAGTTGTGAGGAAGAAACTCCCAGACAACCCTAAGAGATTTACAAAGTATATATTTGCTCTCACGAGGCAGAGCTTCTCCTCAGGGAGATTTTACTTTGAGGTCCAGGTTAAAGACAACACTGCATGGTGGTTAGGAGTGGCCAGAGAGTCCATAGACAGAAAAGGTGGGACAGGGTGGACCCCTAAGACGGGTTACTGGACTCTTTACTACGACGAGGATGGGTTGGTATTTAGTGATGACCCTGATGTCCGTCTCCCTCTGAGAGCTGCGCTCCAGAAGGTGGGGGTGTTTGTTGATTATGATGAGGGTCTGGTCTCCTTCTATGATGTGGAAGCCAGGGTTCATATCTACTCTGCTACTGGCTGCACCTTCACTGAGCCTCTCTATCCACTCCTCGATCCATGGTACGACTCTGCCCCCCTGATCATCTCACCTGTCAATCAAACAGACTAGGACCTTTGTTTGATAATAAAATAATCAAACGACCAAAACAACTAATGTTGTTTCCTGAATTAGAATAGAATTAGAATCTCTACTATGTGAGATCTGAGAGAGCTGCATTAATGTCATACTGCTGTCATTTAACGAGGAGAATATCTTTAAGAATTAACCCTGTAGTTGTGTAACATAACACTTTATAAAGGGTTATATTACACTCCATTTATGTGTCTGTTTTCCCTTTATTTCTTTTACATGTTTAAGGATATACAATTTCTTGTAGTTATGTAGAAGATGTTTAGAGGATTACCATGTATAAATAATAATTAGAAAATTGAATATATATAAGAATATTGAATGACAAAACAATCCAATGTCATACATTTGGGATTTTAATAAAAAGAAGGCCTGCATTATCATGTGATGGATCATTTCAGGGGAATAGATAGATTCCATTCCAAAAGTGTAATAAAAAAAGTGTACTACAAAAAATAAAATTCCTTATTTCTAAAACCCTTATTTTGATGATTTCGAGATTGATGGAACTTTTTAAATCATTGAAAAAATGTAAAAGTTTGTAGTTGATGAACCAGTAAATTAATCTCCAATATACAACAACCCAACAACAACGATACTTTCACTTTTGATCGCTCGTACTTCCGGTCCAAGACAGGAAGTATTGGGGCCTCTGTGCTGGATGTGTGTGTGAGCCGGAAGTGTGTGTGAGCCGGAAGTGTGTGTGTGTGTGTGTGTGTGTGTGTGTGTGTGTGTGTGTGTGTGTGTGTGTGTGTGTGTGTGTGTGTGTGTGCCGGAAGTGTGTGTGTGTGTGTGTGTGTGTGTGTGTGTGTGTGTGTGCCGGAAGTGTGTGTGTGTGTGTGTGTGTGTGTGTGTGTGTGTGTGTGTGTGTGTGTGTGTGTGTGTGTGTGTGTGTGTGTGTGTGTGTGTGAGCCGGAAGTGTGTGTGTGTGTGTGTGTGTGTGTGTGTGTGTGTGTGTGTGTGTGTGTGTGTGTGTGTGTGTGTGTGTGTGTGTGAGCCGGAAGTGTGTGTGTGTGTGTGTGTGTGTGTGTGTGTGCGTGTGTGTGTGTGTGTGTGTGTGTGTGTGTGAGCCGGAAGTGTGTGTGTGTGTGTGTGTGTGTGTGTGTGTGTGTGTGTGTGTGTGTGTGTGTGTGTGTGTGAGTGTGTGTGAGCCGGAAGTGTGGGTGTGTGCCGGAAGTGTGTGTGTGTGTGTGTGTGTGTGTGTGTGTGTGAGCCGGAAGTGTGTGTGTGTGTGTGTGTGTGTGTGTGTGTGTGTGTGTGTGTGTGCCGGAAGTGTGTGTGAGCCGGAAGTGTGTGTGTGTGTGTGTGTGTGTGTGTGTGTGCCGGAAGTGTGTGTGTGTGTGTGTGTGTGTGTGTGTGTGTGCCGGAAGTGTGTGTGTGTGTGTGTGTGTGTGTGCCGGAAGTGTGTGTGCGCGCGCGTGTGTGTGTGTGTGTGTGTGTGTGTGTGCCATGCCTGTGTGTATACCTCCACAGTCTCCTGCAGCGTCCTCACAGCCCTCTCCTTCTCCTGCAGCATTAACCGGAGTGCAGGGTCCATCTCTGTGACGTCGTGCTCCAAGGCCTTGGGTTTGCTGTTGAGCAACAAAAGAAGCCCCAAGCACTGACGTTAGCGGAGCTAGTTGTTCTCTTCTGACGTAAAGGGATTCTGTTCAGTAAATACCTGCCATTCACCGGGAACCTTTGGATGCTTTTGCTGCCCTCCACGGCTTTCATCTGAGCCTGAATGAGGGCCTCCAGAGTCATTTGAACTAGGCCCGTTGATCACGCCTCTTGTGCTGAAGACAGATCTATGATTGAGCTTGGTCTGGCACTAGCCAGGCTAAGTCATCACTGCTAAGAAGTGGTGTGTGAAGTGTCTGTTTGTGTGTGCGTTCGTGTGTGTGTGTGCGCATGCACGCGTGTGTGTTTGTGCAAGTAAGTGTGTTTTCAAAGATGTTCACGTGTGTCAACAATTACAATTATTGTTTTTAATATTGTTGTGGATTATCTGTTGCCAGTCTACAGCCCATTTAGAACATTGGAAGCACATTCCTCAAAGTTAAATGAAGTTAAGTTAAGTTAAGTTAAGTTATCCTTTATTCTCTTTCTCTGCTCTTGACCCGTCCGGGAGCTGGTGAACACACACACACAGAGGAGTGACCTTGTCCCCACACACACGGGGGCACACACACACACGGGGGGTACACACACACACGGGGGTACCCCGGCGTTCCCGGAGCAGTGGGCAGCCGCAGTGCAGCCCGGGGGCTTCAGGTGCCTTGCTCAAGGGAACCTCCTCTGTGGACGAGGACGGAGGAGAGAGCTGCACAACTACTCCCCCCGTCCACATAGCTCACCTACCGGTCGGGACTCGACCTGGTCACCCTCCGGTTACCGGTCCACCTCCTCAACCAGTAGCCCCCGGACGCCCCGCGGACGTTCAGAAGGAGGGGCGGTATATAGAAACACTGAGGAGCCCTATCACAGATAACATGTTTAGGGAAGTGAAAGTCCTGCTCTGAGTGAGCTAGTGTGCTCCGTGTGCGGAGGGCTAGTGTGGGGGCAGAGGAGCAGAGAGGATCCCGAGGAAGGCCCAAGCCCCTCCAAGAGGTGGAGGGCCACCACAGGGCAACACCCTCCCCATGTGGAGGCTGTGGGGGGGCCGGAGGACCCCTCTGAGGCCCGTGTAGACCCGGGGGGGGTGGGGGGGGGGGCCGGGGTCTCCGGCCGGATCCCGGGACACAGACGGAGCTGACAGAGGACTCAGCTCGTCTGGAGGTGTTGAGCGCTCCGACCACAGCTCCCCCCGTATCTCCTCCTCCTGCAGGACCCGCCTGACGACCTGCAGCACAGGTCAGACAGCTGGAGGGTTAGATATGAAGGGCTGAACGGAGGGATGGATGGGTTAATAGACTACTAACGGTCTGGGTGGTCTCAGCCGACTTTGACGCTCTGTACGAGGAGCTGCAGCAGCTGGGACAGGGAGGCTTCAGGAGTGTCTTTGCTGGCTGCCGGAAAGAGGACCGTCTGCCTGTAAGAGTGACGCCACAAAGCCACACTCTGTGGAAGCACATACGTGTCTGATTCACGGCATCCTCTGTTAAACACTAAAGCAGTGAGCTTGTGTCTTTGTTGCTTAGGTCGCTATAAAGCACATCCCCATGGCCAAGGTCACAATGACACAGGAGGTGAGTAGCTTTAATCGTGTTATCACCTACAGTAATGTTACGACTCTGCTTATGATGGCGATCACATGCTCATGTTGAATCAATCAACCTGTTGGGAGGACTGCCGTTCTCCTGGTCTTGGCTCTGTAGCCGAGATCAGCTGGATTTGAGTGTTTCAGGACCAGCTCCCTCTGTCTATCCACTCTCTGTGGTTCAGACGGTTGAAGGGCGGCTGACGGACTTCCCGCTGGAGGTATCTTTAATGCTGAGGGCCGCTGAAGACCGCCCGGACCCGGGGGGCCCCGGCGCCGTGGTCCACAGCCGCAACAAATCATAAAAGGTCACATTTAAACAGAAGAATAAGGCGGAGTTTGGATTTTTATTTATTACTCTCTTAATATTATGACTTCAGTATCATTAATATCATGAATTTCAATTTCTCCATTCAGTTATTAAGGACATTACCAGTGAAGGAATATGTGTATGGGGTGGGAGGGTTAATATCAATTATTTGTGAATAAAGTTCTCCACGTGCAGAGCTCGAGGAAACGCGTCGTGTTGCGTTATTCAGAAAAGGTACTCCAGTCAGGATTGCTTTTAGCTCACTTCATCTGGCCTGGTTTCGGTGTGGTAAACATGAAACAATGAGGAGAATTGTATATGCACGTGGAGCGACGCTTAGCGGAGCATCCGAGGTAACCTGCCTATAGTATCTCGGGACTCTCTAAATCGACGCCACTTCGACCTGTGCGGGACTTTACGTCCTACGTCACTCGCTATGGGTGTGCATGTGTCCGCGTAGCCGTCACTCGCGATGGGTGTGCGTGTGAGAAAGGTTTTGGCTAGATTCTAAATATATCAAAAGATGCCCAAAGCAAATACCTTTAACCCATAGTTGTGTTTTATCAAATTAAAAAAGTTTCATTGAACACAAATTGAGCAGAAATATGTTGCATGCAAATCTTTAAATAGTTTAACCACATTAAGAAAAATACATTTGTTAATTTTTTTTATTAGTGAAGCCACAAGTTTTGCACATTATCCAAACAGAATACCTGAAATGTTGATATTTTCAGCCCTTTCGGGTTAAAACAAGCGAAAAGGACAACCTAACAAGAGTGAAAAGTTTGGGTTAGGTGACCTATAGTTCAAAGATGTCCCTGGTCGATTTGAATAGACTTTTCTAGCAGGTGAGGCTGTCAAACTAAATATGGAGCAACTACAAAAAGTAAATTTGCAGCATGACCAAATTATACAAAAAGGAACTAAGTCTCCTTTGATAGGCAGGGAATAATTGTCTTTGTCACCCTGTAGTCATGCGATCAAATCTGTTGGGCAAAGTACCGCTACTGATTAATCCAGTAGACTCACCAGTCAAGTCCCCCTAGTTAGAAAATGGAAGAAACCCAGTTAGTCTGTTGTTACAAATGAAGACTAATACTTTCCACATATTGCGATCCAAGTTACTGGCTGCAGTCTTGGATTTTATAGTTCTATATGAATAGATTCAATTTACTAAACTATTAATCATGCTTCAGAAGAATTAACCTTTCTTGGATGGCAGATCTACCACAAGCCTCCATTGCCACAACTTCCAGATGGCTTACGACCTACGGCAACTCCTCGACTACTGCAAGCCAACAAATTGGCTCTTGCACACCAGACACGCATTTTGCTTTATTTTAGGTTTTCAAGCATCTTAAAATACCCAAATCATCGCTCCAATACACAAGTCAGCTAATGGCCTACAAGGAAATGCTGAAGCTAGTGTTAGTGATGGCGATAGAAATGGACAAGCTTGCGTGTACAAAAATGCAAATAGAATTGCAAGGTTCACAGCCCAGTTGCATAAGTGGTCGCAACCGTTGGATTGTAAGCAAGGGTAAAAAAAAAAATGCAGCTTTACAGCGGATGAATTAAGCCAAATTGCATAAACATCCAATAGTAAACAGTATACAAATGCAATCAAGGTTGCACTCACACTAGGCCATCTGGCCGTGGCTGTCGCAACTGTGGCCTGGCCACGGTAGGCTCTTGTACATACGCCATCACGTCGCTAGCATCCAAAAAATTCTACCAAACCTTAACCAACTAGTGAAAAATGGAACAAAACTTTAGCACACACCCAGTGACTAATCACCTTGTCCAGGGGTGTTCCAACGTGGTTTACCAGAGGGCCTTGTGGACTTAAAGTAAGCCACACATTTGACAGAGACAGCACGGAATGACGTTAAACTAAGCTAAT
This sequence comes from Gadus morhua, assembly GCF_902167405.1. NCBI lineage: Eukaryota > Metazoa > Chordata > Actinopteri > Gadiformes > Gadidae > Gadus > Gadus morhua. The sequence goes on from NC_044062.1 coordinate 2,992,929, forward strand.
CTACAGGTTACCAGTGCTAGTGCAATTACATGAGCATTTTGCACAATATTTGTACTCCAATGCTACGTAAAGCAGGCTTCTTCAGAAACCCGTAGCCTGCTACATTGAAGGGCAACTGTAAAAAATCCTGACCATGACCGAAAGATGGCTCTGGAAGCCACTACGGCCCACGCAGCAGATTACTGCGTGGACCGTGGTGGCTTCCAGATCAACTCTTCGGTGGACCATTCATAAACATGTATTCCGAGGATGTTTTGAAGACAATGGAGTCCCATGGCACTAGATTCCTTTGAAGACTAAGTTGGTATGGGGGGGCCCAAAGGGGGCCCCCCCATAGATCTCGTCAGTCATCCAACACCTGTTAAGAAAAAACACACACATCACAAGATACAAATCAGCAAAGCTAGGTTAACAAACAGCGGCGACATGCATGTCAAGGTGCAAAGAGCAGGGATACTGATGGCTTGTGTCCGAGGAGACAGCCCAAAAACGTCAACATTTAATAACTTTTACTCACTGCGGTGGTCTGTTTCGAAGTGCCATGTTGGTAGCAATATTTGTCTGGGCTGTTCAGTCAAATGCCCACAAAAACAAACACGCAACAACGCATACTTTCAGTTTGTATAAAGTGACAATAGTGATCTACAATCTAGATCGAAAACTTTCAACCCTCACTAAACTCAACCTCGATTGACACAGGCCGATGCGAAAAGTAAACCAAACCCATTGTGTTCACCTTTAATAAAGGGGTGCGTGACATCTCAATTAAGAGCTAATCAGAAAGAACACACTGATCGGCCATGAGTGAGACGTTCAAAACGAGGACGAGGATTTAACGGAATTGTTACCATTCAAATTCAAATTTCTTTATTATTGGATAGGGTATGATATCAATGATTTGGGCTTTGAGTAGGCCTATATTTCTTAAATATATTTCTTACATTTTTTTAACCATTCGCCATTCTTTTAACCATTCTTTTAAATATGAAATCTATAATCTCAGCCTCTCTATAATTTGCCCAACACATATTTTATTGTTCAAATAAAATCCCATCCTTATTTTGCCATTCATATTGAATCTTTACTGTCTTTCATTGTACAACACAATCATCTAATAATTATTCATAACGCTCTTCCATCTCCTTGGCTGCATTAAGAGGAGGCTCGGGTCAGAGCAAAGATCGGGATCCACACATGATAAGGGATAAAGTTATTTATTAGAATAAAGTAAGTATCATGAAATCTGTAAAGGGATTAGTGTAGCGTATGGAAGACTAGAAAATGTGCGATTATATGGTTTGGACAGAAAACCAGTACCAAAATCACAAGGACCGACCGGGCCAGAACGGAGGAAACTTACCCAGACAGACAAAACAAATACTGGGAACAACAAACCATCTTTACCATGTTGGAAATACCCAAACAAAATGCAACAAACCAAACCTGAACAGCAAACCAACATATGTGACCAACCAACTGAACTACTGACCAAACACACAATTCTTTCGACTAGCCTATGTATATGGGCAGTGGAAAGTGTCCTGTGGGGATGTTGAATAGTGTTAACATAAAACAAAACATGGAACCAATCCAAAGGTCCAAAACCTTAAGGAACCACCCTAAACAGAACCCAAGCCATGTTTAGATGCTCCCTCCTGAGCGCCCTCAGAAAGTGTAGCCGCTGGGCCTTCTTGACCAGCGCCGAGGTGTTGACCGACCAGGAGAGATCAGCAGAGGACGTGGACTCGCTCCACACCGTCACCGTTGATGTACAGGGGGGCAGGGGGGGCTCTGCTCCGTCGGGAGTCCAGGATGAGTTCCTTGCTCTTGGTGATGTTCAGTGCCAGGTTGTAAGAAACACACCGCTCACCAAGTTTCAACTTTAAGAGTTTAACTGAGGTTAAACTGTCACAAAAGGTCTGTGCTATTCTGATAATAAACCAGCAGACTGTTAAAATATATACAATAGATAAACGTGGATGGAGTAGCTCTTATTGTGGCGTCGCGTGTGGTGCTGAGGGCTCTGAGGAGGCAGGTGATCTCCCTACCCATGTGACGGGGCCTTGATGCAGCCGCTCTGGGGCTGGGAGGACCGGCAGACGCAGCCTGGAGCATCATGAGACAGGCCCAGGTTGTGACCCATCTCGTGGGCAAGGGTGGTCGCCACCCCGATGGCGTTATCGGTACGATCGGTTATTTGGATAACCGTGCTGCTGTACTGCCACAACGAGACTCGTAGTGGGGGTTATCTCAGCCTTGGTTGAGAAGGAATTGGGGGAAAGGAACATTGGCTCTGGCTCCCTGAAGTACATGAACCGCGACATGGAGGAGAAAGGGATTGTTGCCCGCGCTTGTTTCCCGCCGGAGCCCCGCTGCCCGCTGCCCGCAGCGCGGCGGTGGTGCCTCGGCAGCGGGCAGCGGGGCTCTCTGCCCCCACGGGGCTCCGTGACCCCCGAGGGGACAGAGAGGACACTGGAGGTCAGACTGAGATGTCCGTTTAGTGTCTGGGTGGGGTGTTACGTCCCCCAGACAAAGGGCACTGGGTTCGATCTCCACTGTCTACTACCAAGCTGTAGGCGTCCCTTTGATAGACTCCTCATTCCTACCGGCCCCTTAATGACTTCATAGGTATTCAATAAGTTTCGTCTGAATTGCTAAATAGTAAAAAAGTACAGACAATTCTCATTCAATTTAATGAAAAATAAAAGTATAGATATTTTTTCTTATGATTCTATCCTATCCCTAACTCTGTTCACAACGATTGAGAGGGATTTATCAGAGTATTTTGGTGTATTACAGCAGTCCTCGTCATAAGCCATGCATGCCTGGTCTCAGTACCATGGCATTGGTAACGTGAGCAGGTGATTGGATTACAGATCTTCAGGGACGGTCCAACACAGACCTGACGGTCCTATCAGAGGTCGTCTGGCTCTCCCTTCATGCAGTAAAACCATGGATTCTGATCAGATGTGGATTTCCCCTGAACACAAGACACTTTGGGAACTCTTCACTCACTTGATTCCTGAGCAGAGGTCGATACTGGCCGTGATATCTTATTGTGTGTGTGTATGTGTGTGTGTGTGTGTGTGTGTGTGTGTGTGTGTGTGTGTGTGTGTGTGTGTGTATGTGTGTGTGTGTGTGTGTGTGTGTGTGTGTGTGTGTGTGTGTGTGTGTGTGTGTGTGTGTGTGTGTGTGTGTGTTAGGGATGAGTCGGTCGCGACCGATTCGTTACAACGAACGAATCACGAACGTGAACGACAAGAACTGGTTCCCCAAAACAAGAAGAACTGGTTCGTTGATTCTTTTCTTTTAACATAAACCAAAAATATGGTCACATAAATCAAATATACAAACGAACAGAGCTTCGTCTCCCCGCGACTTATATTGATTGAGTCCACAACGTTCTCAAAGATACAGCCAATGAGAGGTAGCAATGGTGTTGCAATGGCACCTGGGTAAACAAATGACAAGGCGGTACCGTCGAATATGCGCGCTTTCTCTGTCTGACGTATCTTGGGTCATACCATTCGATGTGGGGCCACTCATATCCCCCTACATTTTTTCGAAAATAGACTTGACCTCCATCTGTATATTGGATAAATGCATTTCCCAATCCAAGGAGTCTTTGCTCCATTCTACGACAATTTAAGAACAAACAAAGAAATTTAACTGCAGTTCGTATTTTTTATTTATGACCATGAAAGTTCTGTAATGCCTGAACAATGAATAATTAAATGTAAAGTAAAATAAAATTATAAATGTAAAACCATGAATGAAATATAGAGAGTAAGCAAGTGGTATAAATCTTGGTGGGACGTTTGGTTACACAATATAGTATTTCTTCTTGATTTTCACGGGGGTTAGAGCCTAGAAGTCGTTTAAATTATGCTCAGGGCCGTCTCGCGGGGGGGGGGCGGCAGACACCAAATGACATAATCTGACGTAACGAACGAATCAAATAAACAAATCGTTTGAACTGAACTGAAAGAACTAGTTCCCGGAAAAGAATCATTTTGCCCATCCCTAGTGTGTGTGTGTGTGTGTGTTCCATTGCCACATATATCCTTGAACACTGTCCAACCCCTTCCTGTTTCTGGCAGTTTGCATACAAATGTCAAACACAAGGAGGGTTTACATATGAGGGCGGGCCGTCGGTCCACAGCCGCAACAAATCATAAAGAAAAGACGCATTTAAAACTCTTGAAAATCCTCACAGAGACACCTGGGGAGTGGGTGAAGAAGAATAAGGCGGAGTTTGGATTCTTATTTATTTCTCGCATGATATTATGACTTCATTATCATTAATATTATGCATTTTGATTTCTCCATACAGTTATTAAGGACTGCAATATGACAAGTGAAGGAATATTTGCCTCAGGAAGGGGGGGGGGGGGGGGGGGGGGGGGGTTCTATCCCCACCATACTGTTAGAAACAATACAGTAAGTCTTCTGTCTTATCATTTGTGAATTTTCTAGGTAAACCTATTTTTAATTCAGTGGAATTAACTGCCGCACGGCTTCAAGTGTTTGTTGGCTCTGACTGAAGTTGAACTCGTCGGTCTGGTTCGTCTTCCCTACCCCGTGTCACATGACTCTGAGATTTTATGAGGGTAGAATCTGGGAAAGGCAGGCACAGTCAAAATCAAGTCAAATGTATTTGTACAGCTCTTACTCAGTTAGTCACAAATCACCACTGAAACACAAAGTGTACTTTTTTTTCCCGGGCTCTCTGTGTCCAGTCTTTTTAAAGTTGAACATATTTGAATGTCGTAAAGACGAGAACATATCAACCCATTTTAAGCGGCCTTTACAGAATGCGCCCACATTCAGGGTGTGAAAGTTTGAAACGTCAGTGAACCGTGGGGGCGGAGCCAGGTGTTATAATAATAATAATAATAATAATAATAATAATAATAATAATAATACATTAAATTTAGAGGCGCCTTTCAAGACACCCAAGGTCACCTTACAGAGCATATAGTCATCATACATTTTTTAAAAAAACAAGATATTGTGTAAAAATAAATAAACATAAGCAATAAGAAATAAATAAAAGAAAAACAAGAAAAGACAGGTTATGGGAGGAGCCATGTGTTAGAGGAGAGGAGAGGACGTCATGTTCAGAAAACGAAACTTAACATCCATAGAAACCAAAGCCACCCGATGTGGAAGCAGTTATCTCTTTTAGGCGAAAAATAAATGCATTTTGGAACAAATAGTCGGACAGACAGTAACAACTAGGTGAGTAAAGCAACACAACTTTGAGGAGTAGTTAAAAGCTCTCTTCCTGTTGTTGAATTAGAAATCTATAATTGCTCAATACATGAACCTTGTTGTGCATTTATAGGAATGGCCTTTGCTAACACGTCGTGGTCTGAAGAGAACTTTTCATGTTCCATCTGTCTGGATGTGTTTAACAGTCCAGTTACCACCACATGTGGACACAACTTCTGCAGAACCTGTATTACAAAGTTCTGGGATGAACAAGTCCAGTACAAATGTCCTGTTTGCAACAAGCTTTTCAACACAAGACCTGATCTACAGGTCAATACCTTCTTATCAGAGCTGGCTGCTCAGATTAGAACAACCGTACGAGTAAAAGAGCAGCCTTGTGTTGAACCAGCAGAAGTTCCCTGTGACGTCTGTACTGGGACCCAGCAGAAGGCTGTGAAGTCCTGCCTAATGTGTTTTACCTCTTACTGCCAAACCCACCTGGAGCCACATCAGAGAGTCGCTCGCCTGCAGAAACATCGGCTGGTTGAGCCTATGGACCGTCTGGAAGACAGGATGTGTAAGAAACACGACCGACTTCTGGAGCTCTTCTGCCAGACTGAACAGGTGTGTGTGTGTCTGTTCTGCACAGAGGCAGACCACAAGTCCCATCCTGTTGTACCTCTAAAGGAGGAATATGAAGTGAAGACGGCCCAGCTGGGGAAGATAGAGGCTGAAGTTCCGCAGATGATCCAGGAGAGAAAACAAAAGATTAAGGAGATCAAAGACACTGTGGAACTGAGCAACAGAGACGCACACAGAGAGATAGCCCATGGTGGGCAGGTCTTCACTGCTCTGATAGGCTGTGTTGAAAAGGGCCGGGATGAATTCAACCAAACGGTTAAAGAGAAACTGAAATCCACAGTGAAACGAGCTGAAGACCTCATCAAAGAGCTGGAGCAGGAAATAGAAGATCTGACCAATAGAAGCTCAGAGGTGAAGCGGCTCTCACACACTGAAGACCACCTCCACTTCCTCCAGACCTTCAGATCCCTGAAGCATCCTCCACCCACCAGGGACTGGACCACGGTGGAGGTCCGTCCTCCGTCGTATCTAGGGATCTAGGGACTCCATTTATGTGTCTGTTTTCCCTTTATTTATTGTACGCTTAAAGATATAAAATTTGTTGCAGTTATGTAGAACATGTTTAGAGGATTAACATGTATAAATAATATATATATATTTTTAACATTTCTATTGGTTTTAACTTCTGAATATTGAACGACAAAACAATTCAATGTTCTTACACTTTTTTTGATAAAAAGAAAAGGCAAATGTTGTAATGCATAGGCCAACATTATCATTGTAATGGATCATTTCAGGGGAATAGATACATTCCAGTCAAATAGTGTTCAGTATAAATACAGTTTCTGTAAAAATAAGTGTAATACAAAAAATAAAATAGTTTATTTCTAAAACCCTTATTTCGAGATTGATGGAACGTTTTAAATCATTGAAGAAATGTAAAAGTTTGAGTTGATGAACCTGTAAATTAATCTCCAATATAGAACAACCCAACATGTTTTACACACTTACACAAAGTGACTACATGTAAAGATACTCCCCATGTGGGTGAGTACTGTGACTTTGTCTTGTCAGCTCTCCTCTCTCCATCCTCTCCTCTCTCTTCTCCTCCTCTCTCTTCTCTCTGCTCTTCTCTCTAGCTCAGTGGCGGTTCCTTAGAGGAAAATAATTGTCTGTTTGTAATAGGAAATCAGGCATGTTATATTTCCTTCATGCACTGTTAAGTGTCTAGTTTATTTTTGTTATGAAAGTTGTTTAGGCCTACGCTTCAGAAAAGTCATGAATGTGCGTGTGCACTGCGCACGTTCATAAATGCGCGTTCATGTTTGCCTCCCTGGTGAGCTCGGACAGGAACCGCTACTGACCATATAAGGCCATCTCAATGGAGCCCCCCCCCCCCCCCCCCCCCCTCAATAAGCCCAACAGACAAATCAGTTTCAGGAACCTTAAAAACATCAACCCAGTCACCATGACTACTGACCTCCTCCGTCTCTCGCTGCCAGCCCCCCTTCAGTCACTGAATCTGTGGATCTCTACAGTTCATCCCTCAGCCCCCTCCTGGACCGCCATGGCCCAGTCCAGCCCAGAACCGTCCCCTTCCCACGCTCAGCCCCCCGGTACACCAGTGAGCTACGACTGCTGAAGAGAACGGGGCGTGTCCTTGAGCGGCGTTTAAGGACTCAGGACCTGCTGTTCACAAACTAGCCTAGCGGGAACATCAGAAGGCCTACAGCGAGCCCCTCAGTGACACGGCCCCGGTTCTACCCCCACATGATCAACCACAGCCCTGGTAACTCCAAGCAGCTTCTATCAACCGTACATCATCTCCTCAAACCTCAGCCCCCTACACTCAGACAACACGCAGCAGCCGTGCAGCAGCTTCATCTCCTTCTACACAACGAAGGTAGACAACACCCCCCCCCCCTCTCTCCAGCCCCCCCCCCCCCCCCCCCCTCTCCTCCTCCCCCCCCCCCCCCCCCCCCCCCCCCCCCCTCTTCTCCCCAGCCCCTCTGCCCCTCTGCCCCTCCCCCTCCCTGCATCTCCAGTCACATCCGCAGATTCTCAGTTCGGGACTCCTAATTTTACTTCGTCTTCACATTTTTAGCATCCACTTCCCATACTTACCACATATAGTTTACTTTGAAAACCAATGTGTTTCAGTAACTGTGTAAATACAAAAAAAAGGGGAATTCCTTCATCCAAACAGTCTTTTTTCCTTTCATCACTTTAGTTTTTTTCCTTTCTTTCAATCATAAAGAATTGCCTCATTTAAAACTCTTGAAAATCCTCACAAAGACACCTGGGGACAGGTTGAAGCAGAATGAGGCAGAGTTTAGATATTTATTTATTTCTCTCTTGATATTATGACTTCATTATCATTAATATCATGCATTTTGATTTCTCCATTCAGTTATTAAGGACTGTAATATGACAAGTGAAGGAATATTTGTATCAGGAAGGGGGGGGGGGGGGGTTTCCCAAGCATACTGTTCTAAACAATACAGTAAGTCTTCCATCTTGTAATTTCTGAATTTTCTAGTTAAACCTATTTTTAATTCAGTGGAATTAACTGCCGCACGGCTGCAAGTGTTGGTTGGCTCTGACTGAAGGTGAACTCGTCGGTCTGGTTCGTCTGCCCTACGCCGTGTCACATGACTCGGAGGTTATATGAGGTTGGAAGCTGGGAGAGAATCATATCACTACAAGGGTTAACTTAATAGACTGTGGAAAAAATACCAGGCACAGTCAAAATCTATTCAAATGTGTTTGTACTGCTCTTACTCAGTTACAAAGACACAAATCACCACTGAATCGCAAACTTTATTTTTTACCCAGAGTCACTGTGTCGGGTCTGAACATATTTGAATGCCGCAAAGAAGAGAGAACATATCAACGCATTTTAAGCTGCCTTTCCTGAATGCGCCCACATTCAGGGTGTGAACGTTTGAAACGTCAGTAAACCCCTAACACCTGGCGGAGCCAGGTGTTAGGGGAGGAGCCAGGTGTTAGGGGGTGAGCAGAGAGGACGTCATATTGAGGAAACGAAACTTAACATTCGAAACCAAAGCAACCCACGTCGAAGCAGTTCCCGTTCAGGAGAAAAATAAAACACATTTTGAAACAAAACGTCTGACAGTAAGAACAAGTAAGTTAAACAGCACAACTTTGAGGAGCAGTTAAAACCTCTCTTCCTGTTTTTGAATTAGAAATCTATAATTGCTCAATACATTAACCTTGTCGTCTGTTTCTAGGAATGGCCTGTGCTAACACGTCGTGGTCTGAAGAGAACTTTTCATGTTCCATTTGTCTGGATGTGTTCAACAGTCCAGTTTCCACCGCATGTGGACACAACTTCTGCAGAACCTGTATTACAAAGTTCTGGGATGAACAAGTCCAGTACAAATGTCCTGTTTGCAACAAGCTTTTCAACACAAGACCTGATCTTCAGGTCAATACCTTCTTATCAGAGCTGGCTGCTCAGATTAGAACAACCGTACGAGTAAAAGAGCAGCCTTGTGTTGAACCAGGTGAAGTTCCCTGTGACGTCTGTACTGGGACCCAGCAGAAGGCTGTGAAGTCCTGCCTAGTGTGTCTTATCTCTTACTGCCAAACCCACCTGGAGCCACATCAGAGAGTCGCAGTCTTGAAGAAACATCGGCTGGTCGAGCCTATGGACCGCCTAGAAGACAGGATGTGTAAGAACCACGACAGACTTCTGGAGCTCTTCTGCCAGACTGAACAGGTGTGTGTGTGTCTGTTGTGCACAGTGACAGACCACAAGTCCCATCCTGTTGTACCTCTAAAGGAGGAATATGAAGTGACGACGGTCCAGCTGGGGAAGATAGAGGCTGAAGTTCCGAAGATGATCCAGGAGAGAAAACAAAAGATTAAGGAGATCAAAGACACAGTGGAACTGAGCAACAAAGACGCAGACAGAGAGATAGCCCAAGGTGGGCAGGTCTTCACTGCTCTGATAGGCTGTGTTGAAAAGGGCCGGGATGACTTCAACCAAACGGTTAAAGAGAAACTGAAATCCACAGTGAAACGAGCTGAAGACCTCATCAAAGAGCTGGAGCAGGAAATAGAAGATCTGACCAATAGAAGCTCAGAGGTGAAGCAGCTCTCACACACTGAAGACCACCTCCACTTCCTCCAGACCTTCAGATCCCTGAAGGATCCTCCACCCACCAGGGACTGGACCACGGTGGAGGTCCGTCCTCCGTCATACGTAGGGACCTTGAGGAGATCCCTGGATCAGCTGGAGGAGACACTGAACCTGGAGATGAAGAAGTGTGATGCTGAACTGAAGAGGGTCCAGCAGTATGAAGTAGATGTGACTCTGGATCTTGATACAGCTCATCCCAGTCTCATCCTGTCTGGGGATGGGAAACAAGTACATGGTGGAGGTGTAGTGAAGAAACTCCCAGACAACCCTAAGAGATTTACATACTATACATCTGTTCTCACGAGGCAGAGCTTCTCCTCAGGGAGATTTTACTTTGAGGTCCAGGTTAAAGACAAGACTGAGTGGTGGTTGGGAGTGGCCGGAGAGTCCATCGACAGAAAAGGTAAGACAGAGTGGACCCCTGAGGCGGGTTACTGGACTCTTTGGTACTACAATGATGTGTTGGTATTTAGAGATAACCCTTTTGTCCTTCTCCCTCTGAGAGCTGGGCTCCAGAAGGTGGGGGTGTTTGTTGATTATGATGAGGGTCTGGTCTCCTTCTATGATGTGGAAGCCAGGGTTCATATCTACTCTGCTACTGGCTGCACCTTCACTGAGCCTCTCTATCCAATTCTCGATCCATGGTATCAAGAAGAAGGTACAAACTCTGACCCCCTGATCATCTCACCTGTCAATCAAACAGACTAGGACCTTTGTTTGATAATAAAATAATCAAACGACCAAAACAACTAATGTTGTTTCCTGAATTAGAATATAATTAGAATCTCTACTATGTGAGATCTGAGGGATCTGCATTAATGTCATACTGCTGTCATTTAACGAGGAGAATATCTTTAAGAATTAACGCTGTAGTTAACATAACACTTTATAAAGGGTTATATTCCACTCCATTTATGTGTCTGTTTTCCCTTTATTTCTTTTACATGTTTAAAGATATACAATTTCTTGTAGTTATGTAGAACATGTTTATAGGATTAACATGTATAAATAATTATCTTAACATTTCTATTGGTTTTAACTTCTGAATATTGAATGACAAAACAATCCAATGTCTTACACTTGTGATTTTAATAAAAAGAAAAGGCAAATATTGTACTGTGTAGGCCTGCATTATCATGTGATGAATCATTTCAGGGGAATAGATAGATTCCATTCCAAAAGTGTAATAAAAAAAGTAATACAAAAAATAAAATTCCTTATTTCTAAAACCCTTATTTAGATTTGAGTAAGAGCCGACGCATCCGGTCGTGATCCGGGGAGGGCAGAGGAAGAACAGAGCGGCACGGGAGAGCAGAGGAGGAAGCAGCGACAGAGGGCCTTGATGTGTCTGGTCAGCAATCTCTCCGTGCACGATCCAGGCGTGTCCGACCATAAGGCCATCTCAATGGAGCCCCCCCCCCCTCAATAAGCCCAACAGACAAATCAGTTTCAGGAACCTTATAAACATCAACCCAGTCCCCATGACTATTGACCTCCTCCATCTCTCGCTGCCAGCCCCCCTTCAGTCACTGAATCTGTGGATCTCTACAATCCATCCCTCAGCCCCCTCCTGGACCGCCATGCCCCAGTCCAGCCCAGAACCGTCCCCTTCCCACGCTCAGCCCCCCGGTACACCAGTGAGCTACGACTGCTGAAGAGAACGGGGCGTGTCCTAGAGCGGCGTTTGAGGACTCAGGACCGGCTGTTCACAAACTAGCCTAGCGGGAACATCAGAAGGCCTACAGCGAGCCCCTCAGTGACACGGCCCCGGTTCTACCCCCACATGATCAACCACAGCCCTGGTAACTCCAAGCAGCTTTTATCAACCGTACATCATCTCCTCAAACCTCAGCCCCTACACTCAGACAACACGCAGCAGTGTTGTCTGAGTCAACGAAGGTAGACAACATCCACCCCCTTCTCTCCCCCCCCCCCCCCCCCCCCTCTCCTCTTCCCCTCCCCCCGCCCCCTCTTCTCCCCAGCCCCTCTGCCCATCTGCCCCCCCCCCCCTGCATCTCCAGTCACATCCGCAGACTCTCAGTTCGGGACTCCTAATTTGACTTTGTCTTCACATTTTTAGCATCCACTTCCCATATTTACCATAATATAGTTTACTTTGTAAACCAATGTGTTTCAGTAACTGTAAATCCAAAAAAAGGGGAATTCCTTCATCCAAACAGTCTTTTTTCCTTTCATCACTTTAGTGGTTCAGAACTGCATTATTTAGCTCACACTGCCATCTATTGGCTCAGACGTGCAACAGCATAGTAACTAAGAAAATAAAGGTCACAGAATCTTGGACAGGACAAAACAAAAATCATGAATAATATAATATTAAATAATACTACATTCACAACAGTGTTGTCTTTAACTCAGATGAAAAGGTTGAGTTATAAACAATTTATTTCTTCTTTAGAATAGAATAGAAAGCCTTATTGCCTAACCAAGTACAACGAAATGCAATGAGCAACTCCATAAAAGTGCACACATGTTATTGAATATATAATAATATACAAAAGCAATATATGATATAAATAAATAAATCATTTAAATAAATAAAAATGTAAATACACAGTAAAACTTAAATACACAGTAAAGACCACAAACAGACAACAAACATCAGTGCAGATCTGAGTTCAGTATGGTGACAGCTTTGGGAGAGAAGCTGTTCCTGAGTCTATTTGTTCTGGCCTATATGGACCTGAAGCGCCTGCCAGAGGGCCACAGGTTGAAGAGATGGTAGCCGGGGTGGGGGGGTCCTTCAGGAGGCCTCTGGCCCTGCTGAGACAGCGGGAGCCGTAGATGGTGCTTCAGGAAGGCAGAGGGCTGCCAATGACTGCCTCTGCAGTCTCTTCCTGTCGGCCTCCGTGCAGCCTGAGGGCCACACTGACACAGCGTAGGGCAGCAGGCTCTCGACGGTGGACCGGTGGAAGGTCACCAGCGGCCGTGTGTTTAGATGCTCCCTCCTGAGCGCCCTCAGGAAGTGTAGCCGCCGCTGGGCCTTCTTGACCAGCGCCGAGGTGTGGACCGACCAGGAGGGATCAGCAGAGGACGTGGACTCGCTCCACACCGTCACCGTTGATGTACAGGGGGGCAGGGGGGGCTCTGCTCCGTCGGGAGTCCAGGATGAGTTCCTTGGTCTTGGTGATGTTCAGTGACAGGTTGTTAGAAGCACACCGCTCACAAAGTTTCAACTTTAAGAGCTGGAGACGAGTTTAGCTGAGGTTAAACTGTCACAAAAGGTCTGTGCTTTTCTGATAATAATCCAGCAGACTGTTCAAATATATACAATAGATGAACGTGGATGGAGTAGCTCTTATTGTGGTGTCGCGTGTGGTGCTGAGGGCTCTGAGAAGGCAGGTGATCTCCCTACCCGTGTGACGGGGCCTTGATGCAGCCGCTCTGGGGCTGGGAGGACCGGCAGACGCAGCCTGGAGCATCATGAGACAGGCCCAGGTTGTGCCCCATCTCTTGGGCAAGGGTGGTCGCCACCCCGATGGCGTTATCGGTATGATCGGTTATTTGGATAACCGTGCTGCTGTACTGCCACAACGAGACTCGTGCTGGGGGTTATCTCAGCCATGGTCGAGAAGGAATTGGGGGAAAGGAACATTGGCTCTGGCTCCCTGAAGTACATGAACCGCGACATGGAGGAGAAAGGGATTGTTGGCCGCGCTTGTCTCCCGCCGGAGCCCCGCTGCCCGCTGCCCGCAGCGCGGCGGTGGATCCTCGGCAGCGGGCAGCGGGGCTCTCTGCCACCACGGGGCTCAGTGACCCCCGTGGTGGTAGAGAGGACGCTGGAGGTCAGACTGAGATGTCCGTTTAGTGTCTGGGTGGGGTGTTAGGTCCCCCAGACAAAGGGCACTTGGTTCGATCTCCACTGTCTACTACCAAGCTGTAGGCGTCCCTTTGATAGACTCCTCATTCCTACCGGCCCCTTAACTTCTGAATATTGAATGACAAAACAATTCAATGTTCTTGCACTTGTGATTTTAATAAAAAGAAAAGGCAAATATTGTAATGCGTAGGCCAACATTATCATTGTAATGGATCGTTTCAGGGGAATAGATTCCAGTCCAATAGTGTTCAGTATAAATACTGTTTCTGTAAAAATAAGTGTATACAAAAAATAAAATTGTTTATTTCTAAAACCCTTATTTTGATGATTTCGAGATTGATGGAACGTTTTAAATCATTGAAGAAATGTAAAAGTTTTAGTTGATGAACCAGTAAATTAATCTCCAATATACAACAACCCAACATGTGTTACACACTTACACAAAGGTCACAGTGACTACATGTAAAGATACTCCCCATGTGGGTGAGTACCGTGACTTTGTCCTGTCAGCTCTCCTCTCTCCATCCTCTTCTCTCTCCATCCTCTCCTCTCTCTTCTCCTCCTCTCTCCATCCTCTCCTCTCTCTCCTCCTCCTCCTCTCTCTTCTCTCTCTGGTCTTCTCTCTAGCTCAGTGGCGGTTCCTTAGAAGAAGATAATTGGCTGTTTGTAATAAGAATTCAGGCATGTTATATTTCCTTCATGGTACCCCCGTTTGGGAAAAACAGAAAAGGCTGATTTGGAAAAATTATTCACAACACACCAAAAAATCGGTCCGACTGCCTGCTGCCTATGATTTCGTTAATTATATCGTAGTGGGCTCAATGGAGCCCCCCCCTCCCCCCTCAATAAGCCCAACAGACCAATCAGTTTCAGGAACCTTAAAAACATCAACCCAGTCCCCATGACTACTGACCTCCTCCGTCTCTCGCTGCCAGCCCCCCTTCAGTCACTGAATCTGTGGAACTCTACAGTTCATCCCTCAGCCCCCTCCTGGACCGCCATGGCCCAGTCCAGCCCAGAACCGTCCCCTTCCCACGCTCAGCCCCCCGGTACACCAGTGAGCTACGACTGCTGAAGAGAGCGGGGCGTGTCCTAGAGCGGCGTAACGCCTCGTTTCCACATGTACATTCTCGTATGCGATCCAACCGTCTCCGACCGAAAGTCCCTTCATTCCTATGTGATTCTCCGTAATGTCCGTTTTTCCTCCGAGACTCCTCCCCTCCGTAAAATTTCTGTCCGGAATGTCCGTAATATACGTTCAAAAAATTGAACTTTCGCCGTCGTTTTACGGAGATACCGTACGAAAGTTTTTATGTTTTTCACAAAACTTGTAACCCGGCAGGCCAAGGGCCAAACTCCTCACCGATCTCTTTCCAAGCCTGGTTGCTTTTGTTTTTATCTCTGTATATGTCGATCCTCATGTTCTAAAGTACCGGTCTCCTAAAAACGGCCATTATCATACGCTCACACATCTTTTGTCTGCTCCGATTCTCCGGCCAATCTCAAGCTCCATAGTACCCTCACTCGCGAACAAGACCCCGAGGTAGGCTACTTGAACTCCTTCATTTGGGCTTAGGACTCATTTCCTACCCGGAGTAAGCAATCCATCGGTTTCCTCCTAACATCTTTTGTCCGTAAATAAATTCATGCCCGTACGTAAAACACTTGCGACTCCTTCCGTAAATTTACGGAAGCACGGATACGAAAAACATACGTATGTGGAAACGAGGCGGGACTCAGGACCGGCTGTTCGCAAACTAGCCTAGCGGGAACATCAGAAGGCCTACAGCGAGCCCCTCAGTGACACGGCCCCGGTTCTACCCCCACATGATCAACCACAGCCCTGGTAACTCCAAGCAGCTTTTATCAACCGTACATCATCTCCTCAAACCTCAGCCCCTACACTCAGACAACACGCAGCAGCCGTGCAACAGCTTCATCTCCTTCTTCACAACGAAGGGAGACAACATCCACCCCTTCTCTCCAGCCCCCCTCCCCCTCACCTCCTCGCCCCCACTTCTACCCAGCCCCTCTGCCCTCTGCCCCCCCCCCCCACACACACACACACACACACACACACACACACACACACACACACACACACACACACACACACACACACACACATCCGCAGACTCTCAGTTCGGGACTCCTAATTTGACTTTGTCTTCACATTTTTAGCATCCACTTCCCATATTTACCATAATATAGTTTACTTTGAAAACCAATGTGTTTCATTAACTGTGTAAACACAAAAAAGGGGAAATTCCTTCATCCAAAAAGTCCTTTTTCCTTTCATCACTTATGTGGTTCAGAACTGCATTATTTAGCCCACACTGCCATCTATTTAGAATATAATAGAATAGAAAGCTTTATTGTCTGCAATGAGCAGCTCCATAAAAGTGCACACATGTTATTGAATATATAATATATAATAATATACAAAAGTAATAAATAATATAAAAATAATAATAATAATAATAATAATAAATAATAATTTAAATAAATAAAAATGTAAATACACAGTAAAACCTAAATACACAGTAAAGACCACAAACAGACAACAAACATCAGTGCAGATCTGAGTTCAGTATGGTGACAGCTTTGAGAGAGAAGCTGTTCCTGAGTCTATTTGTTTTGGCCTATATGGACCTGAAGCGCCTGCCAGACGGGCAACAGGTTGAAGGGAGGGTAGCCGGGGTGGGGGGGTCCTTCAGGAGGCCTCTGGCCCTGCTGAGACAGCGGGAGCCGTAGATGGTGCTTCAGGAAGGCAGAGGGCGGCCAATGACTGCCTCTCCAGTCTCTTCCTGTCGGCCTCCGTGCAGCCTGAGGGCCACACTGACACAGCGTGGGTCAGCAGGCTCTGGACGGTGGACCGGTGGAAGGTCACCAGCGGCTGGGTGTTTAGATGCTCCCTCCTGAGCGCCCTCAGGAAGTGTAGCCGCCGCTGGGCCTTGTTGACCAGCGCCGAGGTGTGGACCGACCAGGAGGGATCAGCAGAGGACGTGGACTCGCTCCACACCGTCACCGTTGATGTACAGGGGGGGGGGGCAGGGGGGGCTCTGCTCCGTCGGGAGTCCAGGATGAGTTCCTTGGTCGTGGTGATGTTCAGGGCCAGGTTGTTAGAAGCACACCGCTCACCAAGTTTCAACTTTAAGAGCTAGAGACGAGTTTAACTGTGGTTAAGCTGTTACAAAAGGTCTGTGCTTTTCTGATAATAAACCAGCAGACTGTTAGGGGAGGAGCCAGGTGTTAGGGGAGGAGCCAGTTGTTAGGGGAGGAGAGGAGAGGACGTCATGTTGAGGAAACGAAACTCAACATTCGAAACCAAAGCAACCCACGTTGAAGCTGTTCTCCCGTTCAGGAGAAAAAT
This sequence comes from Gadus morhua, assembly GCF_902167405.1. NCBI lineage: Eukaryota > Metazoa > Chordata > Actinopteri > Gadiformes > Gadidae > Gadus > Gadus morhua. Next base: position 3,010,101 of record NC_044062.1, read on the forward strand.
AAAACGCATTTTGGAACAAAAAGTCTGACAGTAAGAACAAGTAAGTAAAACAGCACAACTTTGAGGAGCAGTTAAAACCTCTCTTCCTGTTAATGAATAAGAAATATATAATTGCTCAATACATAAACCTTGTCGTCTGTGTCTAGGAATGGCCTGTGCTAACACTTCCTGGTCTGAAGAGAACTTTTCATGTTCCATCTGTCTGGATGTGTTCAACAGTCCAGTTACCACCGCATGTGGACACAACTTCTGCAGAACCTGTGTTACAAAGTTCTGGGATGAACAAGTCCGGTACAAATGTCCTGCTTGCAACAAGCTTTTCAACACACGACCTGATCTACAGGTCAATTCCTTCTTATCAGAGCTTTTAGCTCAGTTTAGAACAACCGTACGAGTAAAAGGGCAGCCTTGTGTTGAACCAAGAGAAGTTCCCTGTGACGTCTGTACTGGGACCCAGCAGAAGGCTGTGAAGTCCTGCCTAGTGTGTTTTACCTCTTACTGCCAAACCCACCTGGAGCCACATCAGAGAGTCGCTCGCCTGCAGAAACATCGGCTGGTCGAGCCTATGGACCGTCTGGAAGACAGGATGTGTAAGAAACACGACCGACTTCTGGAGCTCTTCTGCCAGACCGAACAGGTGTGTGTGTGTCTGTTGTGCACAGTGACAGACCACAAGTCCCATCCTGTTGTACCTCTAAAGGAGGAATATGAAGTGAAGACGTCCCAGCTGGGGAAGAGAGGGGCTGAAGTTCCACAGAAGATCCAGGAGAGAAAACAAAAGATTAAGGAGATCAAAGACAGAGTGGAACTGAGCAACAAAGACGCAGACAGAGAGATAGCCCACGGTGGGCAGGTCTTTACTGCTCTGATAGGCTGTGTTGAAAAGGGCCGGGATGAATTCAACCAAACGGTGAAAGAGAAACTGAAATCCACAGTGAAACGATCTGAAGACCTCATCAAAGAGCTGGAGCAGGAAATAGAAGATCTGACCAATAGAAGCTCAAAGGTGAAGCGGCTCTCACACACTGAAGACCACCTCCACTTCCTCCAGACCTTCAGATCCCTGAAGGATCCTCCACCCACCAGGGACTGGACCACGGTGGAGGTCCGTCCTCCGTCATACGTAGGGACCTTGAGGAGATCCCTGGATCAGCTGGAGGAGACACTGAACATGGAGCTGAATAAGCTGCCTGATGATGCTGAACTGAAGAGGGTCCAGCAGTATGAAGTAGATGTGACTCTGGATCCTGATACAGCTTATCCCTGGCTCATCCTCCCTGAGGATGGGAAACAAGTACATGATGGAGGTGTGTGGAAGACACTCCCAGACAACCCTAAGAGATTTACATACTATACATTTGTACTCACGAGGCAGAGCTTCTCCTCAGGGAGATTTTACTTTGAGGTCCAGGTTAAAGACAAGACTGCATGGTGGTTAGGAGTGGCCAGAGAGTCCATCGACAGAAAAGGTGAGACAGAGTGTACCCCTGAGACGGGTTACTGGACTCTATGGTACGACAAGGATGGGTTGGTATTTAATGATAACCCTGATGTCCGTCTCCCCCTGAGAGCTGAGCTCCAGAAGGTGGGGGTGTTTGTTGATTATGATGAGGGTCTGGTCTCCTTCTATGATGTGGAAGCCAGGGTTCATATCTACTCTGCTACTGGCTGCACCTTCACTGAGCCTCTCTATCCAATCCTCAATCCATATTTACATGAAGAAGGTAGAAATTCTGCCCCCCTGATCATCTCACCTGTCAATCAAACAGACTAGGACCTTTGTTTGATAATAAAATAATCAAACGACCAAAACAACTAATGCTGTTTCCTGAATTAGAATAGAATTAGAATCTCTACTATGTGAGATCTGAGAGATCTGCATTAATGTCATACTGCTGTCATTTAACGAGAAGAATATCTTTAAGAATTAACCCTGCAGTTGTGTAACATAACACTTTATTAAGGGTTAGATTACACTCCATTTATGTGTCTTATTTTCCCTTTATTTCTCTTACAAGTTTAAAGATATAAAAAAAATTCAGTAATGTAGAACATGTTCAGAGGATTAATATGCATGAATAATAATTTGAACTTGTAATATATATTTGAATATTGAGTGACAAAACAATCCAATGTTTTACACGTGATTTTAATAAAAAAGAAAAGCTTCAATATTGTAATGTGTGGCCTACATTATCATTTAATGGATCGTTTCAGGGGAATAGATCGACTGTGTAGCCGCACCCATTCTGCCGGAGATGGAGAAGAACAATACATTTCTTTCTGCTTCCGATACGTTTTTGCCACGTTAAGACCAACGTGCAAACTACGATTGAGCTTGATCTGGCAATTGCCAGGCTAGGGAATAGATACATTCCAGTCCAATAGTGTTCAGTATAAATGCTGTTTCTGTAATAAAAGAAGAAAAAAAAAAGTACTTCTAAAACCCTTATTTTGATTATTTCGAGATTGATGGAACGTATTAAATCATTGAAGAAGTGTAAAAGTTACAACAACCCAACATGTGTTACACACTTACACAAAGGTCACAGTGACTACATGTAAAGATTCTCCCCATCTGTGTGAGTACTGTGACTTTGTCTTGTCAGCTCTCCTCTCCTCTCCTCTCCTCTCCTCTCCTCTCTCTCCTCCTCCTCTTTCCTCTCCCCTCTCTCTCCTCCTCCTCTCTCCTCCTCTCTCTCCTCTCCTCTCCTCTCTCTCCTCCTCCTCTTTCCTCTCCCCTCTCTCTCCTCCTCCTCTTTCCTCTCCCCTCTCTCTTCTCCTCCTCTCTCTTATCTCTGCTCTCCTCTCTAGCTCATCTAGGATTGTGTTCATTATTGTCGTACATTACGCATTAAGTGTGTTCACATGTCAAAGGTCACCCCATTTAGATTGGTGAATCTAAAATAGATGTAGTACAACAGAAGGCCCACTGGGGGAGCTGCACACCTTGCATGTTATGTGTCCCTTTGATCAACAGACTTCCCACGCTCAGCCCCCGGTACACCAGTGAGCTACGACTGCTGAAGAGAACGGGGCGTGTCCTAGAGCAGCGTTTAAGGACTCAGGACCGGCTGTTCTCAAACTAGCCTAGCGGGAACATCAGAAGGCCTACAGCGAGCCCCTCAGTGACTCGGCCCCGGTTCTACCCCCACATGATCAACCACAGCCCTGGTAACTCCAAGCAGCTTTTATCAACCGTACATCATCTCCTCAAACCTCAGCCCCTACACTCAGACAACACGCAGCAGCCGTGCAACAGCTTCATCTCCTTCTACACAACGAAGGTAGACAACATCCGCCCCCTTCTCTCCAGCCACTCCCCCTCTCCTCCTCCCCCCCCCCCCCACCCCCTCTTCTCCCCAGCCCCTCTGCCCCCCCCCCCCTGCATCTCCAGTCACATCCGCAGACTCTCAGTTCGGGACTCCTCATTTGACTTTGTCTTCACATTTTTAGCATCCACTTCCCATATTTACCATTATATAGTTGACTTTGTAAACCAATGTGTTTCAGTAACTGTGTAAATACAAAAAAAAGGGGAATTCCTTCATCCAAACAGTCTTTTTCCCTTTCATCACTTTAGTGGTTCAGAACTGCATTATTTAGCTCACACTGCCATCTATTGGCTCAGACACGCAACAGCATAGTAACTAAGAAAATAAAGGTCACAGAATCTTAGACAGGACAAAAGAAAAATCGTGAATAATATAATACTACATAATACTACATTCACAACAGTGTTGTCTTTAACTCAGATGAAAAGGTTAAGTTATAAACAATTTATTTGTTTGTTCTTTAAGACTTAGAGACGAGTTTAACTGAGGTTAAACTGTTACAAAAGGTCTGTGCTTTTCTGACAATAAACCGGCAGACTGTTCAAGAATACATTTCGATTTAATGTGTGTGGCTGTGTGTGTGTGTGTCTGTCTGTCTGTGTCTGTCTGTCTGTCTGTGTGTCTGTCTGTGTGTGTGTGTGTGTGTGTGTGTGTGTGTGTGTGTGTGTGTGTGTGTGTGTGTGTGTGTCTGTGTGTGTGTGTGTGTGTGTGTGTGTGTGTGTGTCTGTGTGTGTGTGTGTGTGTACCATTACAAAATTGTGCTTGGTGACACGGAAAAAGGAAAAATGGAAATTACGTGTCCCAGATCACGAATGAATAGATTAAATGACGTGACAGTGTCGCCTATTTACGTGAGACAGGGTTACCCATTGCCACATACATCCTTAAACACTGTCTAACCCCTCCCTGTTCCATTACCACATATATCCTTAAACACTGTCTAACCCCTCCCTGTTCCATTACCACATATATCCTTAAACACTGTCTAACCCCTCCCTGTTCCATCACCATATCCTTAAACACTGTCTAACCCCTCCCTGTTCCATTACCACATATATCCTTAAACACTGTCTAACCCCTACCTGCTCCATTACCACATATATCCTTAAACACTGTCTAACCCCTCCCTGTTCCATTACCACATATATCCTTAAACACTGTCTAACCCCTCCCTGATCCATTACCACATATTTCCTTAAACACTGTCTAACCCCTCCCTGTTCCATTACCATATATCCTTAAACACTGTCTAACCCCTCCCTGATCCATTACCACATATATCCTTAAACACTGTCTAACCCCTCCCTGTTCCATTACCACATATATCCTTAAACACTGTCTAACCCCTCCCTGTTCCATTACCACATATATCCTTAAACACTGTCTAACCCCTCCCTGTTCCATTACCACATATATCCTTAAACACTGTCTAACCCCTCCCTGTTCCATTACCACATATATCCTTAAACACTGTCTATCCCCTCCCTGTTCCATCACCACATAAATCCTTAAACACTGTCTAACCCCATCCCTGTTCCATTACCACATATATCCTTAAACACTGTCTAACCCCTACCTGCTCCATTACCACATATATCCTTAAACACTGTCTAACCCCTCCCTGTTCCATTACCACATATATCCTTAAACACTGTCTAACCCCTCCCTGATCCATTACCACATATTTCCTTAAACACTGTCTAACCCCTCCCTGTTCCATTACCATATATCCTTTAACACTGTCTAACCCCTCCCTGATCCATTACCACATATATCCTTAAACACTGTCTAACCCCTTCCTCTTCCATTACCATATATCCTTTAACACTGTCTAACCCCTCCCTGTTCCATTTCCACATATATCCTTAAACACTGTCTAACCCCTTCCTCTTCCATTACCACATATATCCTTAAACACTGTCTAACTCCTCCCTGTTCCATTACCACACATATCCTTAAACACTGTCTAACCCCTCCCTGTTCCATTACCACATATATCCTTAAACACTGTCTAACCCCTCCCTGTTCCATCACCAACTATATCTGTCACATCTTCAGCAAGGCTTCAGCAAGTTTTTCAGTTGTCTGTTTCCTGTTTTGCCACACTAACTCCTGTCATTTCAGACTCTGCCATCCCCTCCTGCTCTGCATTACCTGCTGTTTTCATTCACCTGGCCGGCCCCACCCCCATACTCACCTGCTCCTCATCAGCTAATCAGCCCCTCAGTATATGGACCGGTCCATTTCCATCAGTTCTTTGCCAGATTGTCTAGTGTGTTACCTAGCTCTCCCACGTCATCTCATTCTGATCCTGATCCTGAACCTGCCTGCTCGTGTATCGACCTTCCTTTTTTGGACTGTAAATGTAAATGTGACATTGGACCTTCCTTTTTGCCTGCTCCTACTGGATTTGTTTGCTACACGGATTGACTACCTGGTTTGACCTCTGCTTGGAATAAACACTGTTCCTTCACCTGAACTGTTTCTCTTGTCGTGCTATTGGGTTCTCGTCTGCCATTTTGTGAAACCTGACAATATCCTCCTACACTGTCCAACCCTTCCCTGCTGCTGTTAATTTGCATACAAATGTAAAACACAAGGAGGGTTTACATATGAGGGCGGGCCGTCGGTCCACAGCCACAACAAAAAGTTAGAATTTATATTTATTTGTCTCTTAATATTATCACTTCATTATCATTAATATTATTCATTTTGATTTCTACATAGTTAAGGACTGCAATTTGACAAGTGAAGGAATATTTGGATCAGGAAGGGGGGGGGGGGGGGGCGATGTTATGTCCCCACCATACTGTTATAAACAATATATTATGTCTTCCGTCTTATAATTTGAGAATTTTCTAGGTAAACCTATTTTTAATTCAGTGGAATTAACTGCCGCACGGCTGCAAGCGTTAGTTGGCTCTGACTGAAGGTGAACTCGTCGGTCTGCTTCGTCTGCCCTATACCCCGAGTCACATGACTCTGAGGTTTTATGAGGTTAGAAGCTGGGAGAGAAGCCTTATATCACTAGCACCACTACCCAGTGTTAACTTAATATGAAAGAACCCACAAACTTATCTTTTCCTGGACTCACTGTGTCCAGTCTTTTTAAGGTTGAACATATTTGAATGATGCAAAGAAGAGAACATATCAACGCATTTTAAGCAGCCTTTACAGAATGCATTCAACATTCAGGGTGTGTACCGTGGGGGCGGAGCCAGGTGTTAGGGGAGGAGCCAGGTGTTAGGGGAGGAGAGGACGTCATGTTGAGGAAAGGAAACTTAAGGTTCATAGAGACCAAAGCCAACCGACGTGGAAGCAGTTCTCTCTTTCAGGAGAAACACATTTTTGGAACAAATAGTCTGACAGACAGTAACAACTAGGTAAGTAAAAGCACACATCTTTGAGGTGTAGTTAAAACCTCTCTTCCTGTTATTGAAATAGAAATATATAATTGCTCAATACATAAACCTTGTCGTCTGTGTCTAGGAATGGCCTGTGCTAACACTTCATGGTCTGAAGAGAACTTTTCATGTTCCATCTGTCTGGATGTGTTCATCAGTCCAGTTACCACCGCATGTGGACACAACTTCTGTAGAACCTGTATTACAAAGTTCTGGGATGAACAAGTCCGGTACAAATGTCCTGTTTGCAACAAGCTTTTCAACACAAGACCTGAACTACAGGTCAATATCTTCTTATCAGAGCTTTTAGCTCAGTTTAGAACGTCCGTAGGAGTAAAAGAGCAGCCTTGTGTTGAACCAGCAGAAGTTCCCTGTGACGTCTGTACTGGGACCCAGCTGAAGGCTGTGAAGTCCTGCCTAGTGTGTTTTACCTCTTACTGCAAAACCCACCTGGAGCCCCATCAGAGAGTCGGTCGCCTGCAGAAACATCGGCTGGTCGAGCCTATGGACCGTCTGGAAGAAAGGATGTGTAAGAAACATGACCGACTTCTGGAGCTCTTCTGCCAGACTGAACAGGTGTGTGTGTGTCAGTTCTGCACAGAGGCAGACCACAAGTCCCATCCTGTTGTACCTCTAAAGGAGGAATATGAAGTGAAGACGGCCCAGCTGGGGAAGATAGAGGCTGAAGTTCCACAGATGATCCAGGAGAGAAAACAAAAGATTAAGGAGATCAAAGACACAGTGGAACTGAGCAACAAAGACGCAGACAGAGAGATAGCCCAAGGTGGGCAGGTCTTCACTGCTCTGATTGGCTGTGTTGAAAAGGGCCGGGATGAATTCAACCAAACGGTTAAAGAGAAACTGAAATCCACAGAGAAACAAGCTGAAGACCTCATCAAAGAGCTGGAGCAGGAAATAGAAGATCTGACCAATAGAAGCTCAGAGGTGAAGCGGCTCTCACACACTGTAGACCACCTCCACTTCCTCCAGACCTTCAGATCCCTGAAGGATCCTCCACCCACCAGGGACTGGACCACGGTGGAGGTCCGTCCTCCGTCATACGTAGGGACCTTGAGGAGATCCCTGGATCAGCTGGAGGAGACACTGAACATGGAGATGAAGAAGCTGCCTGATGATGCTGAACTGAAGAGGGTCCAGCAGTATGAAGTAGATGTGACTCTGGATCCTGATACAGCTCATCCCAAGCTCATCCTGTCTGAGGATGGGAAACAAGTACATGATGGAGGTGTGTGGAAGAAACTCCCAGACAACCCTAAGAGATTTACATACACTCCATTTGTTCTCTCGAGGCAGAGCTTCTCCTCAGGGAGATTTTACTTTGAGGTCCAGGTTAAAGACAAGACTGCATGGGGGTTAGGAGTGGCCAGAGAGTCCATCGACAGAAAAGGTCTGACAAAGCCGACCCCTGAGACGGGTTTATGGACTCTTTGGTACAACAATGATGCGTTGTTATTTTATGATGACCCTGTTGTCCATCTCCCTCTGAGAGCTGAGCTCCAGAAGGTGGGGGTGTTTGTTGATTATGATGAGGGTCTGCTCTCCTTCTATGATGTGGAAGCCAGGGTTCATATCTACTCTGCTACTGGCTGCACCTTCACTGAGCCTCTCTATCCAATCCTCTGTCCATGGATACATGAAGAAGGTACAAACTCTGCCCCCCTGATCATCTCACCTGTCAATCAAACAGACTAGGACCTTTGTTTGATAATAAAATAATCAAACGACCAAAACAACTAATGTTGTTTCCTGAATTTGAATAGAATTAGAATCTCTACTACGTGAGATCTGGGAGATCTGCATTAATGTCATACTGCTGTCATTTAACGAGAAAAATATCTTTAAGAATTAACCCTGCAGTTGTGTAACGTAACCCTTTATAAAGGGTTATATTACACTCCATTTATGTGTCTGTTTTCCCTTGATTTCTCTTACACGTCTAAGATATACAATTTTTTGTAGTAATGTAGAACATGTTTAGAGGATTAACATGTATGAATAATAATTTGAAAATGTAATATATATTTAAATATTGAATGACAAAAAAATCCAATGTCTCACACTTGTGATTTTAATAAAAAAGAAAAGGTTCAATATTGTAAAGTGTGGCCTACATTATCATGTTATGGATCATTTCAGAGGAATAGATCGACTGTGTAGCCGCACCCATTCTGCCGGCGATGGAAGAACAATACATTTCTTGCTGCTTCCGATACGTTTTTGCCACGTTAAGACCAACGTGCAAACTACGATTGAGCTTGATCTGGCAATAGCCAGGCTAGGGAATAGATACATTCCAGTCCAATAGTGTTCAGTATAAATGCTGTTTCTGTAATAAAAGAAGAAAAAAAAAAGTACTTCTAAAACCCTTATTTTGATTATTTCGAGATTGATGGAACGTATTAAATCATTGAAGAAGTGTAAAAGTTACAACAACCCAACATGTGTTACACACTTACAGAAAGGTCACAGTGACTACATGTAAAGATTCTCCCCATCTGTGTGGGTACTGTGACTTTGTCTTGTCAGCTCTCCTCTCCTCTCCTCTCCTCTCTCCATCCTCTCCTCTCCCTCCTCTCCCTCCTCTCCTCCTCCTCTTTCCTCTCCCCTCTCTCTTCTCCTCCTCTCTCTTATATCTACTCCTCTCTCTAGCTCATCTAGGATTGTGTTCATTATTGTCGTACATTACGCATTAAGTGTGTTCACATGTCAAAGGTCACCCCATTTAGATTGGTGAATCTAAAATAGATGTAGTACAACAGAACGCCCACTGGGGGAGCTGCACACCTTGCATGTTATGTGTCCCTTTGATCTTACAAGGCTTGAGGAACATGGTTCACTAATAAATCCAATCAAATCAAAACATAATCTCCTTAATCCAGGAAACGCGAAACCTTTATGGATTTCTCGCTATTGGAAAATGCCTTGTAAACTGTCTGTTGGCATGTTTAGAACATGAATCTTTAGAGTTTACTTTTAGTAGAAGAAGCTGTTGCGAGCGGATGATCTACCAATGAGAGGACAGACAAGGTGGAGATGAGGAGGAGCATGTGTGAGTAGTAAATCACATACGTTTACTTTCACTACTTTTGATCGGGCGTACTTCAGATCCCAGACAGGAAGTAGTGGGGCCTCTGTGCCAGATGTGTGTTTGAGTCGGATGTGTGTGTGTGTGTGTGTGTGTGTGTGTGTGTGTGTGTGTGTGTGTGTGTGTGTGTGTGTGTGTGTGTGTGTGTGCGTGCCATGCCTGTGAGTATACCTCCACAGTCTCCTGCAGCGTCATCACGGCCCTCTCCTTCTCCTGCAGCATTAACCGGAGTGCAGGGTCCATCTCTGTGACGTCGCGCTCCAGGGCCTTGGGTTTGCTGTCGAGCAACAAAAGAAGCCCCAAGCACTGACGTTAGCGGAGCTAGTTGTTCTCGTCTGACGTAAAGGGATTCTGTTCAGTAAATACCTGCCATTCACCGGGAACCTTTGGATTCTTTTGCTGCCCTCCACGGCTTTCATCTGAGCCCGAATGAGGGCCTCCAGTACATGTGTTTCTGACTAGCACAGCAGACAAAGCATCAGAAGAAGGCCCTGTCGCTGAGTCCGGGAGCCGGCCCGTCTCACAGCAGTTGGAACGTGGAATGACCAATCGGTGCACACCAGGACGGCTGGACCCCCCCCGCTCCACACTACGGGCGCACCAGAGGAGCACTCTCCTTTGACATGACCTATAGAAGTACCCCCAAACCCAACAACCAGGCCAGGCTAGAGGGGGGGGGGGTGAGTAAGAGCCGACGCTTCCGGTCGTGATCCGGGGAGAGCAGAGGAGGAAGCAGCGACAGAGGGCCTTGATGGGTCTGGTCAGCAATCTCTCGGTGCCCGATCCGGGCGTGTCCGACCATAAGGCCATCTCAATGGAGCCCCCCCCCCCCCCTCAATAAGCCCAACTGACAAATCAGTTTCAGGAACCTTGAAAACATCAACCCAGTCCCCATGACTACTGACCTCCTTCAGTCACTGAATCTGTGGATCTCTACAGTCCATCCCTCAGCCCCCTCCTGGACAGCCATGCCCCAGTCCAGCCCAGAACCGTCCCCTTCCCACGCTCAGCCCCCGGTACACCAGTGAGCTACGACTGCTGAAGAGAACGGGGCGCGTCCTCGAGCGGCGTTTAAGGACTCAGGACCGGCTGTTCACAAACTAGCCTAGCGGGAACATCAGAAGGCCTACAGCGAGCCCCTCAGTGACACGGCCCCGGTTCTACCCCCACATGATCAACCACAGCCCTGGTAACTCCAAGCAGCTTTTATCAACCGTACATCATCTCCTCAAACCTCAGCCCCTACACTCAGACAACACGCAGCAGCCGTGCAACAGCTTCATCTCCTTCTTCATTTTACTTTGTCTTCACATTTTTTGCATCCACTTCCCATATTTACCATATATAGTTTACTTTGAAAACCAATGTGTTTCAGTAACTTTGTAAATACCAAAAAAAGGGGAATTCCTTTATCCAAACTGTCGTTTTTCCTTTCATCACTTTAGTGGTTCAGAACTGCATAATTTAGCCCACACTGCTATCTATTGGCTCAGACACGCAACAGCATAGTAACTAAGAAAATAAAGGTCACAGAATCTTGGACAGGACAAAAGAAAAATCGTGAATAATATAATACTAAATAATACTACATTCACAACAGTGTTGTCTTTAACTCAGATGAAAAGGTTAAGTTATAAACAATTTATTTCTTCTTTAGAATAGAATAGAAAGATTTATTGTCATTGTACAAAGTACAACGAAATGCAATGAGCAGCTCCATAAAAGTGCACACGTTATTGAATATATAATATATAATAATATACAAAAGCAATATATAATATAAATAAATAAATAATTTAAATAAATAAAAATGTAAATACACAGTAAAACTTCAATACACAGTGAAGACCTCAAACAGACAACAAACATCAGTGCAGATCTGAGTTCAGTATGGTGACAGCTTTGGGAGAGAAGCTGTTCCTGAGTCTATTTGTTCTGTCATATATGGACCTGAAGCGCCTGCCAGAGGGCCACAGGTTGAAGAGATGGTAGCCGGGGTGGGGGGGTCCTTCAGGAGGCCTCTGGCCCTGCTGAGACAGCGGGAGCCCTAGATGGTGCTTCAGGAAGGCAGAGGGCGGCCGATGACTGCCTCTGCAGTCTCTTCCTGTCGGCCTCCGTGCAGCCTGAGGGCCACACTGACACAGCGTGGGTCAGCAGGCTCTCGACGGTGGACCGGTGGACGGTCTCCAGCGGCCGTGTGTTTAGATGCTCCCTCCTGAGCGCCCTCAGGAAGTGTAGCCGCCGCTGGGCCTTGTTGACCAGCGCCGAGGTGTTGACCGACCAGGAGGGATCAGCAGAGGACGTGGCCTCGCTCCACACCGTCACCGTTGATGTACAGGGGGGGCAGGGGGGGCTCTGCTCCGTCGGGAGTCCAGGATGAGTTCCGTGGTCTTGGTGATTTTCAGGGCCAGGTTGTTAGAAACACACCGCTCACCAAGTTTCAACTTTAAGAGCTAGAGACGAGTTTAACTGAGGTTAAGCTGTTACAAAAGGTCTGTGCTTTTCTGATAATAAACCAGCAGACTGTTAGGGGAGGAGCCATGTGTTAGGGGAGGAGCCAGTTGTTAGGGGAGGAGAGGAGAGGACGTCATGTTGAGGAAACGAAACTCAACATTCGAAACCAAAGCAACCCACGTTGAAGCTGTTCTCCCGTTCAGGAGAAAAATAAAACGCATTTTGGAACAAAAAGTCTGACAGTAAGAACAAGTAAGTAAAACAGCACAACTTTGAGGAGCAGTTAAAACCTCTCTTCCTGTTAATGAATAAGAAATATATAATTGCTCAATACATAAACCTTGTCGTCTGTGTCTAGGAATGGCCTGTGCTAACACTTCCTGGTCTGAAGAGAACTTTTCATGTTCCATCTGTCTGGATGTGTTCAACAGTCCAGTTACCACCACATGTGGACACAACTTCTGCCGAACCTGTATTACAAAGTTCTGGGATGGACAAGTCAAGTACAAATGTCCTGTTTGCAACAAGCTTTTCAACACAAGACCTGATCTACAGGTCAATACCTTCTTATCAGAGCTTTTAGCTCAGTTTAGAACGTCCGTAGGTGTAAAAGGGCAGCCTTGTGTTGAACCAGGAGAAGTTCCCTGTGACGTCTGTACTGGGACCCAGCTGAAGGCTGTGAAGTCCTGCCTAGTGTGTTTTACCTCTTACTGCCAAACCCACCTGGAGCCACATCAGAGAGTCGCTCGCCTGCAGAAACATCGGCTGGTCGAGCCTATGGACCGTCTGGAAGACAGGATGTGTAAGAAACACGACCGACTTCTGGAGCTCTTCTGCCAGACTGAACAGGTGTGTGTGTGTCTGTTGTGCACAGAGGCAGACCACAAGTCCCATCCTGTTGTACCTCTAAAGGAGGAATATGAAGTGAAGACGGCCCAGCTGGGGAAGAGAGGGGCTGAAGCTCCGCAGATGATCCAGGAGAGAAAACAAAAGATTAAGGAGATCAAAGACACAGTGAAACTGAGCAACAAAGACGCAGACAGAGAGATAGCCCATGGTGGGCAGGTCTTCACTGCTCTGATAGGCTGTGTTGAAAAGGGCCGGGATGAATTCAACCAATCGGTTAAAGAGAAACTGAAATCCACAGTGAAACGAGCTGAAGACCTCATCAAAGAGCTGGAGCAGGAAATAGAAGACCTGACCAATAGAAGCTCAAAGGTGAAGCGGCTCTCACACACTGAAGACCACCTCCACTTCCTCCAGACCTTCAGATCCCTGAAGGATCCTCCACCCACCAGGGACTGGACCACGGTGGAGGTCCGTCCTCCGTCATACGTAGGGACCTTGAGGAGATCCCTGGATCAGCTGGAGGAGACACTGAACATGAAGATGAAGAAGCTGCCTGATGATGCTGAACTGAAGAGGGTCCAGCAGTATGAAGTAGATGTGACTCTGGATCCTGATACAGCTCATCCCTGGCTCATCCTGTCAGAGGATGGGAAACAAGTACATGATGGAGGTGTGAGGAAGAAACTCCCACGCAACCCTAAGAGATTTAAATACTATACATCTGTTCTCACAAGGCAGAGCTTCTCCTCAGGGAGATTTTACTTTGAGGTCCAGGTTAAAGACAAGACTGACTGGTGGTTAGGAGTGGCCAGAGAGTCCATCGACAGAAAAGGTGAGACAGAGCAGACCCCTGAGACGGGTTACTGGACTCTTTACTACGACGAGGATGGGTTGGTATTTAATGATGACCCTGATGTTGATCTCCCTCTGAGAGCTGAGCTCCAGAAGGTGGGGGTGTTTGTTGATTATGATGAGGGTCTGGTCTCCTTCTATGATGTGGAAGCCAGGGTTCATATCTACTCTGCTACTGGCTGCACCTTCACTGAGCCTCTCTATCCATTCCTCAGTCCACATTTACATAAAGAAGGTACAAACTCTGCCCCCCTGATCATCTCACCTGTCAATCAAACAGACTAGGACCTTTGTTTGATAATAAAATAATCAAACGACCAAAACAACTAATGTTGTTGTTTCCTGAATTAGAATAGAATTAGAATCTCTACTATGTCAGATCTGAGAAATCTGCTTTAATGTCATACTGCTGTCATTTAACGAGGAGAATATTTGTAAGAATTAACCCTGTATGTGTAATTTAACCCTTTATAAAGGGTTATATTACACTCCATTTATGTGTCAGTTTTCCCTTTATTTATTTTACGCTTAAAGATATAAAAGATTAAAGATATAATATTTGTTGCAGTTATGTAGAACATGTTTAGAGGATTAACAAGTATAAATATTATGATTTTTTTTAACATTTCTATTGGTTTTAACTTCTGAATATTGAACGACAAAAAAATTCAATGTTCTTACACTTGGGATTTTAATAAATAGAAAAGGCAAATATTGTAATGTGTAGGCCTGCATTATCATTGTAATGGATATTTCAGGGGAATAGATACATTCCAGTCAAATGTGTTCAGCATAAATACTGTTTCTATAAAAACATGTGTAATACAAAAAATAAAATAGTTTATTTCTAAAACCCTTATTTTGATTATTCCGAGATTGATGGAACGTTTTAAATCCTTGAAGAAATGTAACAATTTTAGTTGATGTGTTACACATTTACACAAAGGTCACAGTGACTACATGTAAAGATACTCCCCATGTGTGTGAGTACCGTGACTTTGTCCTGTCAGCTCTCCTCTCTCCATCCTCTCCTCTCCATCCTCTCCTCTCTCTTCTCCTCCTCTCTCTTCTCTCTGCTCTTCTCTCTAGCTCAGTGGTGGTTCCTTAGAGGAAAATAATGGGCTGTTTGTAATAGGAAATCAGGCATGTTATATTTCCTTCATGGTACCCCCGTTTGGGAAAACAGAAAAGGCTGATTTGGGAAAATTATTCACAACACACCAAAAATCAGTCCGACTACCTGCTGCCTAAGATTTTGTTAATTATATCGTAGTGAATACCTATATCATTATGATGCAAGTAGTAATAAGCACAGGAGACCGACATACGTTCAAGTGTAATTATATTGAAGGTAAGCACGTAGCACAGTAGGCTACAGTAGGCCTACTTTGGCGGTAGTACGCATTCGGAAACGTCTTCCGTACTACAGAATGCATACTGAGTATTCGGACGCGCTATATTTTTTGCGTACTACAAAATGCATACTATATAGTATGCAAGTATGAGTATTCGGATGCAGGCACCACAACACACTGACTACATGACAGTACAGCCACCTAGTGGTGCAATCAGGTAGTGGACACAACATCCCCCCGCAAAGTAAAACAATTACTTCTCTCTGTAAGAACCTCTGAAGTAATACGATTATTCTATAACCATAGAGTAAATCTATAACCATAGAACATTAAACAAAGTGATAGAAATGAGAATAATCTCATGGCTAGTATCAGACCGTACTAGTTAAATGCAAATTAATAATTGACTGTATTTATCGAACACATTTAGCAAGAACATTTAAGCTCAGAAACATGACTTAAAAGGATACGGTAGAGTCCCGGGTTCTTGCATCTCCTGTATCATAGTCTTTTAACCACTCCGGAGGTCGTGCATGGTTCTCTCAGGCGTGCAGGGTTGAGATGTTCGAGCCAGCGGCTGCTCTGTAGGCATCACTGCTGCATCAGTTGCTTGAGTGCGCTGGTCTGCAGGTATCACGGCTGCATCAGGTACGCGAGTGAGGTGAGAGGAATGCCAACGTTTCCCATCAGAAAGTCTGTATGTGCAGGGACCTACTTGCTTTTGGATTTAAACTGGCTTTGTGAATCTGGGATTTTCTTTGGGCACATGAGTCTGCTTCTTCACTCTTACTTTGTCACCTACTTTGAGAGCAGGTGTTTAGTATACCTCCACCGTCTCCTCCTGCGTCATCACGGCCCTCTCCTTCTCCTGCAGCATTAACCGGAGCAAGAGCCGACGCATCCGGTCGTGATCCGGGGAGGGCAGAGGAAGAACAGAGCGGCACGGGAGAGCAGAGGAGGAAGCAGCGACAGAGGGCCGTGATGTGTCTGGTCAGCAATCTCTCGGTGCCCGATCCGGGCGTGTCCGACCATAAGACCATCTCAATGGAGCCCCCCCCCCCCCCCCCCCCTCAATAAGCCCAACAGACAAATCAGTTTCAGGAACCTTAAAAACATCAACCCAGTCCCCATGACTACTGACCTCCTCCGTCTCTCGCTGCCGGCCCCCCTTCAGTCACTGAATCTGTGGATCTCTACAGTTCATCCCTCAGCCCCCTCCTGGACCGCCATGCCCCAGTCCAGCCCAGAACCGTCCCCTTCCCACGCTCAGCCCCCGGTACACCAGTGAGCTACGACTGCAGAGAACGGGGCGTGTCCTAGAGCGGCGTTTAAGGACTCAGGACCGGCTGTTCACAAACTAGCCTAGCGGGAACATCAGAAGGCCTACAGCGAGCCCCTCAGTGACACGGCCCAGGTTCTACCCCCACATGATCGACCACAGCCCTGGTAACTCCAAGCAGCTTTTATCAACCGTACATCATCTCCTCAAACCTCAGCCCCTACACTCAGACAACACGCAGCAGCCGTGCAACAGCTTCATCTCCTTCTTCACAACGAAGGTAGACAACATCCGCCCCCTTCTCTCCAGCCCCCCTCCCCCCCCTTTCTCCCCAGCCCCTCTGCCCCCACATCCGCTGACCCTCAGTTCGGGACTCCTAATTTTACTTTGTCTTCACATTTTTAACATCCACTTCCCATATTTACCATAATATAGTTTACTTTGTAAACCAATGTTTTTCAGTAACTGTGTAAATAAAAAAATAGGGGAATTCCTTCATCCAAACAGTCTTCTTTCCTTTCATCACTTTAGTGGTTCAGAACTGCATTATTTAGCTCACACTGCCATCTATTGGCTCAGACACGCAACAGCATAGTAACTAAGAAAATAAAGGTCACAGAATCTTGGACAGGACAAAAGAAAAATCGTGAATAATATAATACTAAATAATACTACATTCACAACAGTGTTGTCTTTAACTCAGATGAAAAGGTTAAGTTATAAACAATTTATTTCTTCTTTAGAATATAAATCTTTATTGTATTGTACAAAGTACAACGAAATGCAATGAGCAGCTCCATAAAAGTGCACACATGTTATTGAATATATAATAATACACAAAAGCAATATATAATATAAATAAAAAAAAATGTAAATAAATAAAAATGTAAATACACAGTAAAACTTAAATACACAGTAAAGACCACAAACAGACAACAAACATCAGTGCAGATCTGAGTTCAGTATGGTGACAGCTTTGGGAGAGAAGCTGTTCCTGAGTCTATTTGTTTTGGCCTATATGGACCTGAAGCGCCTGCCAGAGGGCCACAGGTTGAAGAGACGGTAGCCGGGGTGGGAGGGTCCTTCAGGAGGCCTCTGGCCCTGCTGAGACAGCGGGAGCCGTAGATGGTGCTTCAGGAAGGCAGAGGGCGGCCAGTGACTGCCTCTGCAGTCTCTTCCTGTCGGCCTCCGTGCAGCCTGAGGGCCACACTGACGGTGTGGCCCTCAGGCTGCACGGAGGCAGCCTGAGGTGGAACGGTGGAAGGTCACCAGCGGCTGTGTGTTTAGATGCTCCCTCCTGAGCGCCCTCAGGAAGTGTAGCCGCCGCTGGGCCTTGTTGACCAGCGCCGAGGTGTGGACCGACCAGGAGGGATCAGCAGAGGACGTGGACTCGCTCCACACCGTCACCGTTGATGTACAGGGGGGCAGGGGGGGCTCTGCTCCGTCGGGAGTCCAGGATGAGTTCCTTGGTCTTGGTGATGTTCAGTGCCAGGTTGTTAGAAACACACCGCTCACAAAGTTTCAACTTAAAGAGCTAGAGACGAGTTTAACTGAGGTTAAACTGTCACAAAAGGTCTGTGCTATTCTGATAATAAACCAGCAGACTGTTAAAATATATACAATAGATAAACGTGGATGGAGTAGCTCTTATTGTGGCGTCGCGTGTGGTGCTGAGGGCTCTGAGGAGGCAGGTGATCTCCCTACCCGTGTGACGGGGCCTTGATGCAGCCGCTCTGGGGCTGGGAGGACCGGCAGACGCAGCCTGGAGCATCATGAGACAGGCCCAGGTTGTGACCCATCTCGTGGGCAAGGGTGGTCGCCACCCCGATGGCGTTATCGGTACGATCGGTTATTTGGATAACCGTGCTGCTGTACTTCCACAACGAGACTCGTACTGGGGGTTATCTCAGCCTTGGTTGAGAAGGAATTGGGGGAAAGGAACATTGGCTCTGGCTCCCTGAAGTACATGAACCGCGACATGGAGGAGAAAGGGATTGTTGCCCGCGCTTGTTTCCCGCCGGAGCCCCGCTGCCCGCTGCCCGCAGCGCGGCGGTGGTGCCTCGGCAGCGGGCAGCGGGGCTCTCTGCCCCCACGGGGCTCCGTGACCCCCGAGGGGACAGAGAGGACACTGGAGGTCAGACTGAGATGTCCGTTTAGTGTCTGGGTGGGGTGTTACGTCCCCCAGACAAAGGGCACTGGGTTCGATCTCCACTGTCTACTACCAAGCTGTAGGCGTCCCTTTGATAGACTCCTCATTCCTACCGGCCCCTTAATGACCTTATTGGTATTCAATAAGTTTCGTCTGAATTGCTAAATAGTAAAAAGTAC
Organism: Gadus morhua; assembly: GCF_902167405.1. Classification (NCBI taxonomy): domain Eukaryota; kingdom Metazoa; phylum Chordata; class Actinopteri; order Gadiformes; family Gadidae; genus Gadus; species Gadus morhua. The sequence goes on from NC_044062.1 coordinate 3,029,063, forward strand.
AGACAATTCTCATTCAATTTAATGAAAAATAAAAGTATAGATATTTTTTCTTATGATTCTATCCTATCCCTAACTCTGTTCACAACGATTGAGAGGGATTTATCAGAGTATTTTGGTGTATTACAGCAGTCCTCGTCATAAGCCATGCATGCCTGGTCTCAGTACCATCGCATTGGTAACGTGAGCAGGTGATTGGATTACAGATCTTCAGGGACGGTCCAACACAGACCTGACGGTCCTATCAGAGGTCGTCTGGCTCTCCCTTCATGCAGTAAAACCATGGATTCTGATCAGATGTGGATTTCCCCTGAACACAAGACACTTTGGGAACTCTTCACTCACTTGATTCCTGAGCAGAGGTCGATACTGGCCATGATATCTTATTGTGTGTGTGTATGTGTGTGTGTGTGTGTGTGTGTGTGTGTGTGTGTGTGTGTGTGTGTGTGTGTGTGTGTGTGTGTGTGTGTGTGTGTGTGTGTGTGTTAGGGATGAGTCGGTCGCGACCGATTCGTTACAACGAACGAATCACGAACGTGAACGACAAGAACTGGTTCCCCAAAACAAGAAGAACTGGTTCGTTGATTCTTTTCTTTTAACATAAACCAAAAATATGGTCACATAAATCAAATATACAAACGAACAGAGCTTCGTCTCCCCGCGACTTATATTGATTGAGTCCACAACGTTCTCAAAGATACAGCCAATGAGAGGTAGCAATGGTGTTGCAATGGCACCTGGGTAAACAAATGACAAGGCGGTACCGTCGAATATGCGCGCTTTCTCTGTCTGACGTATCTTGGGTCATACCATTCGATGTGGGGCCACTCATATCCCCCTACATTTTTTCGAAAATAGACTTGACCTCCATCTGTATATTGGATAAATGAATTTCCCAATCCAAGGAGTCTTTGCTCCATTCTACGTCAATTTAAGAACAAACAAAGAAATTTAACTGCAGTTCGTATTTTTTATTTATGACCATGAAAGTTCTGTAATGCCTGAACAATGAATAATTAAATGTAAAGTAAAATAAAATTATAAATGTAAAACCATGAATGAAATATAGAGAGTAAGCAAGTGGTATAAATCTTGGTGGGACGTTTGGTTATACAATATAGTATTTCTTCTTGATTTTCACGGGGGTTAGAGCCTAGAAGTCGTTTAAATTATGCTCAGGGCCGTCTCGCGGGGGGGGGCGGCAGACACCAAATGACATAATCTGACGTAACGAACGAATCAAATAAACGAATCGTTTGAACTGAACTGAAAGAACTAGTTCCCGGAAAAGAATCATTTTGCCCATCCCTAGTGTGTGTGTGTGTGTGTGTTCCATTACCACATATATCCTTGAACACTGTCTAACCCCTTCCTGTTTCTGGCAGTTTGCATACAAATGTCAAACACAAGGAGGGTTTACATATGAGGGCGGGCCGTCGGTCCACAGCCGCAACAAATCATAAAGAAAAGACACATTTAAAACTCTTGAAAATCCTCACAGAGACACCTGGGGACCGGTTGAAGAAGAATAAGGCGGAGTTTGGATTCTTATTTATTTCTCGCATGATATTATGACTTCATTATCATTAATATTATGCATTTTGATTTCTCCATACAGTTATTAAGGACTGCAATATGACAAGTGAAGGAATATTTGTCTCAGGAAGGGGGGGGGGGGGGGGGGGGGGGTTCTATCCCCACCATACTGTTAGAAACAATACAGTAAGTCTTCTGTCTTATCATTTGTGAATTTTCTAGGTAAACCTATTTTGAATTCAGTGGAATTAACTGCCGCACGGCTTCAAGTGTTTGTTGGCTCTGACTGAAGGTGAACTCGTCGGTCTGGTTCGTCTTCCCTACCCCGTGTCACATGACTCTGAGGTCTTATCAGGGTAGAATCTGGGAAAGGCAGGCACAGTCAAAATCAAGTCAAATGTATTTGTACAGCTCTTACTCAGTTAGTCACAAATCACCACTGAAACACAATGTGTACTCTTTTTTCCCGGGCTCTCTGTGTCCAGTCTTTTTAAAGTTGAACATATTTGAATGTCGTAAAGACGAGAACATATCAACCCATTTTAAGCGGCCTTTACAGAATGCGCCCACATTCAGGGTGTGAAAGTTTGAAACGTCAGTGAACCGTGGGGGCGGAGCCAGGTGTTATAATAATAATAATAATAATAATAATAATAATAATAATACATTAAATTTAGAGGCGCCTTTCAAGACACCCAAGGTCACCTTACAGAGCATATAGTCATCATACATTTTTTAAAAAAACAAGATATTGTGTAAAAATAAATAAACATAAGCAATAAGAAATAAATAAAACAAAAACAAGACAAGACAGGTTATGGGAGGAGCCATGTGTTAGGGGAGGAGAGGAGAGGACGTCATGTTCAGAAAACGAAACTTAACATCCATAGAAACCAAAGCCGCCCGATGTGGAAGCTGTCCTCTCTTTTAGGCGAAAAATAAATGCATTTTGGAACAAATAGTCGGACAGAAATTAAGAACGAGGTGAGTAAAGCAACACAACTTTGAGGAGTAGGTAAAACCTCTCTTCCTGTTATTGAATTAGAAATATATAATTGCTCAATACATGAACCTTGTTGTGCGTTTATAGGAATGGCCTTTGCTAACACGTCGTGGTCTGAAGAGAACTTTTCATGTTCCATCTGTCTGGATGTGTTCAACAGTCCAGTTACCACCACATGTGGACACAACTTCTGCAGAACCTGTATTACAAAGTTCTGGGATGAACAAGTCCAGTACAAATGTCCTGTTTGCAACGAGATTTTCCATACAAGACCTGATTTACGGGTCAATACCTTCTTATCAGAGCTGGCTGCTCAGATTAGAACAACCGTACGAGTAAAAGAGCAGCCTTGTGTTGAACCAGCAGAAGTTCCCTGTGACGTCTGTACTGGGACCCAGCAGAAGGCCGTGAAGTCCTGCCTAATGTGTTTTACCTCTTACTGCCAAACCCACCTGGAGCCACATCAGGTAGTCGCTCGCCTGCAGAAACATCGGCTGGTCGAGCCTATGGACCGTCTGGAAGACAGGATGTGTAAGAAACACGAACGACTTCTGGAGCTCTTCTGCCAGACTGAACAGGTGTGTGTGTGTCTGTTGTGCAAAGTGACAGACCACAAGTCCCATCCTGTTGTACCTCTAAAGGAGGAATATGAAGTGAAGACGGCCCAGCTGGGGAAGATAGAGGCTGACGTTCTGCAGATGATCCAGGAGAGAAAACAAAAGATTAAGGAGATCAAAGACACAGTGGAACTGAGCCACAAAGACGCAGACAGAGAGATAGCCCATGGTGGGCAGGTCTTCACTGCTCTGATAGGCTGTGTTGAAAAGGGCCGGGATGAATTCAACCAAACGGTTCAAGAGAAACTGAAATCCACAGTGAAACGAGCTGAAGACCTCATCAAAGAGCTGGAGCAGTAAATAGAAGATCTGACCAATAGAAGCTCAGAGGTGAAGCGGCTCTCACACACTGAAGACCACCTCCACTTCCTCCAGACCTTCAGATCCCTGAAGGATCCTCCACCCACCAGGGACTGGACCACGGTGGAGGTCCGTCCTCCGTCATACGTAGGGACCTTGGGGAGATCCCTGGATCAGCTGGAGGAGACACTGAACATGGAGATGAAGAAGCTGAGTGATGCTGAACTGAAGAGGGTCCAGCAGTATGAAGTAGATGTGACTCTGGATCCTGATACAGCTCATCCCCAGCTCATCCTGTCTGAGGATGGGAAACAAGTACATTATGGAGGTGAAGAGAAGGAACTCCCAGACAACCCTAAGAGATTTACAACGTATCCATTTGTTCTCACGAGGCAGAGCTTCTCCTCAGGGAGATTTTACTTTGAGGTCCAGGTTAAAGACAAGACTGCATGGTGGTTAGGAGTGGCCAGAGAGTCCATCAACAGAACAGAAGGGAATATGTGGATCCCTGAGTCGGGTTACTGGACTCTTCGGTACTTCAATAATGGGTTGGTATTTAATGATAACCCTTCTGTCCGTCTCCCCCTGAGAGCTGGGCTCCAGAAGGTGGGGGTGTTTGTTGATTATGATGAGGGTCTGGTCTCCTTCTATGATGTGGAAGCCAGGGTTCATATCTACTCTGCTACTGGCTGCACCTTCACTGAGCCTCTCTATCCACTCCTCAGTCCATGGATACATGGAGGAGGTAGAAACTCTGCCCCCCTGATCATCTCACCTGTCAATCAAACAGACTAGGACCTTTGTTTGATAATAAAATAATCGACCAAAACAACTAATGTTGTTTCCTGAATTAGAATAGAATTAGAATCTCTACTATGTGAGCTCTGAGAGATCTGCATTAATGTCATACTGCTGTCATTTAACGAGGAGAATATCTTTAAGAATTAACCCTGTAGTTGTGTAATGTAACCCTTTGTAAAGGGTTATATTACACTCCATTTATGTGTCTGTTTTCCCTTTATTTCTTTTACATGTTTAAAGATATACAATTTCTTGTAGTTATGTAGAACATGTTTAGAGGATTAACATGTAGAAATAATAATTAGAAAATTGAATATATATCTGAATATTGAATGACAAAACAATCCAATGTCTTACACTTGTGATTGTAATAAAAAGAAAAGGCAAATATTGTAATGTGTAGGCCTGCATTATCATGTGATGGATCATTTCAGGGGAATAGATAGATTCCATTCCAAAAGTGTCGTAAAATAAAATTCCTTATTTCTAAAACCCTTATTTTGATGATTTTTTGATGATTGATGTAACTTTTTAAATCATTGAAGAAATGTAAAAGTTTGTAGTTGATGAACCAGTAAATTAATTAAGCAATAGATCACGCCAGGCTGTGGTATGTGCTCATTATACCACTGTTAAGGGGCGTTGTCCGGCCCCGACGCGCAGCGGAGGGCCGGCGACCCCCTTCACAGTGGTATAATGAGCACATGCCACTGACTGAAGTGATCTATTGCTTTTATACAACGGTTACTATTATCGCGAAACGAAAGTCATAGACACACTACATTTAAAAAGAAACCAAGAAAGTCAAAATAGCCGTTTTATTAAAGAATACAAAAAAGTAGTCCCTCCTGGCTGCCGCTATGCATCGACGGTCGCTATGCAACACACTTTAGCGTCCCTCCGAGAGAAGGCTCCGATAGAGCGGTTCGCCGGCAATTTTTCCTATGGAGCAGTTCACTCGCCGATTTTAGACTTCAGTGAACTGTGCTATTGGTTTTATACAACTGTTAAAATTATGGCAAAATGACTTCACACACACACACTAGTAAAGATACGGTTGTATTCTTTGACACTTTCCACTTCAAGGCGCGGACTGATACTTTCACAAAATGATTGGGCGTCATAGCAGTTATGTATACGCTCATTATACAACAGTTAGGAACCAATCAGATCGCTGGATTCAGGCCCCCCGTTGTATAATCTCCAATATACAACAACCCAACAACAACCATACTTTCACTTTCACTTTTGACCGCTCGTACTTCCGGTCCCAGACAGGAAGTAGTGGGGCCTCTGTGCTGGATGTGTGTGTGAGCCGGAAGTGTGTGTGTGGATGTGTGTGTGTGTGTGTGTGTGTGTGTGTGTGTGTGTGTGCTTGTGTGTGTGTGTGTACGTGTGTGTGAGTGTGTGTGCTGCTCCAAGCAGCGTGTGTGTGCCATGCCTGTGAGTATACCTCCACAGTCTCCTGCAGCGTCCTCACAGCCCTCTCCTTCTCCTGCAGCATTAACCGGAGTGCAGGGTCCATCTCTGTGACGTCGCGCTCCAAGGCCTTGGGTTTGCTGTCGAGCAACAAAAGAAGCCCCAAGCACTGACGTTAGCGGAGCTAGTTGTTCTCTTCTGACGTAAAGGGATTCTGTTCAGTAAATACCTGCCATTCACCGGGAACCCTTGGATTCTTTTGCTGCCCTCCACGGCTTTCATCTGAGCCTGAATGAGGGCCTCCAGTACATGTGTTTCTGACGAGCACAGCAGACAAAGCCTCAGAAGGCCCTGTGGCTGAGTGTAGGGGGCTGAGGTTTGAGGAGACGATTTACGGGTGAGAAAAGCTGCTTGGAGTCACCAGGGCTGTGGATGATTATGTGGGGGTAGAACCGGGGCCGTGTGTCACTGAGGGGCTCGCTGTAGGCCTCACCTCTCCCCAGCCCTCCCCCCCCTCTCCAGCCCCCCCCCCTCCCCCCTCTTCTCCCCAGCCCCCTCCCCCCCCTTCTCCCCAGCCCCCCCCCCTCCCCCCTCTTCTCCCCAGCCCCCCCCCCCCCCCCCCCCTCTTCTCCCCCCCCTCCTCCATCTCCAGTCTCATCTGCAGACCCTCAGTCCAGGACCACTCAGCTCCTTTGCTGTTCCACGGACATCACTCAGAACCCCAACCCTCACCCGTCCTAAGGAAGACGAAGCCCTCCCCCTGGGACCTGGACCCCTCTCCCTCAGCCCTGATAGGAAGTCACTGCAATGAGTCCCATGATCCCCCAAACCATCAACCAGTCCCTCCGGCCCGGCCGTGACCCCACGCCTCTGAGAACTCCTTCCATCAGGCCACTACCCAGAAAGCCCAGCTCTGACCCCGCAGCACCTGCCAACCACCGCCGCGTCTCCATGAACCGGACGTGCACGTCGTTATTGAATGTCTTTCGACTGCTACGCTGATGACACCCAACTCCACGTCAAAACAAAGCCCCCCCCCTCTGCGGCCCTATCCACACTCTGCGCCGGCCTGGAGGAGACAAAGGCCTGGATGACAGCTCACCTCCTGCAGCTCAATAGCTCCAGAACGGAAGCCATCCTTGTTGGCCCTCCACGCCCGACCCGGTCACCCACCGTCACCAGCACCACCTTCTGCGGCCCCGACATCCACCCCTCCTCCTCAGGCCCCCACCTCGGGGTCAGAGCGGACCCCCACCTGACCTCTGAGGCCCACAGTCTTCCTGCTGCCGTACTTCTTGTGCTAGAAATGAAGCACAAAACGTGAATGAATACTGAGGGTGACCCGTTATAATCACAGTAATATGAGAATACGTTAGGAACAGCGACCATACCTCTGCATGGTCCACCACCAGAACCAATCCACTGTTCTGGTTCTGCTGATCTGGAACTTCATCTGCTCAGAGCTTTTCTAAATAACGAAATGAAAGTTGCACATGTATGGTTGTTTTGGTCTAGTTTTCATATTCTGTCATAATTTATTTAAATAATTCAGCTGTGAAAAAAATACAATGTGATAAAGGAACCTCACAAGCCATGAAAACACTATGTGAACAACAACTTGTTTGAGATAGTTTATATCGTTTTTTAAGGGTATTTGTTTCATATTTGATCACTTGAGGTCGTTTTTTTTCAGCCTGTCCACACAAGTCCCTAGAAAAACATGCAATAAATAAGAGAAAGGACGAATTAGAAAGAAAAATAAAGATATTAAATATTTTTTTATTTGTCATCCGAAAAAAATTAATATGATGTTAGTGACTTAATTATAAAAAAAATAACGGGAACTGTCCAAGGCAGGCCACTAGAGGGCAGTGAGGCCGTTGTTTCCAGATTGAGTTTGATAGACAGATAGCAGCAGGATTAAAGTTATAAATCATTATATCATCATTAACCAATCTATATAATGCATTGATTAAGTTACAGCAGCATCTTGTGATAATGCTCCCCGAATGCACTTTGGGGAAAACACTAGCGTGACACGTGGGTTTTGTGTGCATAGATCGGCTATTATGCATGACAGTAGGTGGCAGTCTCAGGTCGCTAGAGGACAACGAGATTTAGAGTTCAAGTTTTACCAATGTAGTCAAAGTTGTGTTCTCAAGGTTAACGCATACAAATAGAGAGGTACTACTCATAACAAGAAGATACAATAAATGTTGGTGTGTTTCAACATTTGATAATTAAGACAACATTGTGTATGTGTGTGTGTGTGTGTGTGTGTGTGTGTGTGTGTGTGTGTGTGTGTGTGTGTGTGTGTGTGTGTGTGTGTGTGTGTGTGTGTGTATGCCTGTGTGTGTAGTGGTGAGCGAGTTCAACTCCAAGCTGAAAGGTACTGGGTTTGATCCCCAATGTCTGCAGTCTAACCTGATTTATCCTATAGAGCAAGATGCCCCCTAACCCCTACCTGATCCATTACCACATATATCCTTAAACACTGTCTAACCCCTCCCTGATCCGTTACCACATATATCCTTAAACACTGTTTAATCCCTCCCTGTTCCATTACCACATATATCCTTAAACACTGTCTGACCCCTCCCTGTTACAGTACCACATATATCCTTAAACACTGTCTAACCCCTCCCTGTTACAGTACCACATATATCCTTAAACACTGTCTAACCCCTCCCTGTTCCATCACCAACTATATCTGTCACAACTTCAGCAAGGCTTTAGTTGTTCAGTTGTCTGTTTCCTGTTTTGCCACACTAACTCCTGTCGTTTCAGACTCTGCCATTCCCTCCTGCTCTGCATTACCTGCTGTTTTCATTCACCTGGCCGGCCCCACCCCCATACTCACCTGCTCCTCATCTAATCAGCCCCTCAGTATATGGACCGGTCCATTTCCCTCAGCTCTCTGCCAGATTGTCTAGTGTGTTACCTAGCTCTCCCGCGTCTTCTCATTCTGATCCTGATCCTGAACCTGCCTGCTCGTGTATCGACCTGCCTGTTTGGACTGTAAATGTAAATGTAAATGTGACTTTGGGCCTTCCTTTTTGCCTGCTCCTACTGGATTTGTTTGCTACACGGATCGACTACCTGGTTTGACCTCTGCTTGGAATAAACACTGTTTCTTCACTGGAACTGTTTCTCTTGTCGTGCTATTGGGTTCTCGTCTGCCATTTTGTGAAACCTGACAATATCCTCCAACACTGTCCAACACTTCCCTGCTGCTGTTAATTTGCATACAAATGTAAAACACAAGGATGGTTTACAGATCCCAGTCATTCAGCCACTGTTCCCACCATCCACTCTGATTATCGGCGACTCCATCACTAGACATTTGCGCTTCTTCAACGTCATCACGCGTTGTATGCCAGGCGCCTTGGTTACTGATGTCCTGGCTGAGCTCCGGGATATGCTACCAACTCTCCCATCCACGATTCGGAGGATTATCGTCCATGTCGGGTCAGATGACTCTGCCCGTTGTCAGTCAGAGCTCACAAAAACTGACTTCAGTGTTCTCATTAGCTACCTTAAGCAGTGTGATAAATCTGTATTTGTCTCGGGTCCAATTCCTACCATTGGACGCGGGAACGAGCGTTTCAGTAGACTTTTGAGCCTTAACACTTGGCTTCGGGACACTTGCGGGGAAACCAACGTTGGCTTTATTGAAAATTTCGATGTTTTCTGGAACAGACAATCACTCTACTTGAGGGATGGATTACACCCAAACGCGAAAGGCTCACGCCTACTGGCTGCAAATATCCACTATACCATGACATGCATAGACACATCCAGATGCAGTCGCCATGCACAAAAATGACTTCCTGCCTCTGACTTCCGCTCCTCTCCTGTGGAAACTACGATCCCCCTACAGCTTACAGCATCTAGCGCCCTCTGCTGGCCCATTCCGGCATTGACAACAAATAGAAAAATACCCAAGACTAGGCAAAGTGGAAAATATGGAGGTCATCGCCGCGTATTAAGGAGCTTGCAGAGACTTCTACCCTCAGCTCTGTCTCCTATCACCATGGAGCTGTTTAATGCACAATCCCTCACAAATAAATCCCTCCTCATAAATGACCATATTATAGAGAAAAGGCTTGACTTCATGTGCCTAACTGAAACCTGGCATAAACCAGCGGACTACTACGTGCTCAATGAAGCATGCCCACCTGGATACAACTACATGGAGAAAGCCCGCAGCTCTGGTCGTGGTGGTGGACTGGCCATCATACACCGGGCGGAACTAAAACTATCTCCTCTGCAAATGCCTGACCTTTCCTCTATGGAATGTCTGGCCTTCAAATGCAAACATCCATACCCCATGACAGTGCTTCTCATTTACCGTCCTCCAAAGCCAAACTCATCGTTTATACCAGAGATAAGTGATCTGCTGACCTCACTCTGCAGTATCTCAACAAACATTGTCATTGTTGGTGATCTTAATATCCATGTCGACAACCCCTCCTGTCTGTTCGCAGCAGATTTCCTGAATGTGCTTGAGTGTCTTGGCCTGCAGCAGCATGTTGAGGTCCCTACTCACACCAAGGGGCACACTCTGGATCTGGTCATTACTGACACTGCCCTAATAAATAACATACAGGTCTACGATCTTGGTGTATCTGACCACAAGGTGGTCTCAATGGCCTTTACTTTTATGCTGCCAACCACTACACTTAGGCGTCAAATGTCTTTTCGCAACTGGAAAAAGATTGACGCAGCCACTATGAGCATGGATCTCCAGCTCATCACCTGCCCAGCATCTGCCTCAGCGGATGAATTAGTGGAGATCTATAATACCTCGCTGAGCAGTGTTTTTGATCTCCATGCCCCGGTCAAATCACGTATTGTTAATTTCTCACGGTCTGCTCCATGGTTCACTCATGAACTGAGGAAAATGAAAACAACTGGGCGTGTCTTGGAACGGCGATGCAGGCACTCTGGGCTCACAGTCCATAAGCTGGCCTTCCGTGAGCATCAAAAGGCATATTCAAATTCCCTTAAAGATGCTCGCTCACAGTTCTACTCCAGCCTAATAAATGAAAACCCTGGAAACTCTAAACAGCTTTTTTCCACCATAAAGCATCTCCTGAAACCACAACCATCCTCCTCAACTGAAGCTACAGAAGAGCAATGTAACAGCTTCATCGACTTTTTTAGATCAAAGGTCGACAGCATTCGCTCTGAGATGTCCAGCTCTCCATCTCTGCTTCCCTCTGACGCCAACACCCTATCTGCAAGTGTGTTGTCTCCCCTGCATCTTGCTGAGGTTCAGGAGAGCCATGTTGAGGAAATCATCAGGAAAATGAAACCCTGTACCTGTACCCTGGACCCCATTCCCACTGCTCTGCTCAAGTCACACATCCCCACTCTCAGTCCTCTCATCACCAAAATTGTCAACCTTTCCCTTCAGTCAGGCTGTGTCTCGCCGGCTCTCAAGGTCGCTGTCATCCGTCCCCTTCTCAAGAAGCCCACCCTGGACCCGGAGGTCCTAGCCAACTACCGGCCTATCTCCAACCTTGCCTTCCTGTCCAAAGTGCTAGAGAAGGTAGTTGCTTCTCAACTTCAGGACCACCTCAAACACAACAACCTGTTTGAAAAATTCCAGTCAGGATTCCGTTTAGCCCACAGCACTGAAACCGCCTTGCTCAGGGTGACGAATGACCTGCTGATGACAGCCGATGCAGGATCACCCTCACTCCTCATCCTCCTGGATCTGACTGCTGCATTCGACACAGTGGATCACACAATCCTCCTAGAGCGCCTCCACACCACCATTGGACTGTCAGGCTCTGCACTCAAGTGGTTCCAGTCATATCTATCTGGCAGAACTGAGTATGTCTCACTGGGAAGATGCAATTCCAGACAGCTCCCTGTCTCCTGTGGTGTTCCACAAGGGTCTGTCCTCGGCCCCATCCTCTTCATTATCTACATGCTCCCCCTCGGCTGTGTTGTCAGCAGACATGGGATGTCCTTTAACTGCTATGCCGATGACACACAGCTGTACATCAAAACTGCCCCAAACCCCTCTGCTGCCATGTCATGTCTCACTGCCTGTCTTGGGGAGATAAAGGCATGGATGAGAAACAACTTTCTCCAGCTAAACAGCAGCAAAACCGAGGCCCTTCTTGTTGGCACTCCACACCAAGTTCAGTCATCCTCCATAACTCATCTCACTTTCGACAGTCAGGTCATACCCCTCTCCACCACAGTAACAAATCTAGGAGTTAGGTTTGACCCTCACCTCACCTTCAACGATCATATAAAACATCTGTGCAAAATCTCCTTCTACCATCTCAAAAACATCGCCAAGCTCCGCCCCACTTTAACCCTGCCAGATGCTGAGAAGCTCGTCCACGCCTTCATCTCCTCAAGACTGGACTACTGCAATTCACTGTTCACTGGGATCACTGGCAGGAACATCCAAAAGCTGCAGTACATCCAGAACAGCGCTGCAAGGATCCTGATGAGAGTCAGGAAATACAACCATATAACCCCCATTTTACACTCACTGCACTGGCTCCCTGTCTCATCCCGCGTCAACTACAAAGTCCTCCTACTCACCTACCAATGCATAAACGGTCATGCCCCCCCTTACCTGCAAGAACTCATCACTCCCCAAAAATCAACCCGCCCCCTCAGATCCAATAACATTCTGTCCCTGCAGATCCCAAACACCAGGCTACGCACCATGGGCGACCGGGCCTTCGCCGCTGCAGCCCCTCGACTGTGGAACAGCCTCCCGGACCACTTAAGGGCAACACAAACACTAGCCTGTTTTAAGACTGGCCTAAAAACCTTTTTATTCATAAAGGCATTTCCTACTTTTTAAAAATTGTATACTAGCACTCTGAGATTCTGCTAGAATGAAGAGTGCTCAACAAATAAAATGAATTATTATTATTATTATTATTACATATGAGGGCGAGCCATCGGTCCACAGCCGCAACAAAAAAAAAGTTAGAATATTTATTTATTTCTCTCTTAATATTATGACTTCATTATCATTAATATTATGCATTTTGATTTCTCCATACAGTTATTAAGGACTGCAATATGACAAGTGAAGGAATATTTGTACCAGGAAGGGGGGGCGAGGTTATATCCCCACCACTGTTATAAACAATACATTAAGTCTTCCATCTTATAATTTATGAATTTTCTAGGTAAACCTATTTTGAATTCATTGGAATTAACTGCTGCACGGCTGCAAGTGTTTGTTGGCTCTGAGTGACTGAAGGTGAACTCGTCGGTCTGGTTCGTCTGCCCGACCCCGAGTCACATGACCCCGAGGTTTTATGTGGTTAGAAACTGGGAGACGCAGGCAGTCAAAGTAAAATGTATCAAACTGTCACAAATCACCACTAAATCACAAACTTTTTTTCCCGGGCTTTGTTTAAAATATTTGAATGCAGCAAGAGAGAACATATCAACGCATTTTAAGCGGCCTTTACTGAATGCTTCAACATTCAGGGTGTGAAAGTTTGAAACGTCAGTGAACTGTGGAGGCGGAGCCAGGTATTAGGGGAGGAGCCAGGTGTTAGCGGAAGAGCCAGGTGTTACGGGAGGTCGCTAGGTGTTGGGGGAGGAGCCAGGTGTTAGGGGAGGAGCCAGGTGTTACGGGAGGTCGCTAGGTGTTGGGGGAGGAGCCAGGTGTTAGGGGAGGAGCCAGGTGTTAGGGGAGGAGCCAGGTGTTACGGGAGGTTGCTAGGTGTTGGGGGAGGAGCCAGGTGTTAGGGGAGGAGCCAGGTGTTAGGGGAGGAGGAGAGAGGACGTCATGTTGAGGAAACAAAACTTAACATTCAAATAAACCAAAGCCACCCGATGGGGAAGCAGTTCTCTCTTTTAGGCGAGAAATTAAAACGCATTTTAGAACAAATAGTCGGACAGACAACAACGAGGTGAGTAAAACCGCACAACTTTGAGGAGTAGTTAAAACCTCTCTTCCTGTTATTGAATTAGAAATATATAATTGCTCAATACATAAACCTTGTCGTCTGTGTCTAGGAATGGCCTGTGCTAACACTTCCTGGTCTGAAGAGAACTTTTCATGTTCCATCTGTCTGGATGAGTTCAGCAGTCCAGTTTCCACCGCATGTGGACACAACTTCTGCAGAACCTGTATTACAAAGTTCTGGGATGAACAAGTCCAGTACAAATGTCCTGTTTGCAACAAGCTTTTCAACACAAGACCTGATCTACAGGTCAATACCTTCTTATCAGAGCTGGCTGCTCAGTTTAGAACAACCTTACGAGTAAAAGAGCAGCCTTGTGTTGAACCAGGAGAAGTTCCCTGTGACGTCTGTACTGGGACCCAGCAGAAGGCCGTGAAGTCCTGCCTAGTGTGTTTTACCTCTTACTGCCAAACCCACCTGGAGCCTCATCAGAGAGTCGCTCGCCTGCAGAGACATCGGCTGGTTGAGCCTATGGACCGTCTGGAAGACAGGATGTGTAAGAAACACGACCGACTTCTGGAGCTCTTCTGCCAGACTGAACAGGTGTGTGTGTGTCTGTTGTGCACAGTGACAGACCACAAGTCCCATCCTGTTGTACCTCTAAAGGAGGAATATGAAGTGAAGACGGCCCAGCTGGGGAAGATAGAGACGGAAGTTCTGCAGATGATCCAGGAGAGAAAAGAAAAGATTAAGGAGATGAAAGACACAGTGAAACTGAGCAACAAAGACGCAGACAGAGAGATAGCCCATGGTGGGCAGGTCTTCACTGCTCTGATAGGCTGTGTTGAAAAGTGCCGGGATGAATTCAACCAAACGGTTAAAGAGAAACTGAAATCCACAGTGAAACGAGCTGAAGACCTCATCAAAGAGCTGGAGCAGCAAATAGAAGATCTGACCAATAGAAGCTCAGAGGTGAAGCGGCTCTCAGACACTGAAGACCACCTCCACTTCCTCCAGACCTTCAGATCCCTGAAGGATCCTCCACCCACCAGGGACTGGACCAGGGTGGAGGTCCATCCTCCGTCATACGTAGTGACCTTGAGGAGATCCCTGGATCAGCTGGAGGAGACACTGAACATGGAGATGAAGAAGCTGCCTGATGATGCTGAACTGAAGAGGGTCCAGAAGTATGAAGTAGATTTGACTCTGGATCCTGATACAGCTCATCCCAGTCTCATCCTGTCTGAGGATGGGAAACAAGTACATGATGGAGGTGTAGTGAAGATACTCCCATACAACCCTAAGAGATTTACATACTATACATGTGTTCTCACGAGGCAGAGCTTCTCCTCGGGGAGATTTTACTTTGAGGTCCAGTTTAAATTCAAGACTACATGGTGGTTAGGAGTGGCCAGAGAGTTCATCGACAGAAAAGTTCAGGCAGAGTGGACCCCTGAGAGGGGTCACTGGACTCTTTACTACGACAAGGATGGGTTGGTATTTATTGATAACCCTTCTGTTCATCTCCCTCTGAGAGCTGAGCTCCAGAAGGTGGGGGTGTTTGTTGATTATGATGAGGGTCTGGTCTCCTTCTATGATGTGGAAGCCAGGGTTCATATCTACTCTGCTACTGGCTGCACCTTCACTGAGCCTCTCTATCCAATCCTCGATCCATGGTCCAACTCTGCCCCCCTGATCATCTCACCTGTCAATCAAACAGACTAGGACCTTTGTTTGAAAATAAAATAATCAAACGACCAAAACAACTAATGTTGTTTCCTGAATTAGAATAGAATTACAATCTCTACTATGTGAGATCTGAGAGATCTGCATTAATGTCATACTGCTGTCATTTAACGAGAAGAATATCTTTAAGAATTAACCCTGCAGTTGTGTAATATAACCCTTTATAAAGGGTTATATTACACTCCATTTATGTGTTTGTTTTCCCTTTATTTATTTTACATGTTTAAAGATATAATTTTTTTTGCAGTAATGTAGAACATGTTTAGAGGATTAATATGTGTGAATAATAATTTGAAAATGTAATATATACTTGAATATTGAATGACAAAACAATCCAATGTCTTACACTTGTGATTTTAATAAAAAAATAAAAGGTTAAATATTGTAACTTTTGGCCTACATTATCATGTGATGGATCATTTCAGGGGAATAGATCGACTGTGTAGCCGCACCCATTCTGCCGGAGATGGAGAAGAGCAATACATTCCGGTACGTTTTTGCGGGAGCCAATCACCAAGCTGGCTTCTCCCCTGTGGCTGGTTGAACAAGTATAAATATAAGTATAACTACTGTTTCTGTAATCAAAGAAGTGTAGTACAAAAAATAAAAAAAATTACTTCTAAAACCCTGATGATTTTGATGATTTTGAGATTGGTGGAACGTTTTAAATCATTGAAGAAATTTAAAAGTTTGTAGTTGATGAACCAGTATATTAATCTCCAATGTACAACAACCCAACATGTGTTACACACTTACACAAAGGTCTCAGTGACTACATGTAAAGATTCTCCCCATGTGTGTGAGTACCGTGACTTTGTCTTGTCAGCTCTCCTCTCCTCTCTCCATCCGCTCCTCTCTTCTCCTCTCCATCCTCTCATCTCTCCTCTCTCTTCTCATCCCCCTCTCTTTTCTCCTCCTTCTCTCTTATCTCTACTCTTCTCTCTAGCTCATCTAGGATTGTGTTCATTATTGTCGTACATTACGCATTAAGTGCGTTCACATGTCCAAAGTCACCCCATTTAGATTGGTGAATCTAAAATAGATGTAGTACAACAGAACTCCCAATGGGGGAGCTGCACACCTTGGATGTTATGGAGGAACAACACCTTTTATGTTTCTCTCTTAATGACTTCAGTATCATTAATATCATGAATTTCAATTTCTCCATTCAGTTATTAAGGACATTACCAGTGAAGGAATATGTGTATGGGGTGGGAGGGTTAATATCAATTATTTGTGAATAAAGTTCTCCACGTGCAGAGCTCGAGGAAACGCGTCGTGTTGCGTTATTCAGAAAAGGTACTCCAGTCAGGATTGCTTTTAGCTCACTTCATCTGGCCTGGTTTCGGTGTAGTAACCATGAAACAATGAGGAGAATTGTATATGCACGTGGAGCGACGCTTAGCGGAGCATCCGAGGTAACCTGCCTATAGTATCTCGGGACTCTCTAAATCGACGCCACTTCGACCTGGGCGGGACTTTACGTCCTACGTCACTCGCTATGGGTGTGCATGTGTGCGCGTAGCCGTCACTCGCGATGGGTGTGCGTGTGAGAAAGGTTTTGGCTAGATTCTAAATATATCAAAAGATGCCCAAAGCAAATACCTTTAACCCATAGTTGTGTTTTATCAAATTAAAAAAAGTTTCATTGAACACAAATTGAGCAGAAATATGTTGCATACAAATCTTTAAATAGTTTAACCACATTAAGAAAAATACATTCGTTAATTTTTTTTATTAGTGAAGCCACAAGTTTTGCACATTATCCAAACAGAATACCTGAAATGTTGATATTTTCAGCCCTTTCGGGTTAAAACAAGCGAAAAGGACAACCTAACAAGAGTGAAAAGTTTGGGTTAGGTGACCTATAGTTCAAAGATGTCCCTGGTCGATTTGAATAGACTTTTCTAGCAGGTGAGGCTGTCAAACTAAATATGGAGCAACTACAAAAAGTAAATTTGCAGCATGACCAAATTATACAAAAAGTATAGGAACTAAGTCTCTTTTGATAGGCAGGGAATAATTGTCTTTGTCACCCTGTAGTCATGCGATCAAATCTGTTGGGCAAAGTACCGCTACTGATTAATCCAGTAGACTCACCAGTCAAGTCCCCCTAGTTAGAAAATGGAAGAAACCCAGTTAGTCTGTTGTTACAAATGAAGACTAATACTTTCCACATATTGCGATCCAAGTTACTGGCTGCAGTCTTGGATTTTATAGTTCTATATGAATAGATTCAATTTACTAAACTATTAATCATGCTTCAGAAGAATTAACCTTTCTTGGATGGCAGATCTACCACAAGCCTCCATTGCCACAACTTCCAGATGGCTTACGACCTACGGCAACTCCTCGACTACTGCAAGCCAACAAATTGGCTCTTGCACACCAGACACGCATTTTGCTTTATTTTAGGTTTTCAAGCATCTTAAAATACCCAAATCATCGCTCCAATACACAAGTCAGCTAATGGCCTACAAGGAAATGCTGAAGCTAGTGTTAGTGATGGCCATAGAAATAGACAAGCTTGCGTGTACAAAAATACAAATAGAATTGCAAGGTTCACAGCCCAGTTGCATAAGTGGTCGCAACCGTTGGATTGTAAGCAAGGGTAAAAAAAAAAATGCAGCTTTACAGCGGATGAATTAAGCCAAATTGCATAAACATCCAATAGTAAACAGTATACAAATGCAATCAAGGTTGCACTCACACTAGGCCATCTGGCCGTGGCTGTCGCAACTGTGGCCTGGCCACGGTAGGCTCTTGTACATACGCCATCACGTCGCTAGCATCCAAAAAATTCTACCAAACCTTAACCAACTAGTGAAAAATGGAACAAAACTTTAGCACACACCCAGTGACTAATCACCTTGTCCAGGGGTGTTCCAACGTGGTTTACCAGAGGGCCTTGTGGACTTAAAGTAAGCCACACATTTGACAGAGACAGCACGGAATGACGTTAAACTAAGCTAATCTACAGGTTACCAGTGCTAGTGCAATTACATGAGCATTTTGCACAATATTTGTACTCCAATGCTACGTAAAGCAGGCTTCTTCAGAAACCCGTAGCCTGCTACATTGAAGGGCAACTGTAAAAAATCCTGACCATGACCGAAAGATGGCTCTGGAAGCCACTACGGCCCACGCAGCAGATTACTGCGTGGACCGTGGTGGCTTCCAGATCAACTCTTCGGTGGACCAGTCATAAACATGTATTCCGAGGATGTTTTGAAGACAATGGAGTCCCATGGCACTAGATTCCTTTGAAGACTAAGTTGGTATGGGGGGGCCCAAAGGGGGCCCCCCCATAGATCTCGTCAGTCATCCAACACCTGTTAAGAAAAAACACACGCATCACAAGATACAAATCAGCAAAGCTAGGTTAACAAACAGCGGCGACATGCATGTCAAGGTGCAAAGAGCAGGGATACTGATGGCTTGTGTCCGAGGAGACAGCCCAAAAACGTCAACATTTAATAACTTTTACTCACTGCGGTGGTCTGTTTCAAAGTGCCATGTTGGTAGCAATATTTGTCTGGGCTGTTCAGTCAAATGCCCACAAAAACAAACACGCAACAACGCATACTTTCAGTTTGTATAAAGTGACAATAGTGATCTACAATCTAGATCGAAAACTTTCAACCCTCAACCTCGATTGACACAGGCCGATGCGAAAAGTAAACCAAACCCATTGTGTTCACCTTTAATAAAGGGGTGCGTGACAGGTGATCTCAATTAAGAGCTAATCAGAAAGAACACACTGATCGGCCATGAGTGAGACGTTCAAAACGAGGACGAGGATTTAACGGAATTGTTACCATTCAAATTCAAATTTCTTTATTATTGGATAGGGTATGATATCAATGATTTGGGCTTTGAGTAGGCCTATATTTCTTAAATATATTTCTTACATTTTTTTAACCATTCGCCTTTTAAATATGAAATCTATAATCTCAGCCTCTCTATAATTTGCCCAACACATATTTTATTGTTCAAATAAAATCCCATCCTTATTTTGCCATTCATATTGAATCTTTACTGTCTTTCATTGTACAACACAATCATCTAATAATTATTCATAACGCTCTTCCATCTCCTTGGCTGCATTAAGAGGAGGCTCGGGTCAGAGCAAAGATCGGGATCCACACATGATAAGGGATAAAGTTATTTATTAGAATAAAGTAAGTATCATGAAATCTGTAAAGGGATTAGTGTAGCGTATGGAAGATTAGAAAATGTGCGATTATATGGTTTGGACAGAAAACCAGTACCAAAATCACAAGGACCGACCGGGCCAGAACGGAGGAAACTTACCCAGACAGACAAAACAAATACTGGGAACAACAAACCATCTTTACCATGTTGGAAATACCCAAACAAAATGCAACAAACCAAACCTGAACAGCAAACCAACATATGTGACCAACCAACTGAACTACTGACCAAACACACAATTCTTTCGACGAGCCTATCGTATATGGGCAGTGGAAAGTGTGCTGTGGGGATGTTGAATAGTGTTAACATAAAACAAAACATGGAACCAATCCAAAGGTCCAAAACCTTAAGGTACCACCCTAAACAGAACCCAAGCCATGTTTAGATGCTCCCTCCTGAGCGCCCTCAGAAAGTCTAGCCGCTGGGCCTTGTTGACCAGCGCCGAGGTGTTGACCGACCAGGAGGGATCAGCAGAGGACGTGGACTCGCTCCACACCGTCACCGTTGATGTACAGGGGGGGCAGGGGGGGCTCTGCTCCGTCGGGAGTCCAGGATGAGTTCCTTGGTCTTGGTGATGTTCAGTGCCAGGTTGTTAGAAACACACCGCTCACCAAAGTTTAAACTTTAAGAGCTAGAGACGAGTTTAACTGAGGTTAAACTGTTACAAAAGGTCTGTGCTTTTCTGATAATAAACCGGCAGACTGTTAAAATATATACAATAGATAAACGTGGATGGAGTAGCTCTTATTGTGGCGTCGCGTGTGGTGCTGAGGGCTCAGAGGAGGCAGGTGATCTCCCTACCCGGCCCCTACCCGGGGCCTTGATGCAGCCGCTCTGGGGCTGGGAGGACCGGCAGACGCAGCCTGGAGCATCATGAGACAGGCCCAGGTTGTGACCCATCTCGTGGGCAAGGGTGGTCGCCAGCCCGATGGCGTTATCGGTACGATCGGTTATTTGGATAACCGTGCTGCTGTACTGCCACAACGAGACTCGTACTGGGGGTTATCTCAGCCATGGTTGAGAAGGAATTGGGGGAAACGAACATTGGCTTTGACTCCCTGAAGTACATGAACCGCGACATGGAGGAGAAAGGGATTGTTGCCCGCGCTTGTTTCCCGCCGGAGCCCCGCTGCCCGCTGCCCGTAGCGCGGCGGTGGTGCCTCGGCATCGGGCAGCGGGGCTCTCTGCCCCCACGGGGCTCCGTGACCCCCGAGGGGACAGAGAGGACACTGGAGGTCAGACTGAGATGTCCGTTTAGTGTCTGGGTGGGGTGTTAGGTCCCCCAGACAAAGGGCACTGGGTTCGATCTCCACTGTCTACTACCAAGCTGTAGGCGTCCCTTTGATAGACTCCTCATTCCTACCGGCCCCTTAATGACTTCATAGGTATTCAATAAGTTTCGTCTGAATTGCTAAATAGTAAAAAGTACAGACAATTTTCATTCAATTTAATGAAAAATAAAAGTATAGATATTTTTTCTTATGATTCTATCCTATCCCTAACTCTGTTCACAACGATTGAGAGGGATTTATCAGAGTATTTTGGTGTATTACAGCAGTCCTCGTCATAAGCCATGCATGCCTGGTCTCAGTACCATCGCATTGGTAACGTGAGCAGGTGATTGGATTACAGATCTTCAGGGACGGTCCAACACAGACCTGACGGTCCTATCAGAGGTCGTCTGGCTCTCCCTTCATGCAGTAAAACCATGGATTCTGATCAGATGTGGATTTCCCCTGAACACAAGACATTTTGGGAACTCTTCACTCACTTGATTCCTGAGCAGAGGTCGATACTGGCCGTGATATCTTATTGTGTGTGTGTATGTGTGTGTGTGTGTGTGTGTGTGTGTGTGTGTGTGTGTGTGTGTGTGTGTGTGTGTGTGTGTGTGTGTGTGTGTGTGTGTGTGTGTGTGTGTGTGTGTGTGTGTGTGTGTGTGTGTGTTAGGGATGAGTCGGTCGCGACCGATTCGTTACAACGAACGAATCACGAACGTGAACGACAAGAACTGGTTCCCCAAAACAAGAAGAACTGGTTCTTTGATTCTTTTCTTTTAACATAAACCAAAAATATGGTCACATAAATCAAATATACAAACGAACAGAGCTTCGTCTCCCCGCGACTTATATTGATTGAGTCCACAACGTTCTCAAAGATACAGCCAATGAGAGGTAGCAATGGTGTTGCAATGGCACCTGGGTAAACAAATGACAAGGCGGTACCGTCGAATATGCGCGCTTTCTCTGTCTGACGTATCTTGGGTCATACCATTCGATGTGGGGCCACTCATATCCCCCTACATCTTTTCGAAAATAGACTTGACCTCCATCTGTATATTGGATAAATGCATTTCCCAATCCAAGGAGTCTTTGCTCCATTCTACGTCAATTTAAGAACAAACAAAGAAATTTAACTGCAGTTCGTATTTTTTATTTATGACCATGAAAGTTCTGTAATGCCTGAACAATGAATAATTAAATGTAAAGTAAAATAAAATTATAAATGTAAAACCATGAATGAAATATAGAGAGTAAGCAAGTGGTATAAATCTTGGTGGGACGTTTGGTTATACAATATAGTATTTCTTCTTGATTTTCACGGGGGTTAGAGCCTATTAGAAGTCGTTTAAATTATGCTCAGGGCCGTCTCGCGGGGGGGGGGCGGCAGACACCAAATGACATAATCTGACGTAACGAACGAATCAAATAAACGAATCGTTTGAACTGAACTGAAAGAACTAGTTCCCGGAAAAGAATCATTTTGCCCATCCCTAGTGTGTGTGTGTGTGTGTGTTCCATTACCACATATATCCTTGAACACTGTCTAACCCCTTCCTGTTTCTGGCAGTTTGCATACAAATGTCAAACACAAGGAGGGTTTACATATGAGGGCGGGCCGTCGGTCCACAGCCGCAACAAATCATAAAGAAAAGACACATTTAAAACTCTTGAAAATCCTCACAGAGACACCTGGGGACCGGTTGAAGAAGAATAAGGCGGAGTTTGGATTCTTATTTATTTCTCGCATGATATTATGACTTCATTATCATTAATATTATGCATTTTGATTTCTCCATACAGTTATTAAGGACTGCAATATGACAAGTGAAGGAATATTTGTCTCAGGAAGGGGGGGGGGGGGGGGGTTCTATCCCCACCATACTGTTAGAAACAATACAGTAAGTCTTCTGTCTTATCATTTGTGAATTTTCTAGGTAAACCTATTTTGAATTCAGTGGAATTAACTGCCGCACGGCTTCAAGTGTTTGTTGGCTCTGACTGAAGGTGAACTCGTCGGTCTGGTTCGTCTTCCCTACCCCGTGTCACATGACTCTGAGGTTTTATGAGGGTAGAATCTGGGAAAGGCAGGCACAGTCAAAATCAAGTCAAATGTATTTGTACAGCTCTTACTCAGTTAGTCACAAATCACCACTGAAACACAAAGTGTACTTTTTTTTCCCGGGCTCTCTGTGTCCAGTCTTTTTAAAGTTGAACATATTTGAATGTCGTAAAGACGAGAACATATCAACCCATTTTAAGCGGCCTTTACAGAATGCGCCCACATTCAGGGTGTGAAAGTTTGAAACGTCAGTGAACCGTGGGGGCGGAGCCAGGTGTTATAATAATAATAATAATAATAATAATAATAATAATAATACATTAAATTTAGAGGCGCCTTTCGAGACACCCAAGGTCACCTTACAGAGCATATAGTCATCATACATTTTTTAAAAAAAACAAGATATTGTGTAAAAATAAATAAACATAAGCAATAAGAAATAAATAAAACAAAAACAAGACAAGACAGGTTATGGGAGGAGCCATGTGTTAGGGGAGGAGAGGAGAGGACGTCATGTTCAGAAAACGAAACTTAACATCCATAGAAACCAAAGCCACCCGATGTGTCCTCTCTTTTAGGCGAAAAATAAATGCATTTTGGAACAAATAGTCGGACAGAAATTAAGAACGAGGTGAGTAAAGCAACACAACTTTGAGGAGTAGGTAAAACCTCTCTTCCTGTTATTGAATTAGAAATCTATAATTGCTCAATACATGAACCTTGTTGTGCGTTTATAGGAATGGCCTTTGCTAACACGTCGTGGTCTGAAGAGAACTTTTCATGTTCCATCTGTCTGGATGTGTTCAACAGTCCAGTTACCACCACATGTGGACACAACTTCTGCAGAACCTGTATTACAAAGTTCTGGGATGAACAAGTCCAGTACAAATGTCCTGTTTGCAACGAGATTTTCCATACAAGACCTGATTTACGGGTCAATACCTTCTTATCAGAGCTGGCTGCTCAGATTAGAACAACCGTACGAGTAAAAGAGCAGCCTTGTGTTGAACCAGCAGAAGTTCCCTGTGACGTCTGTACTGGGACCCAGCAGAAGGCCGTGAAGTCCTGCCTAATGTGTTTTACCTCTTACTGCCAAACCCACCTGGAGCCACATCAGGTAGTCGCTCGCCTGCAGAAACATCGGCTGGTCGAGCCTATGGACCGTCTGGAAGACATGATGTGTAAGAAACACGAACGACTTCTGGAGCTCTTCTGCCAGACTGAACAGGTGTGTGTGTGTCTGTTCTGCACAGAGGCAGACCACAAGTCCCATCCTGTTGTACCTCTAAAGGAGGAATATGAAGTGAAAATGGCCCAGCTGGGGAAGATAGAGGCTGAAGTTCCGCAGATGATCCAGGAGAGAAAACAAAAGATTAAGGAGATCAAAGACACAGTGGAACTGAGCAACAGAGACGCACACAGAGAGATAGCCTATGGTGGGCAGGTCTTCA
The DNA here is from genome assembly GCF_902167405.1 of Gadus morhua. Taxonomy (NCBI): domain Eukaryota; kingdom Metazoa; phylum Chordata; class Actinopteri; order Gadiformes; family Gadidae; genus Gadus; species Gadus morhua. The sequence continues at coordinate 3,053,388 of NC_044062.1, forward strand.
CTGCTCTGATAGGCTGTGTTGAAAAGGGCCGGGATGAATTCAACCAAACGGTTAAAGAGAAACTGAAATCCACAGTGAAACGAGCTGAAGACCTCATCAAAGAGCTGGAGCAGGAAATAGAAGATCTGACCAATAGAAGCTCAGAGGTGAAGCGGCTCTCACACACTGAAGACCACCTCCACTTCCTCCAGACCTTCAGATCCCTGAAGGATCCTCCATCCACCAGGGACTGGACCACGGTGGAGGTCCGTCCTCCGTCGTACCTAGGGACCTTGAGGAGATCCCTGGATCAGCTGGAGGAGACACTGAACATGGAGCTGAAGAAGCCGCCTGATGATGCTGAACTGAAGAGGGTCCAGCAGTATGAAGTAGATGTGACTCTGGATCCTGATACAGCTCATCCCAAGCTCATCCTGTCTGAGGATGGGAAACAAGTACATGATGGAGGTGTGAGGAAGAAATTCCCAGACAACCCTAAGAGATTTACAAGGTATACATTTGTTCTCACGAGGCAGAGCTTCTCCTCAGGGAGATTTTACTTTGAGGTCCAGGTTAAAGACAAGACTTCATGGGGTTTAGGAGTGGCCAGAGAGTCCATCAACAGAAAAGGTTTGACAGTGTGGACCCCTGAGATGGGTTACTGGACTCTTTCCTATAACAATGATGTTTTGTTATTTAGTGATAACCCTTCTGTCCGTGTCTCTCTGAGAGCTGGGCTCCAGAAGGTGGGGGTGTTTGTTGATTATGATGAGGGTCTGGTCTCCTTCTATGATGTGGAAGCCAGGGTTCATATCTACTCTGCTACTGGCTGCACCTTCACTGAGCCTCTCCATCCTATCCTCAGCACAGATTTACATAAAGAAGGTAGAAACGCTGCCCCCCTGATCATCTCACCTGTCAATCAAACAGACTAGGACCTTTGTTTGATAATAAAATAATCAAACGACCAAAACAACTAATGTTGTTTCCTGAATTAGAATTAGAATCTCTACTATGTGAGATCTGAGAGATCTGCAATAATGTCATACTGCTGTCATTTAACGAGAAGAATATCTTTAAGAATTAACCCTGTAGTTGTGTAACATAACCCTTTATAAAGGGTTATATTACACTCCATTTATGTGTCTGTTTTCCCTTTATTTATTGTACGCTTAAAGATATAAAATTTGTTGCAGTTATGTAGAACATGTTTAGAGGATTAACATGTATAAATAATATATATATATTTTTAACATTTCTATTGGTTTTAACTTCTGAATATTGAACGACAAAACAATTCAATGTTCTTACACTTTTTTTGATAAAAAGAAAAGGCAAATGTTGTAATGCATAGGCCAACATTATCATTGTAATGGATCATTTCAGGGGAATAGATACATTCCAGTCAAATAGTGTTCAGTATAAATACAGTTTCTGTAAAAATAAGTGTAATACAAAAAATAAAATAGTTTATTTCTAAAACCCTTATTTCGAGATTGATGGAACGTTTTAAATCATTGAAGAAATGTAAAAGTTTGAGTTGATGAACCTGTAAATTAATCTCCAATATAGAACAACCCAACATGTTTTACACACTTACACAAAGTGACTACATGTAAAGATACTCCCCATGTGGGTGAGTACTGTGACTTTGTCTTGTCAGCTCTCCTCTCTCCATCCTCTCCTCTCCATCCTCTCCTCTCTCTTCTCTTCCTCCTCCTCTCTCCATCCTCTCCTCTCCATCCTCTCCATCCTCTCCTCTCTCTCCTCCTCCTCCTCTCTCCATCCTCTCCTCTCTCTTCTCCTCCTCTCTCTTCTCTCTGCTCTTCTCTCTAGCTCAGTGGCGGTTCCTTAGAGGAAAATAATTGTCTGTTTGTAATAGGAAATCAGGCATGTTATATTTCCTTCATGCACTGTTAAGTGTCTAGTTTATTTTTGTTATGAAAGTTGTTTAGGCCTACGCTTCAGAAAAGTCATGAATGTGCGTGTGCACTGCGCACGTTCATAAATGCGCGTTCATGTTTGCCTCCCTGGTGAGCTCGGACAGGAACCGCTACTGACCATATAAGGCCATCTCAATGGAGCCCCCCCCCCTCAATAAGCCCAACAGACAAATCAGTTTCAGGAACCTTAAAAACATCAACCCAGTCACCATGACTACTGACCTCCTCCGTCTCACGCTGCCAGCCCCACTTCAGTCACTGAATCTGTGGATCTCTACAATCCATCCCTCAGCCCCCTCCTGGACCGCCATGCCCCAGTCCAGCCCAGAACCGTCCCCTTCCCACGCTCAGCCCCCCGGTACACCAGTGAGCTACGACTGCTGAAGAGAACGGGGCGTGTCCTGGAGCGGCGTTTAAGGACTCAGGACCGGCTGTTCACAAACTAGCCTAGCGGGAACATCAGAAGGCCTACAGCGAGCCCCTCAGTGACACGGCCCCGGTTCTACCCCCACATGATCAACCACAGCCCTGGTAACTCCAAGCAGCTTTTATCAACCGTACATCATCTCCTCAAACCTCAGCCCCTACACTCAGACAACACGCAGCAGCCGTGCAACAGCTTCATCTCCTTCTACACAACGAAGGTAGACAACATCCACCCCCCTCTCTCCTCCCCCCCCCCCCCGCCCCCCCTTTTATCCAGCCCCCCCCCCCCCCTCTCTTCTCCCCAGCCCCTCTACCCCCCACCCCCCCACATCCGTTGACCTGCAGTTCGGGACTCCTCATTTTACTTTGTCTTCACATTTCTAGCATCCACTTCCCATATTTACCATATATAGTTTACTTTGTAAACCAATGTGTTTCAGTAACTGTAAATACAAAAAAGGGGAATTCCTTCATCCAAACCGTCTTTTTTCTATGAAGCTATTATTGTAGCAAAAGTCTTCCTAAACCGTTTACGAATGCACACCTTTTGGATTATTATCATTGTAGATTATGAAACACGGGTGTGCGAATGTGTTTTGCACCAACTGCGCTGCAATAATTGTAGCAAAAGGATTTGTGCACCTGTAACACAGATTTGCGTACTCGTAGACCCTATTTTGTGCCTACAATCACATCAACGATGTTCAGGCACACACACATTGCCCCCCCCCCACTTGGGACCATTATAGTGGCTATTTGTATTATTCCAAACGGTTGTTCAAGCCTTGCTTTCTACACGCGTATTACTTGTTATCTGATTAATTAAAAAGTTGTTTTCTCACCCCTACACCGACAAACATGGGGAGGCCAAGTGCAAGCGCGCCCCCTTCTGGCAGCTATAGGTATGGTCAGTGTTCAGAAGGAAACGAAAAACCATGTCAAAAGTGGTATCAAAATAGTTTTTATTTTACATTTGACAACATTGTCCAACTGCATGAAAACATTTTGCATATAAACCTTTAAAAACAAGGAGACAATGTTTCCATTTAGCAAATTGTACAAAAGAATCATTCACAAAAAAAACGTATTAAGTAAATCAAACTCATTTGCATCGTAATATTAACCAAATCACCAAAGCACAAGGGTAGTCTTAACGACAAATGTCAACAAATCCCTAAATCTTTCACGCACATACACACACTAGTCTGTTATTTTTTTTTCCTTATTAATTTTATTGTATGGCAATGTCTCCAATGTTTAGGCTCGTCAGTAGTCTTACTAGGCCACCACTTGAGTCAATATTCCACTAGTTTGTGCAAACCAGGCGACTCCTTGTGAAGTGGTTCCCCATTATTGTCGCTCTCTCCAGGTGGACTGGATATGTTAAGGCTTGAAATCTAAATCTTTTGAGGCTATTTATGTCCAACATGAAAGGCAAAGCGCTGCATTTTGGAGAATAATGACACAAGTAGTCAGAATGTAAACCACCTATATTCCAAATTGCTAAGCGTTCTGCCGCTAATATTAATATACTACTTTCGAGAATTTGAACATCTTGCATAAGCAAGCTTTTGGATAATTAGTAGCCATGTAAAGTAAATTGCAGTGGAAATCCTGACTGCACTTCTGCTATGAAATTCCCAAAACGTTTTTTTTTTTTTTTATGTAGGCCTAACATAATTATCTCATCAGGCGTATTAATCCCCATAAGTAAGAGACATTCTGGTTGTAGGAAGACAGTTCCATAGCTTTACAGCTTATGTAGGGGCATTCCAGGTCATTGGTGGACGCAAACGTTTAATTCTGCCAGTTTCCTGAGATAAATAAGCACATTTTTCAAGCTATAAATATTGAAGCACTAATGAGAATATGATCAAGTAAGCATCGCAATAGGCGTCTATGCAAATTAACTGGGAGTTTCGACAATAAAAAGGGCGCTAATAACCAACTGACTGGTAATGAAAAGGGCATTATATAAATACCAGGGTCAGGACATTGAATTTATTCTGAAGCAGCCCTGGATTCTTCCTTCTTGGTTGATTTCACAGTTTGGTGCAGTGTTTAAGACTCAGTTGGAAGGACACCCTTTTAAATCAATAACACTAAACATGACCAGCCTAACACAGAAAAATCAATCATCAACAACACTGGCTTCAACTGCAGCCTCGGTTTTCATTCAACAGTGCTTGCTGGAAGCCCTTTTATATTAAAAACAGAATTACGTGTCGGTTGTGTCGTTCATGCAGGTTCTGACGTCAATTGACTCGTCTGATAATTTCACTGTGACCACAGGACGTGGTGAAATGGCCCAAGGGTTCATGTCTGATTTGGTTTCGGATTAATTTCAGAGAACGGAAAGGACCAACTCTTGCATAAGCAAAAAAATAATACAACTGATATGCACGCATGCACAACAGTCTCGCATATCACAGGATTCCCTTACCACCATCGAGTTCTTGAAACCTAGGCCTGTTGGATATAAATCTCACCGATCCCCCTTGTTTGACCCATACTCCAAGACAGAACACCAAGTCACCCATTGCATTACTTACATCTGCATTCAAAAATATATAAGTTTCAACCAATACACAAACGTGCCATCAAGCATTTGCACTCAGAGCAAAAGCAAAATTAAGTGTTAAGGCTCCTTCTCTTGTTGAAAAAAGCCAACTAGTAAATCAATGGTTATGAGGGGATGGAGAATGAATGACGCAGCCACCTCATAACAGTCATACAGCACATAGCTCATTAGAATTAGTGTTACCACATGAAGTCCAGTTATGGGCACATAACCAACGACAAATTACCCTCGCCCCAATTTTTCTCTCCTAACAAAATGAAAGCTGTTCCAACGAAGATAATAAAAAAATGTCTGCCATTAACGCAAGCATAGCGAAGCAGGAAGTGCTCGTTAGCAGAAGTCCATTTCAGTAAATTCATGCCTCTGAGAACCTTTCCCTGGCAGACTCAACCTTCAATCTATTTTGAATATGGCATCCATCATCCCACTGAAACCACACGCTAAACATTTCTCCAAAGAGAATGTAGGAATTAACCAAAAGGAAATCATATGCGTCTCTCCGCTTTCACTCCTCCTCTTTCTCAGTCATTTTGAAAATCAAGACCAATAGCGTGTTGTCATTCGTCCCTTTAGCTGCAGAAGCCTCCCCCTCACCGATGAGGCCACATCGGCTGGCCCAGTGGGACGGCCCGAGCCATCACTGACCCTGGGCGTCAGAGTCCGTGTCGGTCGGCGGCGTGGGGGAGGGCCCCAGCTTGGCCCCCTCCACAAACATGTTGGGGATGTCCTGCCCGAAGTAGATCTTACTGTTGGTCGCTATGGACTGATACTTCATCAGCTCGATGTACTCGGGAGTCAACTTCAACTGTGGAGGGGAGAGAAAGCAGAGACAGAGAGCAATAGATAGAATGAAGTAGAGACGCAGAGACAGAGAGAGAGAGAGAGAGACACACACACAGAGACAGACAGACAGACAGACAGACAGACAGACAGACAGACAGACAGACAGACAGACAGACAGACAGACAGACAGACAGACAGAGAGAATGAAGAAGAGACAGAGACAGAGACAGAGACAGAGAGAGACAGAGACAGAGACAGAGACAGAGAGACAGAGAGAGCAATAGATAGAATGAAGAAGAGACAGAGAGAGAGAGACACAGTGACAGAGAGAGAGAGAGAGAGAGAGACAGAGACAGAGACAGAGAGACAGAGAGAGCAATAGATAGAATGAAGAAGAGACAGAGACAGAGAGAGACACAGTGACAGAGAGAGAGCAATAAATAGAATGAAGCACAGACAGAGAGAGACAGAGAGAGAGAGCAATAGATAGAATGAAGTAGAGACACAGAGACAGAGAGAGAGAGCAATAGAGATAGGATGAAGTACAGAAAAAGAGCAGGGGGGGGGGGGTGTTAGCATGTGATGGATTATAAACACAACGTTGAAAGGTTGCTTATGCGTGGAGTTCAAATTGACGCCATAGTTTACCGTGTTGGCTTCGGCGAACTTGGCGGCAGTGTAGTATTCCGCATCAGCCCTGGCCTTCTCCCTGGCCAGGAAGCCCGCGTCTGGAACAAAGGAGCAGTGTTGGGAGACGCCGCACATGACGACGCCGAGCCACCAGAAACCCCCCCCCCCCCCCCCGAGATGCGTGGTCCCGTACTGCTCACATAGGCAGAGGACAGCCTGGTGGCGGGGGCCGCGGTTCCCACTGGTTTGGTCAGCACCCCACCCCACCAACCCCCACTTTGTGAGCAGAGGAAATGCCGCCCACCCCTAAACACACGTCGTCCATCCCCAGTTGCTGGTAAAAGTTACGTATTGAGGGTTCTTCCCAGGATGTTTGCACGGGGGCCCAGGCCCTCCCACCTACTCGATTTCTTTAATATAGCTGTGTAAAAAGCAGAATAATGTAGTGAATTAAAACCTGTCTGGGTTTATAATGCGACATTGACAGGCTCGCTTTGCATTATCCCATATATAAATAAATAAATATATCGAGGGCAAAATATATCAGCAGCTCTACCTACGAATAATAAGGTATTGGGTAATGTACCAGGATTATTATTTCATTGCTAATGCCTCATCCAGTCATTTAAATTGGATCAGCAGTTAAAGCGTTTATTATTAGGGCATTTAGCAGACGCTTTTATCCAAAGCGACTTACATCGGTTAATACACACATTGACACACCGACGGCAGAGTCAACCATGCAAGGCGACAGCCAGCTCGTCGGGAGCAGTTAGGGTAAGTGTCTTGCTCAGGGATCCATCAACACTCAGCTAGGAGGAGCTGGGGATTGAACTAGCAACCTTTCGGTTACAAGACAACTGCTCTACCTCCTGAGCCAAGCCGACCCTTTTATCGTCCATCTCAGCGCCCTGCGACTCCCACTCCGGGAACCACTGGTTAAGGGCGTGTGGCTCACGGTCAGAAAAGGTACCGAGAAGCGCCCACTAAGTGCGCAGCCTGACCTCCTCCGTGCGCGAGAGGACTATCCCCTTCCTGATCAGTAATGATCTGTATCCGAGTTCCCTCTGAGTGGATTTGGATCAGAGCGTCTGATAGACGACTGAATCATAAATAGTTAAATGAGGACGCGCGAGGGCCGGTTGGGCTTTACCCTCTATCTGAGAGATCCGCTTCTCGGTTTCCTTCTCCATCACCTTCTGCTGGAAATGGATCTCCGCGACCTGGGCCTGCTTCTGAGCCTCTGCGTGGGGACAGTCACAGTAACAGAGAAGTATCATTCAGGGTGGTTTGTAGTACTAGAGATGGCGGCAGAGGGACATCGCAATAACACAAGAATGGCCGTTCCGACAATGTTGTCGAGGGGAAAAGTATAGCGTATACGTCAGGTGGAATGTAGTACAAAAGGTTATAGCTACCGATGATGGCTTTCTTCCTCTCAGTCTCGGCCTCCTTCTCCACCACCTTCTGAGTCTGAGCCGTGATGAGCAGGCGGGTCTTCTCCGCCTCCCTGTGGACACGAGGGCACAGAGTCCAAGCTTTAGCTTCGGCCTGCTTCGACACAAGACTCGTCACTAAGGACATGCGAGGTAGCGGACCCACTTACATGAGTTCAAAGTTCCTCCTGATTGACTCTGGGATCTTGGGTTTGGTCACTCGAACTGCCTAACGGTTAGAGAACGGGGTCGGTGCGACGGGAATCATTGGTTAGAGAGTTTAAAGATTGCATTGACAGCAGTTACAGTTTGTTGGTTTGGTTTACAGATAAGTCATGGTCTATTTATTTTATTTTGAAAATGAGTCACTTAAATGTAAATTTATCACCAGTTACCTGAATTGTGAGTCCAGGCGCCATTTCATTCAGATCCTTCTGCAAGGCAATCTTCATATTTTCATCAATGATATCTGCAAGCATAAAAACAAAGAAACACAGATAAACCCATTATTGAGTGACAGTACAACATAGAGCTGCATGCTTCATTTGGGCATGTGTATGTTTTGTTGTGCCTATGTCCACTCACCGAACAACTCAATGTAAACCTCCTGTAGAGTGTGAACGCTGCAGAACTGGTTGAGTTCATGGTGGATTTTGTTAAAGATGAGGGTTTTGTCGTAATCAGCGGTGTAGTTCTTCACTACTTCCACAACTACAGAAAGGGGAAGAAGCGAACACGCAGGAATTAATTAAGCTTTTGCTGAAACATGGGTTGTTTGTCTAAAGTACACAAGAACAAGAGCATACAAGGAGGGAAGAGAGCCATGCACAAAGAATGATTACACAATCTCTGTCCCAGTGGTTTGACTTTAGTCTTTGGTTGCTTTTCAATACCGAAGCCGGAATATAATACGGTCACAAAGGAGCATTTGGAATGTGCATGTAAACCTAAGTGACTTGAAAGGACATGTTATTACCACCAGCTGGGATGTGGATCAGACATTATAATCCATTTCACAATCTAGCCTCAAGTTACCACCAAGATCTATGACAAATAGATCAGTATACCAGTTGGGTCAGTCGCCTGGATAGGCAGAAATATCCATCAAATATCTGGATGGACACTGCGTGATCATGTGATCATGGCTAATCCACATCTCACCTGGTGGTAAAATAGGGGATCTTTAAGAGTAAAGGTTAAGAAGTCATTAAAGTTGCTTTTTGTGTAAACATGCTCTATACCTGCCGAGGGGACCAGCATGTTGACTACCTCTATCCTGTCAAAGTAGATCATCACACCACCACTGTGGAAAAAGGAAGACACCAAAAACATTGTAGACTCTGCTCCAAGTTCAGACTTCATTAGAAGCCTGACGCAGACTGGCCAAAACACTTACCTAGTTCCACATGGCACATTCTTGATTTCATCAGTCTGAAGCGTAGTCTGAAACCAGAGGGTGCAACAATGTCATCATGTAGCTTGCAGAACATAAACGGCTTTGCTTGGTGGCTCAAGCCAAGAGTATGTTTGGCATAGTGAGAATGTGAGGGCACCTGAACTGATCTGAAGGTAGTGATGAAGGGGAGCATAATGTGATACCCGGGGCCGTTGGGGGCAGTCAGCAATGCTCCTCCCCTTTCACAGACACACACACACACACACACACACACACACACACACACACACACACACACACACACACACACACACACAGTTAGTTGGTAGTACTCATAATAAAAGGTTATATGATATCTTGATACCATAGCATTGTTTGATTGTTCACCTGTCTGCATGCAATTTAGGTCGAATTGAAGTCAACTGCCATGAACAGTGGAATCTGAGCTGACTGGTTGTTTGTTCACATGCCACTAAAGTGAGCTATCCTGTTTTTAACCAAACTGCCGACATTATGCAACAAAGTAAAAAATACATGAGAAACACACAAGTATATTAATGGACCTAGACCCTGGACAAGAACAGTTAAATATAAATGAACAAGATAACTGCTGTGATAAAACACAATGCTTTAATACCTGTAATAAACCGCGAGATGTCCTTCTTCAATCTTATGAATGGATGAGTGGAGAAGGATGGCCATGAGTCCCGCTACTGTAGCCACTACTGCCCCTACGTGTGCCATAGTCATCCTCTGCTGCACTTACCTGCAGAGACGACAACATGACGAGTTCAAATAAACAAGCATGAAAAGAGTGAAGTGTCGAGTTGTTCAATGTGGCTAGTCATATGGGACTAGCCTCACATGTAACACCCAACCAATAGGGTAGAGCGTATGGTGATAGGATTAGGTGCAGTTTTGTTATCAACTGGTAAGGGTTTACTACTATTAACTACATCAGTACTCGAACCTGTGACGGACTAATTGTGCAACGATATGCCGTCCAGGCCATCTTTAAAGCATGCTAAAGTCGTACAACGAGAATGTGATCACTATATACTTTAAAGAGAGCCCTGCACAGCCTGCTAGCGTTCACTGTGTAGGTTAGCCTGTAACGTTAGCTCAATGGGTGCTACACAGTGGTCATTCACTGTGGCTAGCATAGCCGAGCAGTTACACACTTCCCTATATACTTGAAATACAAATTTAACGGACGAGCTAAACACGAAACGCTACTACAAAAGTATCAACTCACTGACAGTGGCGTTCAAGCCCCATGCTGCTATTATTAGAAATGCAGTAGTAATGTTACGATAGCATTGCGAGCTAGGGGCAACTAGCTCCAAGGAGCAGGTTCGGAAGTGAACGCTTCTTATCGATTTCTGTCCTCTTATTCGTCGATGACACTAAACCCGATGTTAAATAAGCGTTGTACAAACGTTTCTCTATTTATGAAAAGGTTGCACGTAAAAAGGCGTTAATTACCACTCCACTGGACAGTCACCTCTTCTCTCTGTATCATTCAGTTCACGACAGCCTGAACCCATCTCTCTACCGCCGCCTACTGACTCCTGCTTCTCCCCACTCTGTTCCAGTGTGGTCCTTCTTTGCTGATTTGGGTAGTCATTTGAAAGGGAAATAGTAATTTAAATTCTGAAAGTAATGTATCTGAAAGTTCCTATATGCTGCCGACTATTTACTATCATTTTGATCTATCCTATATGGCTGTAATCAAGGTTCCATTCTGTCAGTTTCCTTGTAACTAAAAACAATCCTCAATATACAAACTGACGGACGATAACAAACCAACAGGCATTCTTTATTTATGTAACATTTTGACAAACAAATCGGTATCTAAAGATACATTTTGCACATACAGGTAATACGTTTTGTCAGTCAAATTCTTGTTCTTCACTCCAACAAATAAATACAGCAGACTGGCATTACATTCAAACATGGAATTTAAAATATAAATCCATACATATGGTGCTAAATAAATGCATGATATTTTGAGTGTGCATCAGAAAGGATTGTGCCAGTGTATGGTTCTTCATATATTAAGATGAGCATCACCAGGCAGGCTTCATTCATTATATACAACTTTATGAGATCAGAGATTGAGCTTTTCCTGAATCATGCTGTATCCAACTCCAGTCCTCATCCTAGAAAATAAAAGGTGAAAGGGGGCTTTAGGGTTCATATTGATCAACCGAAGAGCGCTCTTGCCCATATTAAGTAAGGTTTCGAACAAAAGCCACAGAGGTACGACACTTTTCTTTACATGAGTACTGTATATGTCACATTAAATGGATACTGTATGTTTCATTACATGAATACTGATAACATTTAGTACTGTAAGTAATAATAAATGAAATTTATATAGCGCTTAATATGGTACTCTAAGACGGTACTGTACCATGACACTGTTTCCAGTCTCTTGAGTCGTGTCCTGAAGCAGAGAAGTCAGTTGACTGAGGTAATGCTGATTCTCTTCCAATAATTGATGAACCGTCTCACTGCAAGACCAGCAGCCATAAGATAAACACATCTCAAGGCTCCGCTCAAAGAACATTCTAGATCGATAGGTATTCACAGACACCAAGAGAAAGGTTTTCCATTAATGTTGGCGGGCTTACCTTGCAGTTGTCTTGGGAACAGTTGGTAGTGACTGAGGTTCTGTCTGGGCCTAACAACATTATAAAATAGTTAATATCTAGTAATATAGCAGAACGTTTTTGCTAAAGTCAACAATCAAAGTATATGTTAGCTATAAGAGCAAACGAAATGGTACTTCACAAGCAAAAATCTGAACACATATGGAGCAGTAATACTATTAACAAGAAACAACATTATGGTTTTACAGCTTCCATAGCAATGGCCTTTGTACTTCATATATGACGAAGTGAGGGAGTTTTATGTTAAGTGAATTTTATTGGGGGTCAGTGGACTCACCCTGGCAATCTTCAACAGATACCAGAACTCTTTCTGTCGCTTCATTTGCATCTGCATCACTGTCGTCTCCGCTGCCTTGATGCTCTCTACCGCCCCCTCCAGCTTAGGGAACAGATCGACGATGCGTTGTTTACACACCAGTATGGTGCTGTTGACGACAAGAGAGCCAAAAACAAAATCAGACATGTTTTCTGGAAATTGTGTAAAGGAGCATTGCATAGGTTTTCTGTTGTTGGGCCTTCATGCCAACAAGAAGACGACACGTTGGTTAAATATCATCACATTTCTCAATTCGGATGCCATGCAAGCTTAGTAGTAATGGTTTCCTTCAAGTCAATTCAGAGCCCATTTACAGTTCGCTGAAGTTACTACTCAGATAACAACAAAGAGAAAACGTACATACCAGATACATAATTATGTGCGCATTAAGTTTATCCCTCTATTACATGACTTAATAAAACAAATATTATATCAAATATATATATAGTTTTTTTTTCTTCTCAGAACTTTCGTATTAGAACTTTAAGATACGACATAT
>NC_044062.1:3066151-3078651 GCF_902167405.1 Gadus morhua
GATAAAAATGTTGCTGTCCTTCACTCTGCTTAAGGAGTACCTCAGGTGAGTGTATAAGTCCTTCAAGACCCGGTCCTGGTTCTGAACTGTCTGAAGAATAGCCTTCACCATCTCGGAGCTATCGCTGTAACCGTGTGGCGGGTCAGGACCTGCACAGAATATACAAAACCCGTCGTTAATTAAATCCACCAGAGCCATGGCAAGACAATCAGTTACATACACACACAGGTACACAGGTACACAGTCCACAGATGTGCACAAAACACCTTTAAAAGGTTATACCGTACATATTTCACACTAACTTTTGCATTTGGCTTTCAGTTGCTTGTAGAGTTCAATCGCTTTCTCCTCCCTGGAAGAGAAAACAAACAGTGAAACATGAACGCGCTTATTCATCCATTGGAGAATATTACAGTTTCTACAGAATACTGAAATACTGACAGCTGTCCCATAACGTCTCCTTGACTGCGAGCGAATGGACTTCTCCTCAACTCCACAATCTCACAGTGCAGAGAGACAATCTCTTCATCCAGATAACCGACCTCAGCCACCTACAGAAGGAAACAGTAGAGATACAGACCCACGGTATCACTTACCATCCCCTACCTTGGAGTCACGGTAGGAACGTTCAGTGTATATATTGTGGTCACCATGGATAACTTCCCACCTGTGTAAACGCAGCAGCCTTCTCTTCGTTTTCATTCCAGGTCTTCAGCATCTTCTCTGAAGCTGGTGAGACAGTTCCACCAGAAAGAGACGGATACAGGAGAGCCACATGGTTAGACTTCCAGATGAGAGGTTCTGGGTTCGGATCCAAAGTTTCACAGCCTACCTGTGGGCATCCTGAGATCTAATATGCATAATTTTTACAAGCAGTGGCTTTGGATAAAAGTATCGGCTTAGTGACTAAATAGTTGAATAGTAAATAGTAGACCCATTACTGGGGCAACAACAACAGCCTAAAGCACGGGATCTCAAAGTTTTGACAGCTGAGGGCCAATTTAGGAACCCAGAATTTGACTAAGGGCCACCAAAAGAAAAAATAAATCAATTTTGTTTTATTTATTTTTTTACTTACATCTGTATGTCATTGCGGGCCGCCAGGAATGTTTCTGCGGGCCGCCATTGGCCCGCGGGCCACACTTTGAGAACCAATGGCCTAAAGTGTACTCATAGATGCCCTGTGTGTCTTTGCTCAGAGTTGCTTTGGATAAAAGTATCGGCTTAGTGACTAAATAGTTAAATAGTAAACAGTAGACCCATTACTGTGGCAACAACAACAGCCTAAAGCGTACTCACAAATGCCTGTGTGTCTTTGCTCAGAGTAGAGCTCCAGGTCGTTCTGGATGCTGATTTTGAAGAAGGCCAGTTTGGCTCTGAGCTGCTGGGACTGTGAGAACAGCATGTTCTTGTGGTGCGTTAGGTTTGTGTTGTAATGTAGCAGACTCCTCCTAAACCCACACAAGAACATAGAGAGATGCATGATCTTATTTCGGATTTCAAGTCAACATTTGTGTTTGTGTGCAGTCAGTGTGTCTGTGTGTCTCCCCATGATAGGGTTTAACACTTTTAGACACACCTTCCAAACCAGATTTTAAAAACTTTTGAGTTCTGATTCTTTGTGTGCTATAATATAATAAACTACCGCCCTACACAAGAAAGTAGTGATTTCGTCAAAAATGGTTACAAACAGATGGCTTCGCTTTTTCTAATGAACCCTGAATCGAGTTAAGATCACACAGCATGTACTTGATCATTTGAAAGATTGAATCCGATCTGCGACATGGCTCGACCACGCGTGTGCGGTGCGGGTTCACCTACATGGCGGCCTCCCGCCCCCCGTACAGCCGGACGTAGTCCTGCTTCAGCCCACAGATGTAGCTGACCGCCTCTCCCCACACCTTCCTCAGCGCGGCGAGTGGCAGCTGGGTCTTGGTCTCTCGCACTGTAACGGACCACAGAGCATCACGCCAATGACCGCGACGGCGACAGCATCAGCAGTAGGAGGAGCTCGAGGTCAGAGCACACCGCTCACCTATGAAGTTGACGCTGTCAGGCAGAGGTCGGGCGGTAAGCGGGCCGCAGTACTTGGTCAGGCTCTTGTCGAAGAGGTACACTATGGACCGGTCCCAGCCGGCCTGTGGAGAACAGCACCCACAGTGAGCCATTGGGCATGAGGTGGCCTCTGTGTGTTGTCTAGAGACGACCCGGGGTCCACACCACATGACCATAAGAAGATGTTCTGATAAGAAGATACGCCGCTTGGCTGAATATGTGGGGCACACACCAGGGGCCATTGAGAATAGACAGTGTAGGGTGCCACGATCGTGCCACGAATAGTTGCCAACTACCAGCTCTGTGGACATGTTAAGCCCTGCTGTCCAATTCAGCAGATCATTTGGGCGCTAAATATATTATCATAGATGCAAAATATGTTTTGCATCTTTTATTCAAACAACCAGCTGTTCAGCGCTACGGGAGGATCACGCCCGCTGCCAGCTGCTCGTCAAGTTGTGTGGCCTCAGTGTTGGTGCAACTGCTCTAAAAAGTAGGTCACGTCCCAACCATCGTTTTCAGTATCGCCAGATAATGGTGTATTCACCGTAACTTTAAGATCGTGCTTGTTACACAGTAGCCGTGTGCAGCTCACGCGCATCTGTAATTGATGTGGATTCTCATATTATGGCAACTAGCGCATAGACGAATTCGAATCCCGACCGGTAGGCAAAAATAAAATGTGGACGGGGGGGGGGGGGGGGGGGGGGGGGAGTAGTAGTGTAGTACCCTCCTACGGCCTCATCCACGGATGTGGCGCCCTCGAGCAAAAGCACCTGCAACCCCCACCTGCTCTCCGGGCGCTGCACTGCGGCAGCCCACCGGTGAACACATGGGGGGGTACACCGGCACACCCGGAGGGGTGTGCCGGTGTACCCCCCCATGTGTTCACCGGCTCCCGGAAGGGGTTAAAAGCAGAGACAGAATTTCCCCCCTGAAAAAAGGGACAAAAAAGGATAACTTAATCGCTCAATGACCTCAGGTCCAAACGTACCAGTCCCTCTGGGAGGCAGTGGGCGGGGGGCCAGCGGGGGTCCAGCGACACGCCCGTCTCCAGGAGCAGCTCCTGGCTGCGGGGGGGGACGTGTGAGTGGGTGTGGGTCTCCAGCCGCTGCTGCAGGGAGTGCAGACTCTCCTCGGGGCCCAGCACTATGGAGTGTAGCTGGGCCGACGTCATGTCCAGCACGTGGATCACCTTGGTGGGGGGGGGGGGGGGGGGGGAGAAGAAACGAGCTGTGTTCGAAATCGTTTCCTATTCACTCACTCACTATTCCCTATATAGTGTTCATGATATAGTGCGCTACGTAGGGAACGAACAAACGAGAATTCGGACACTACACTGAACGTTTCTAAATGTCATTTGCGTCGGTAAATGTGCCGGGTATTTTTTTGGGACGCAGACAGATGCGCCCACATCATGTAAACAAACCGGGCACTCACGAGGAACGCTGGAGGTTGTATTGATGTTGAATGTTACGTTTCCTTGATTAAGGTTTTTTATATTAATTTTGAATGTCAAATTTCTATGTTAAATCCCAAATAAATTGTTGACATTTCTAAACGAAAGCCGGAGACTTATTAAGTCAGCCGGAGACTCCATCATTAAATGTATTCGTTTTCGCGGTTATTCAGCTTATTTTTCTCCTCCAGAAAAACACGACCGCATTGCATTGTGGTATACAGGAGTAACATGTAGGGTACATCGTATGTACACTCAAATTTTGGGTATTTTAAGTGCATGAAAGTAACCACTGAGAATTCGAACACCACTACAAAATGGCGAGCACCCTATATAGTGCACTATATCCGTGATAGGGAGCGATTTCGAACACAGCTACTGTGTTCACAAAGTGTTGAACATCAGCGTCCACTCAAAGCGCCGCACCGCTGAATCTAATCCCACATCCAGCCATGCATGGACGCGTTTGGACAGCGGCGGCGGTGTCAAAACATGCAAGGAGAGAACCGGCATGGCGGAAGGAGAGAGAGAGAAGTATCTAAGCATCTCGCTCGAGGTTGGACGAACCGAGGATTGATCCAGCGACCCTCCAGTTGCTAGGACTTTCTTCATGACGTATCGATCGTAATGTAATGACGCATACATGCATAATGTGTGCTTTGGGTCTCTTGAGAAGCGCCAGAGTGTTCACCTTCATGCTGAGGATATTGTGTAATGTAGTGTAAAAGCAGGGATGGTTGCTCTCCGGGTCTGTGCCCCCTCCTCGGGTAGCAGGGTCCCACAGGAGCATCATCTGCAGAAGGGACTCGACAGGCTCCAGTAAGGGTCTACACACACACACACACACACACACACACACACACACACACACACACACACACACACACACACACACACACACACACACACACACACACACACACACACACACACACACACTCATGAGTGAGGCGTTTTGGAAACATTTGTACCCAATGTCTCACGAAAACTAGGACGGATTTGCAAGGGCACCTGCTGAGGTTGTTCGGATAGGGAAGGTGTGTCGAGAACCTGACTTCCCCATTCATGTCCTCGACAGCCATGATATCTTTAGGACCTTTATTCTTCACTTTGCTCGTCCTAAAAGACACATCAAAAGTTAATAAACTCCCAACGTAACCGTGAGAGGAAGTAGTGGCGTGTAGCGTCCTCACCACTGAACAGGCTGCATGTGGTGTAGAAAGGGCCGAAAGCCACACACGCACTCAAATATCATCGTCCCGAAACTCCAGTAATCAACAGTCACCGTGTAGGGCTTGTTCTCAAAGAGCTCTGGAGCCTGAAAAACATAAAAGACAATTTTAAGGGCTGGTTTGCTTAGGCCAGGGGTTTTACAAACTGTGGCACACACAGGTTTTATTTCTGGAAATGTACAATAGAAAAAACTCAAGCGATAATTGTTCTGTATTGTTCTGTAAGGAGGAGAAAATAAAAAGAGAGAGTGAATTGGAGGATTCGGGGACCTGAGGGCCTTGTTTGCTAAATAAACACTTAAACACGCATTAGCAGCATTGCTGACTTATCTTTCCACAGTTTCCAACTGGCCTTGGCCTTTTCTGCTTTAACGATTGTATATCATGGGGCTGCTGGCACTCTTTGCTTGTCTCAGTATTTATTTACTTTTGACCTTTTGCATAGGAGATGGTCCACTTCAGGGCTTGATGACAATTAAGTGGTCCACCGAAAGCCAAAGGATGGTGACCATTGGCTTAGAGCCTCAGTTCGCATTAAACCAGACATATTTGCCAAGATGCTTACCAGATACTGCAGAGTACCGACAAAAGATGTGCAGAGGCTACCCTGGTCCAGGTCCTTTGCATAGCCCAGATCAATGATTTTGTGGACGAGCTGTGGTCAAAAACATCAAGCACACACAAGAACCGCAATGAGGACCGCAGGACTGCAGAGTCGCTCACTATCTTCTGAAAAAGACTCAAGACTCACCTGTTCAGAGTCCACCTCGACTCTGCATAGCCACCCTCCCCCCCCCCTTCTGGCCACCATTGCACACTGTATTGCATTGTATTGTGTTGTATGGTATCATAGTACTTAACTGTGTAGCAACTGCAGTAGCTGCTATCATGGCTGTAACACGAGGAATTGGTTAGCCTAGCGATTGTTGTACTTGCACTTGGTTCTATGAACATCCTTTCTGTACCGACAGCGATATATTGTTGCACTTCTTATGACAAATGTACTTATTGTAAGTCGCTTTGGATAAAAGCGTCTGCTAAATGCCCTAAATGTAAATGTAAATGTAAATGAGAACAGGCACAGAGCAGGTCCATGGACCATATGCTTATGTAGGATAAGGAGAGCGCACCTTCCCCCTGACATCCTGAAGGACTATGTTCTCTGGCTTGAGGTCTCGGTGGATGATCTTGTTGGCGTGGAGGTACCGGATACCAGAACCTGTGTGAGTTAGGCAGAAGGCAACATCATTACCATTGCTGCGTATGCCGTTAGATATCATCCTCGCGCAACTGTCAGCTACACACGGCAACCAGCTTTGCTATTTCAATTTGACGCGTGTGGAAGAATTAAAAAACACACCTATGTCACTGAGCAGTGAGAGAACCTCACTTTCCTTAAGCCCACAACAATTTTCTGGCTTGTTGAGCATCTGCAAGAAGAATTCATTTTTAGACTTTCATCTGGAAACCTTTAAAATATGTGTAACACATAGATAACAGAAACCCCATCCCTACAATTCTAATGAGTGGTGTATGCAGTTGTAGCCTACCTTGCGTAGATCTCCTTTGGAGCAGTACTCCATGGCCAGTAGTGGTAGGTCATTAAGTCCGATGGAACTCAGTTCTAATGGAACTTCTCTTGCTTCCACTACGTTCACATGACTCAGCCTGCGGTTGGAGATTTGTTGATACACATGAAACAGTTTAGTTTAGTTTGTTCCGTAGTCCACTATTTGTATACATATTGTCCGCATGCTGGCCTATCAAAAATGGGAGGGACACAAGCCATAATTACTTTTTCATTATTTGTATCTCTCTGCTCCAGCGATCTTTGTTCTTTTGGTTCAATTCTAGGCGGCAAAGTTTCAAAGCAATCTTGTCTCCCGTCTCCTATTCCAAGAAACACATAAAACATGTACAAATAAGGAATAGATAAACAATAAATAAAGGACACACAATTTTAACATTACGTAATTCAGCTGACGCTTTTATCAATAGCCACTTACATGCGAGGTAATCATAGCCTGAAACTAAAAGTGTAACTATAACAATTCATAAAAGTGCTGAATAACAATGTTTTTTTCAACAACGCAACCCCTAAATTCCACATGTGGAATGTAGGCCTACTTACTAGATGTTGGTAGAGGTTCACATGGCCGAATCCTCCTGTTCCTAGCCGCTCCTTCATCTCCCAGGGACCGCACTGCTGGGTCTGTCTGAGGGCAGCTCTCTCCATGTTCTCTACTTGGTAGACCTGGAAAAAGATAACAACCATTCTGTGAGCATTGGGTCAACGTTTAGGATGATAGCGATCAACCACAATCCGTGCATGGGGCGGGCATACACAAATCGAACAGTCTAATAAAGACGTAAATAAAGTGTTTAAAAAGTTGTGTATACGTTATTGGAACGTAATATGCATGTTATTATGTAGTTGCTAGTTCGCCTACTTGAATCCATGTGTGAAATAAGATATCCATGGGTGTTGTGCATTGGGCTCTATGCCTGGTTTTCTTTTCCCTTTGAGTTCTTCGATACTTTTAGATGTTAAACAGGGAAACAAACTGTGAAGGCTTGAGCCTTTCAAACTTACCAATCAGTCAGTTTAGTCCCATTCAACTTTCATTACTGTTATTATACATTGAAATCCCCTGGCCAAATTGCATCAACATCGTCCACAAAGTGAAAGTACTATTTACTTCGAACAGACGCACTACGCATGCGTGAATGCGTGGGAGATGCATATGTAACCAGGATAAGCAGCATGCCTGCAGTCTTGGCTGCGTTATTGTTTGGAGATCAGCGGTCACATGACTACGACAAGCGGGCAGTACGAGATTGGGGTTTTCTCTTAATCCCTGCCGATCACGCCCAAACTACGTACACACCAAACGCCATATCGGTTTACACAAAACATAATTACTACTTTGTTATTAGTCTATTAAAATGATTCTGATGTCTGCATAAAAAAACGTAGTTTAATGCTTGTCCGGCAACGAGGGGCAATTTTGTTCACTAGATGGCGCACTGCGTGCAGTTTTTAAAACACGCATGAGTAATTTACTTTATAAAAGGCTACTAATCCACGCTTTTGTAGTCTAGAGTGTAGACTATATTGAAGTACGGTAATGCACAGTACTCTTGTTTACCGAGCTCCACTACGAAAAGCCTCAAACTAATGCAGAACTCTGCTTCTAGACTCCTAACCGAATAAAAATGTAAATTAAATTAGCGTTTTTTTATTAATGTGCTGCTTTTATATTTACCATTACTTTAGTCAACATGAAATCCTTTAAACACCAACACAATATGTAAATGATAAATGAGTAAACTGTCACCTGTTAACTATATCTGTTAACATTCTTATTACTGCATGAACTATTATTAATCAATGGTAAGTTAATGTACCCTCATTGAAAAGTGCTTTTGCCAATACTTGATGCTAAAAAAGTCCTAGTATATATGAATGGCAGTGATAAGGATCAAGATCGTTAATTTACATACAATTATGCGCTTCTCGCGATGCCTATTGTGAATCGGGTCACGGTTTGTAATTTTCAGAAGGTGTGTCCCCTGCAGAAATAAGTTGGCAAAACACTGCCAAAGCAAATGCCCAAAACCCAAATGACTGATTCCTAACAACTGGGCAAACAGTGCAGAGCTAACAACTATGGCAACTCAAACATAACAGAACGCTTCATAAATACCACTGAGGATATTACTGTAACCACAGGTTAACAACTCAGCATCGCTTGACCATGAGCCATTTTGCCCAACGCAAAAATTACTCACCTAAGTTTGTATCAATGTGTGTAATGATGCTGTCTCTATGTTTAGCGTACATCTGGCCCCAGATGGCAACGGTTTAAAGATACCTGTTCATTTTTCCATTTGTGACAGTAACTTCTGATTGAGGGCTTCCTTTACTTTTTTTTATTTTCCTCTTTGGAACCCCACTCTCATCCCTTTTTATCTCTCCTCCATTTTTGCTTTTCCAGCATTACAAACTCAACAGACGTTATTAAAGAGCAGTAGTAGTCCTTGTCTACTCAAATTGGTGTGATTATTTATTATTACTATTATAATACAAAAATACAATTATAAGAAGAAAGTGAATAAATCCCTGGGCCTTAGTTAGTTCCTGCCTTCATCCCTCAGCCCTCATTTGCAGCACTGCCGAGAGGTCATAGGTCAGAGGTGTCCTACGTGTTCCTGGTCAACCCTGTCCCATCCCACCATAATGCTGTCCCTGTATTAGTGCGTTGCTGAGCTCGTGACCGGCGCTTGGCCGCCCAACCTGACGGCTTTAAGCTAGCTCACTGACCAGCACCTCATGACCATGGCCAATACTTCATTTATATTTCTAACCATTCACTTATACTAAAAGTGGTACGCCAATTATGGCACCAAATGCACTCCTAAGCAATCGTAGAAGACATGAGATCTCCAATTTGCGTTCCTTCTCTATGTTTTTAGAGAAGGAAGGACATCCCCTAGCTAGTGGGGATGTCCAACATATTTGGCCTGTTAAGCCCTTTGAGACTGTAGCTGTTATATAAAATGTACTTTACTTGACTATTAGTAGGTTATAACTATACCACTAAAATGGACCAGTACACTGAATGTTTCAACAGTTTCTTGAAAAAGAAATGTAATTATTCTTGAGCAAATCCTGGACCCATTGGGGCCTGTAGCACATTTGCCTTAAGCTATAGCTATACATGAGTCAACAACGCAGGCTAACACATGCATCTCGTAACTAACGATGTCATATCGACCGTTGGGGGAGGGGTCCGGATATGGTGGCTCGGGACTGGACAACCACTCACAGTCAAAGGCTACTGGTTCCGCCCCATTGTACCCAGTCCCATACATGTCACCTTGAACGAGATGACTCATGACATAAGTAAGACTCGTGATGTCTCTGGTATATTTACTCTTTATGCTCTTCCTTCCTCATTTTCAACAGACGTCAGCATTTTCGAAATGAATGTATTTAGAAACAAAACAAAACAATTTACTGAAGCTCAGCTACCTGCGTCTAAAATAATGTATATTTAGTGAGTAAATTGATGAAAGATAATTAGTAAAGAGCACTTTTACGGTGGTTAATAGAAATAGAGTAGTAAAGAAAATATATACATATATATATCCTTCCAGATGCTTGAATCTGTAATAAAACATATACTTAGGGTTAACCAGAAAATAGACGACACCAATTCCATAATCTTAAAATACAGAAAAAGGGAACGTAAAAGCACCACGAGAAGTTACAATTCACTACGTTGATATAAAGGTATCGATAAACGTTGAAATGAAACATATTTTTGGTTCAGAAACGTTGAGATTCAACGTATCGGTGAATCTAACCATACCCGGGTTGATTGACCAGCATGAAACCGAATCAGCTGGACTTGAACCAGAGAGGTGCAACTGGACTAGAGAGCTTTGTCTTCTGATTCTTAAATGGTTAATCCCCCCCATCCCGATTTCCGACCCCAAGTATTGCAACACATTTATCGCTAAAATTGATCATCACATTTTTACGCGAAGGAGCGTGCTTGCAAGGTTGCGGTTACCGAACAGAGAGATTGTCATTACCGAGGTGAGCTGGAGGCCTCCTGGAAAATGGTTCAAGTATAAACGAGTCATGGGAGTAAATGATGGATCACAAGTTTGCAGCTGTTATTGAATATATGTTAATCCGTTGATACTTTTGTGAATACTTTTCTGTGTACATCCAGGACACGGTTGTGTATATATTATGTTCTACCACTGTCAACATACAAGTAAGACTCTACAGGCATTCCTGTGTATTTTTTCTGTGATTTCTGTGGGAAAATGTAAACATTCAAATTCAGACTTATGTTCATATGTTCTCAAGTTGTATTCTAAAAGTTCTCACATCAAATAAAAAAGCTTCTTTTTTTTTGAGTTGCTCCTTGAGTTGTGCGTTCAAGTTGTATCTGTCATGTGTATTTTTTTAATCATTTGATCTCCCTGTAATCTTGGTCATGCTTACCTATCTGACTGAGGTCCTGTAAGAGCACAGACCCAATTATCGTCTAACTCTCGTGTTTTAGGTGTTGTTGTAGGGATACACACACCACACACACTGAACTCACATACACTCTTGCATATACACACAAACACACACACACAAACACAAACCCTCACAAACACACACAGACACAGACACAGACACACACACACACACACACACACACACACACACACACACACACACACACCCACACTCTCACATCCGAGTGCACACAAACACACTCATAAACAAAAAAACACACACTCAAACGCTCATTCCAAGCAATACTTAGTCATAGACCACCTGTGTGTGTTCATGCACCGTGGGATTTTATGTTTCCTAATTTGATGATTGTGACAGGCCGGCCCTTTCGACACTACATATGTCAACCTACATTTTACCAGCCCCGAGGGCAGGTAGTGACAGCCTCTCGGGGCATCCCCTGTCCAGCCCAGAGGAAATGTTAAAACCTCCTGTATTGGGCCGATTAGCGACTGATGACTTCAATGCAAAAGTTCCCCTTCTTGTGAGTGTGTTTCGCGGTTTCTGTTCCCATCATTTGTGGATATTTTTGAATAAACAGTCTGGCCCAGTGTCTGAATTATAATTATTTCATTGCTGCTTTTGCAGATTCTTGGCCGACCACCGTTTTCTTGGTTTTTTGGATGATAATCAAGTATTGCGTTAGCATCTAAAAGGAAAAATATATCTCATTAGGTAATTTTTAAACTGAAAATTTAACAAAAGTAACCCTGATCAACTTGGCAGGAACTTTTGTAAGTGTTTCTGCAGCTGCATATACTATGCAGTTAGAGAACTGCACTGTGAATGGAATAATCCCTTTTTGCAGGACTTTGTTATTAGATACAGTACAAGCAGTTAAACAATAATTGTGTTGATACAGTGTAATGGTTATTATGCAATTATATTTTGCCATGCATATGTTGTCATCATAAACAAGTGGCCATATATGGTGGCTTCTTTGGAAATGCATGATTCAATTGGCAGACAACAGCGGAAGTGCTCTGAATCAGATGACATGACGTCTTCCCCTTGTAAAGTTGTGTTGAGGCCTTATTTGATGTGGCTGTTCCGAATCACTCAAACATAAGCAGTTGTCCTAAGCCCCTCCCACTCACAGCCCCATGGTTTTATAAGTTGAAATCCCAACAGACAAGACATTCAGACAAAGAGTTTCATCTGCACAGGTGGGAACGGGACAGAAGAAACTAGCATAATTCAACAGATTATGCAGAGAGCGCACTAGAAGCCATTTCCAGAAGACATCAAAAGCAAATAGCAGTTTACAGAACAAGAGATACATCAGAAGTACCGTACAGGTATATTGTCATTCTTTATACTTTGTGATTAAATTAACTGTATTATTAATGTATGCATGGGGGGTCAGTTGTTTATCTGAACATGCTCTGAAGACTAGTATTTATAGAATGCATAACCCAACCTGGCATATGTATGTATATGCATGGACATAAGTATATATTTTGTTTATATAAGAAAATGATTTATTTAGCATTAATTAATTTATTATTTATATTTACTTTACCATACATGTGCTATATTTTAGTGTGGGCTGAGAACATACAGAAATACAGCACATAGTTTCACTCAGCAGATAGTTTCATGATAGACTGGAGCTAATCTGACATGTTCATTCATCAAGCACATGTCCACAGCCAACTCTGTAGATTAC
>NC_044062.1:3083651-3088651 GCF_902167405.1 Gadus morhua
CTTGAGGTGGAGAGTGAGGGAATTAATGAGTCAGTCAATTATACAGGGGGATGATTAGGGGGCCAGATTGTATGACCCTGGTTGGGCCAGGACACCGGGGAAACCCCTACTCTTTGCGATAAGTGCCCTGGGATCTTTAATGACCTCAGTGAGTCAGGACCTTGGCTTCACGTCTCCTACGAAGGACGGAGATGGCAGGCGGGGGGTGGCTGAGGGGGTAAGGTGGCTGGAGAAAGGGATTTCAGATCCAGGCCCTGTGAAGTAGCACTGAGGCTGTTTATGCTCCTTGTAGTCCAGGTGATGGGTTAGGGTTAGTTCTCTGTCTAATACAGCATACCTCTCTCACACCAGGCCCGGTCCATCACCACTAAAGACACCATTCATCAACGCTAACACCAACAACACACACACACACACACACACACACACACACATACACACACACACACACACACACACACACACACACACACACACACACACACACACACACACACACACACACGATCCCACACACATACTCACACACATACACGCACACACACGGACACACATACACACACACACACACACTCATACACACACATACACTTACAAAGACATACATACACACATACACACACACACACACATGCACACATACATGCACACACACACTTACACGGACACACATACACACACATGATCAAACACATATCAACACACACAAATACACACATACAAACACACACGTGGAGCCATGCATGAGTGGCAGGATTGGTCTATAGCAGCTTTCTGCATCCTCAGACAAAAGGTTGCGGGTTCGATCCCCAATGTGCGTCTGCATCTTCCCATGGGCCCCCTTGAGGGAGACGCCCATCATCTCTCTAATCACATGGATCGGACTTTAGATTTTAAAAGAAAGTAGGCTTAAAAGTGCTTATAAATGCGACCCTCCGGTGTGCAGGACAGGCCGGCGTCGACGCTGACTCATAATTGCCTCCAGGCTTCAGATGTGCTCTAAACACGCGGCGGCAGTGGGCTCCGTCAGCGGCGCTGTTTAGACAGCTCCAACATATACAGACGTAGTTCACCGCGGTGCTACTGGCGGCGCGGGGACGCTCTCTCCGCTGCTCTGCTTAAGGAGCCGGCCTCACAGGACCCTCCCCAGCCTAGCGCTGGGATTCTGGGCCTTATAAGGGGATGGAGACCCTCTCTTAGCCCCGGTCCTGATACACCTCTTTATGGACAACCGCTGCAGAACACTTTTCTCCCCCCAGCGATGTTGATGATGTTTGTGTGTGCGTGCGTGCGAGCGTGTGTGTGTGTATAATAGATTTATTCGTGCTTGTTTGTTTTAAATTGCCAGATTATGATTCATATAATCACACACACACACACACACACACACACACACACACACACACACACACACACACACACACACACACACACACACACACACACACACACACACACACAACACTCACGCATACACAAACGCACACAGACACAAACCAACACCGCACAAAACTGTCCGAATCATTTGTATTGCTCCGGTGCAGAATTAGCACTGTTCGTATTCGGGTGGGTGTCTCCATATCATATGGAGACACCCACCCGAATACGAACAGGTTAAAATGTAAAATATATGTTCTCTTTTTATGAACCCTGTCAATGGATCGGTCTCTTGTTATGTCTTATTTATTTTCAATTTATTTCCGTTTGTTGAGTGTGTGAATCCCCCCTCCTAATTGTACACTTGTGCGATTTAGTTTGAAACCGCCTCGCGACTTTCTGCGTTGTCATGGTTACCCCACACTCTTTCTTCAGTGAGAGCCAAGAAAGTAAAGTTGAGTAATGGAGGATTTGAGGTTACCTAAAAAGCAGAAGAAACTGGACCAACAGCCAAGCATACACAGTTTTTTTTCAGACAGTAAGTAACTTGACAGGCATGCTGAAAGCAGTGGCCAGACAGGGACATGCTCTGGACATGCAGGTGATAAGGTGAGAATTTTGAATATGAGACTAGACAGCCTTACAACATTGTTTATAACCTGGGCCTACATGTCAGCAATACATAAAAGTAGCCTACTTCTAATACAAGCAGAATATATAGACCTAAATGATCACGAAGGTCAGCCACTGTTCTTCTGATAACATAATGACATGTGGTCATGGGTATGTGGTATTTTTCCATTGGAAGCTATCCTTTTTGCTACAGTACTACTGGAAGAGCATAATTGTAATTGGTAGGTGTGTTTAAGGTCAGTAAGCAGCTAACCAAAACAAAGTGTGTGTGTGTGTGGGGGGGGGGGGGGCGGGGCAGACATTACATTATTACACTATTCCTTTAGATGTGAATTCAAATGGTCAATGTAGTCCTCGAAACTATGTTCTAAATGTCCACATTTTCATAAATAAATATAGAATTGTAGGCAATGCACTTAACAAATAATAATAAAAAATTGGACCCCCCCAATGTCTAAACCATGGTTACGCCCTTGTCCATATGATTTGCACATTCCTAATCTGTCGTTTGCCCCGGTAGTAGGCTACGAATAAGTCTGGTAGCTAAACGTTCTAATCCGCGTCGAACCAGCGGACCAGCACTTTATTGAACTTTCCCTCCGGGCTCCTTGTCCGTGCTAAATTTAGCCCTGTGCCATCGGGACGGAGGTGAAAGCGGCGGGCCGTGCGGAGAGAGACACCGGCAGAGGCACCGCGCGGACCAAGACCCCGGCGAGAGGCCAGGGCCTCCAGGAACTCCCCGAGACACCCCGCGTCTCTCAGCAGCGAGCCGTGTTCCGGGTCTTTATTTAGACCCTCGCGTTGAGGCCCGGAGACATGAACCCTGACCCACCGGTTAATGAACGTGGATCGTGTGACAGCGGCAGGTTGGGGGGGGGGGGGGGGGGGGGACTTGATAAGGCGTAAAAAACACCTGATCAACTCCAGCATTTTGGGGTCTCCGGTCCCTTACTGCGTTAACGCTGTGACCTTGTTCACTGCACACACACACTAACACACACATATACACACACACACACACACATGCGCACACACACACACACACACACACACACACACACGCACACACATACACACACGCACGCACGCACCAAGCGTGTCTGTGTGGCTGTCTTAACAGTGGTGTGAGAAGATCTGTAGGACATATCTCTCTCGCCATTTACTATTTTTAATACCTTTAAATTTCAATCGCTTCTATTTAGAGGCTTTCTTTCTCAGGCTACATCTCAAGTTAAGTTTTTCTTGCTATTACTAGCCTACTTTCACAAGCTAACATCAATATAGGAATGTATGGATAGCCTATAGGTAGGTATGCATGTGTGTGTGTGCGTGTGTGTGCGTGTGTGTGTGTGTGTGTGTGTGTGTGTGTGTGTGTGTGTGTGTGTGTGTGTGTGTGTGTGTGTGTGTGTGTGTGTGTGTTTGTGTGTGTATGTGTGTTTGTGCGTGTGTGTGTTTGGAAGTATGTGTGTGTGTGTGTGTGTGTGTGTGTGTGTGTGTGTGTGTGTGTGTGTGTGTGTGTGTGTGTGTGTGTGTGTGTGTGTGTGTGTGTGTGTGTGTGTGCGTTTGTGTGTGTCTGCGTGAGTTTGAGTGTGTGTTTGCGTATGTCTGTTTATGTATGTGTTTGTATGCGTGTGTTCATGTGCGTGCGTGAGTGTGTGTGTTAGATTGTGTGTGCATCCGTGCGTGTACGCGAATTGGTGTAAGTGGATATAAATATGTATATAGGCCTATATATGTGTGTATGGTATATGTGTGGATGTATGTGTGAACGTCTGTACGTTCCTCTGTTTGTAATCCAAGCAGCGTCTGTGTAGTCTGAGAGGGTGAGCGCGTGCTGGTGCGCGTGATCGTGACGAGCGGCGAAAGGGAAAGCGTCAGCGCGCTCCGAGCCGCTTGGCAGCTGCGGTTCTCCGCTCTGATTGGACGGGAGGCGGCGATTCCTTCTGTCACGATTTCTGTCGCTCCCACCGGGGCGCACTCACCGACCGAGCGCAGTCTTGCCACCACAGCAGTTCCGTCCACACGGGGTGACGCATGAAGCGGCCGTACGCCCGGTAACTTGGGACCTGTCTTTTTTTTCTCCGGAGGGGCAGGTGGGGGTTGCTGCGGGTACGAGTGCTGGACCGACCGGCCCGTGTTTCATCCATAGGTGGCTGCGATAGACAAGTCGTTCACGATGCCGGTGTTCCACACCAAAACCATCGAGAGTATCCTCGAGCCGGTGGCACAGCAGATCTCCCACCTGGTCATCATGCACGAGGAGGGGGAGGTCGACGGCAAAGCCATCCCGGATCTAACGGTTCCGGTGGCGGCCGTGCAGGCTGCCGTGAGCAACCTCGTGCGGGTGAGTCCCGTGTTTCTCATCTTCAGAGAGCGTCCCTGTAGTTCGCGGGGTTTGCCCTGTGTGTGTTTGTGTGCGTGCGCGTGCGTGTGTGTGTGTGTGTGTGTGTGTGTGTGTGTGTGTGTGTGTGTGTGTGTGTGTGTGTGTGTGTGTGTGTGCGTGCGTGCGTGTGCGTGCGTGTGTGTGCACGCTCCATTGAACAATGAGTGCGATCATGAGATGGGTCAACATGTTGGTGAGCACGGGTGCCGAACCGAATGAAGTTGATGGGGCGTAATAAGTGTTTCTGATGGGATAGAAGCGGTGCATGTCCATCACACCCCGTCCCTGCGTGGGCACTGGGCACGGAGAGCGATGTGGAGGTTCGGGGGTTATGATCCTCCCCTGCCTAAAGGAACGGACCTGTGAGAGTTGTCGCTCTTCTAGAGTCGGGTTAGGCTAGCGGTAAAAAAAAACAACTAAAGGGCTTAATGATTGAAGCGTTCTATCGTGAGCACTTTCTCTCTGGGTAATTCCTGCTGTGTATCTGGTGGAAACAGTCTAGACGAACTAAGCATACAGGGAGTAGCACATACGCCTTGACCTCTCACTGCAGAAATCAATACAGACTACTTCGTTATTAACGCTGATCAGAGCTCATTGTTGTTTA
>NC_044062.1:3101151-3116151 GCF_902167405.1 Gadus morhua
GTGTGTGTGTGTGTGTGTGTGTGTGTGTGTGTGTGTGTGTGTGTGTGTGTGTGTGTGTGTGTGTGTGTGTGTGTGTGTGTGTGTGTGTGTGTGTCAGTCCTTCTATTTCTGTGTGTGCGTGTGCGGGGATGGTAGTGTGGGATTATAGCGGTGGTATATATTATTAAAGGGGCTTGTGTGAGCTGTAGTGCCCACATGCACATGCTGGTGTGTGTGGGTATTGGCATAACAGAGAGCGGAGCAGGTCAGAGATCTGCCAGTGGTTGTTATAGCAACGCTGATAATTACAATCATTTACATCGAGGTCTGGCAGAGTGACTCGAAACATGCACACATGCACACGCACCCACACACACACACACACACACACACACACACACACACACACACACACACACACACACACACACACACACACACACACACACACACCACACACAGAAAGAGACAGCACACACACACACACACAAACACAGAAAGAGACAGCACAAACACACACACACACACACACACACACACACACACACACACACACACACACAGACACACACAGAAAGAGACATCTCCCACACACACACACAGAAAGAGACATCTCACACACACACACACACACACACACAGAAAGAGACATCTCACACACACACACACACACACACACACACACTCCCACACACACACACACGCACACAAAGATACGGCACCCACACAGACACCCACACACCCACACACAGATAAGGCACCCACGCACACAAGCACACACACACACAAAAGACGGCACACACACTCCCACACCCCGATCGATGTCCTAGAACGACCAAAATCCTTTTGCTCTTCACGTCGTCGTGATTTCATAGGACCTTTTTACGATGACGGCACCAGTGCCAAGACCCTGACATTGACATATGCGTGCGGTCTGTGCTCAGCCATCAAGATCTTCGTGGCGACCAAGACCAGCCGAGGGGCGGGCGTGGAGGACGCGGTGAGGAACCGGGTCTTCACCTTCGACAAGATGAGCGCCGAGATCCACGAGATCATACGCGTCCTGCAGCTCACCACCTGGGACGAGGACGCCTGGGCCAACAAGGTTCGAATCCCGCGGCGCGCACTAAACCCTCCGAGCTAAAAGCCCCCACTAGAGCCTGATTTATAGTCGCCCTGCGTGAACACACATGACATAAACAAGGCCCTCGTGCACGGTGCGTACGGTGGACTGCTGCCAGGGGGTGTTCAAACTGTGTGTCCACATTGTGGTTACCGCGAAACACACATACTGTAATGCCATGGCGCCCTCACACTTCACTAACGGAGCGTCACGCAGACTATAAATGACGCTTCAGATAGTCATCCATAACCCATGACTCTCATACGCTAACAACAAACCTTGAGTGACACATAAACGATACCTGCGCACACCTCTGCAGACATCCAGCGAATCCGCCTGAGATCCAACATGATCCACCTGATATCCTCGCGGTGGTAGGGAGCGGGAGGGACTAGGGATGATCTCACTGCACTGACCCACACAAAAAGAGAAACACTATCTGTAGCAGGGACCTCTATAACCTCTATTCACTCAAAGACTCAAAGATTCAGAGATTCAGTCTTTTTTATTTTGTTTTACTTTCTACTGTCTGTTTCTTTTTTCGCCTAGTTCTTTAACTCCTGGTTTTTCTTTCTTCTCCTTCTTTCTTTCCGTTCCTCCTTCCTCCTCCATTCTTTTCCTCCCTGTAGAAGGTAAGCCTACGTCTCTGACCCATCGGCATCGCCAGCGCATGTGGGTGTGTGTGAGAGATAGGGTACACCTGTCTGTCTGCCTACTTGTGTCATACCAGGTGCCGGCCGGCCTCAACGATGAGTGTTGTAGTCCCTGGTTCATTCTGTTGGTCGCCTGCTACTGCCTACCGGATGCTACAAAGCATCCATAACATGGACCTCCTTGTTTGCTATATTGAAATGTGTGATAATCTGTGATTATGTCTTGTCTGTGGATGTGTGTCTGTGTGTGTGTTTGTGTGCGTGTGTGTGTAGCTTTAAAAACGTACATGGTTATGCATACCGACATACATTATATTATTTTTGGCTGCAATGTTAATGTCTACGGAAATGGAATACCTTGTGATCGGCCAGACCACATATTTTTTTCAAATGTACTTTTATGACGTCAGTGAGAATGTTTAATTGACAGAGTGCAACTCTTTATATTTCTCATGCTTTTTATTGACTAGGCACGTCATGAGATTGAAGTGTATTGATAAGGTCGGGTTTTTCCCAGAAATCCTGACCCCGCATGTTTCTCTGAAAACAATGGGCACAAATCAAGAGCATTGTGTGTGCGTGCGTGCGTGCTTGTGTGCGTGTGTGTGTGTGTGTTTGCTTGGTCGTGCTTATGTGTGTGCGTGTTTGTGTGTGTCTTTGTTGTCAGTGCACTGGACCAGGTCATGAATTATAGATTCAGACACATCCATAATAGATGAGCAGTATTTAAACTATGCCCTTAAGAGCTTTATTATCTACTGAACTGGAACAACTCCTGAAGTGTACTTAAATGATGAGGTCGGTGTACATTTCCCAATGGAGCGAACAAAGGTGACCATGTTTTTGTCTGTCTATTAAGGACTTCTAGACGTCTCGGTCCAAATCGACTCAATTAAGTCACAGGTCCACCCTCTTGGTTTTTGGTCTGCGGAATCCAGAATATTTTAATATTTTAATAATTCAGTAATTATAACAGAATAACTGAATAATAATAATATTCAGTTTTCCCCCAAACCCACTCCTAGTCTCAAACATCTTGAAAGCCTTCATTCCTAAGTAAGCTACAAACCATCTAAAAAAACGAGTGGACGACTTTGATTCAACCTCTCTCAGCCGTTCCGGTCCCCTGTGTGACGCCCAGCTGTCTCTCTCCCTCAGGATATGGAGGCCATGAGGATGTCTCTGGCTTTGATCGAGTCTAAGATGGCGCAGGCTAAAGCGTGGCTCAAAGACCCTCACGCACCGGCAGGTAATGGTAAATGTTCAACAACGTGGTTTATTCTAACAGAGACGCGAGGTGAACGGGCTCGCGTTCTGGAGGTGGTTCATGAAGCATCTGGCGAACACAAGTAAACAAACAGTAAACAAACGGGAGTGGGCGGAACGGTAAATAAGCCACGCCTACATGTTCTTATTTACCGTGGGAAACCTTCGATCTGTCATGGCTTTAGCGGAAGTGGCAAAACTGGCCATGGTTGTAGTCTTTAACCAATCAACAAAATCATGAAACCTCATATGGTGTTGTTGTCCATTATGTGAAGAAGAAACCATCCATAACTGGTGTTAGCTTGAAACATGTCATTAGAAATAGCATAGACTAAAATAATTCACATCAGTAACCGGTTCACCCTCACTCTCTCAGCAACCCCCTCCGTCTCCCATGTACCCCCAACATGATTCGTCTGTGCCCCCTCCCATTGGCCCCAAGAACCCTGGACCATTTACTTCTTTTAACTTTATCGCACATATATATCGGCTTGTTTTACCGTTTTGTTTGCCTACCTTTGCACAGTTCAGAATTATTTTGCACTATTTACAATGTATTTATTGTAAATATGACTTATTTTATTGATTTTACCTCATTTTATCCTTTTGTACTTATTGCACCGTGGGTCAGAGACAAACGCAATTCCGATTCCTCTGTTTGTCTTGCAACCTATTTGGGGATTGACCATGAAGCTGACTCTGACCCTGAGCGGACTGTGTGTCCGTCCTACGGCAGGGGAGCCAGGGGAGCAGGCGGTGAGGGTCATCCTGGACGAGGCGGGGAAGGTGGGGGAGCTGTGTGCTGGGAGGGAGCGGAGAGACGTCCTGGGAACCACCAAGGCTCTGGGCCAGATGACCGACCAGGTGGCCGACCTGCGGGCCAGGTAGGGGTGACCGGGGGAAATGTACAAACAGGGAGGGCTTAACTCTGTGGTTCAAGGCTTGTTTCTCTTTTCAATTTCTACCGCTGTAGTTTCTGCTGGGAAACCCTGAATTTCCTGTCTAGGATTAAAAGCGTACATTCGATCTTATTTTAACCTAAAAATAACTTTTTGGTTCAGCTTCCATCGAAACAGGTCGTGTGTCTTGTACCCATATGTTATCATTTCACCCTTATGCAATGACGTTTTTCCCGAAAATCGGCTCCCAAATAAAGTTTTTATGTAAAATTGAAGTGATCCGTACGCCACTGAACCCTAACCTCCGACCCCTTCCCTCTGTGGGGGCTCCCAGGGGCCAAGGCCCCACCCCGGGCTGCATGCAGAGGGCCGCCCAGTGCTCCCAGGGTCTGGACCTGCTGTTCAGCAAGGTGGACGGGGCGGCGCGCCGATTGGACGCCCTGATCAACGCCAAGCAGGCCATCGGCCGCCGGCTGGACGCCGCCCAGGTCGGACACAAAGCCCTGCTCAGCCTCACTGACAGGACGCTGGACGGCAGATGCGACTCAATGGGACTCAGGGAGACTCAATGAGTCTCATTGAGACTCATTGAGTCTCAATGGGACTCAGGGAGACTCATTGAGTCTCATTGAGACAAAAAATGAGACTCAATGGGACTCAGGGAGACTTAATGAGTCTCAATGAGACTCATTGAGACTCAATGAGACTCAATGGGACTCAGGGAGACTCATTGAGTCTCATTGAGACAAAAAATGGGACTCAATGGGACTCAGGGAGACTTAATGAGTCTCAATGAGACTCATTGAGACTCAATGAGTCTCAATGAGACTCAATGTGACTCAGGGAGACTCAATGTGACTCAGGGAAACTCAATGAGACTCAATGAGACTCAATGAGTCTCAATGAGACTCATTGAGACTCAATGAGTCTCATTGGGTCTCATTGAGACTCATTGGCAGTCAAGCGTGTTGTTGATTTTGTCGTTGTATTGTGGTCTTTTCTAAGTAATGCTAAATGGATGGTTTTAAGCGTTCCCCCGGCGGCTGCTTCTTCCATGCTAATCAGAGAGACGTTTACTACCTACAGGATTGATTCGCATGCGGCTCCTTTTAGTGGGGATTTGCTTCCACTTTCAAACCTCTCCGTAGCTACTAATGCTTCTATTTATGCATTCAGCAGATGCCTCTAACCGACATGACTTCTAGGGAATGATGAAGAGAAGGGGGTTTGGAACTTTGCAATAGGATGGTTAGAAGTAGGCTTTGGACACAGGCGATTGAACCCAGTACCAGGTCAGCTGGGAATTGAACACCCTAGCCACTAAACTGTCCAACCACTATTCTACCAGAATCTACGACCATCTCTTAATCACTGTTCACTCTGTGTCATGAGCTATGGCTTCTCATGGTCAAGTTCTCCCTGTATGCCAAAAAGGCTCTTTAAAT
The DNA here is from genome assembly GCF_902167405.1 of Gadus morhua. NCBI lineage: Eukaryota > Metazoa > Chordata > Actinopteri > Gadiformes > Gadidae > Gadus > Gadus morhua. Next base: position 3,106,517 of record NC_044062.1, read on the forward strand.
CCTGAACCACCCTATAGGAATTGGCAGGCATAGCAAGACAGCTGGATTGATGAACCATGCATGACCCGATGGGTTTCGATGGATACGATGGATGGAATGATTAAATGGTTATGATGTGTGTGTGTTTGTGCGTGCGTGTGTGCGTGCGTGCGTGTGTGTGTTCTATAGGCCTGGCTGGCGGACCCAAACGGGGGTCCAGAGGGAGAGGAGAACATCAGAGCCCTGCTGGCCGAGGCCAAACGCATCGCTGATCTGTGCGAGGACCCTAAAGAGAGGGACGACATACTGCGCTCCATTAGCGAGATTGTCGGACTCACCGCCAGACTGGCCGACCTACGCAGACAGTACGTCTTCGTTTTGTTTTTGTTTATTTATTTATTTAAAAGGGACAGTTGATCGACATGTACATTGCATAGGGCATGTCGATGTACCAGATGTAGTTATACAAACTATTTTTCATCTGAAGTCCCTTTCATTCGACATCCGTTTTCGCTTGCATTCATTGATTTAAAAAAACATTGCTGTGCCAAAAAAGGCAAAAATGTAAACAGTAATTTATAGACGTTTTGTTCCCAGGCTCAAACTCCAGCCTCATGCCACCAATAGGTGGCGTGTCTTCCCCTCCTGGGGATTGTGTTGTTGCCTCAGCACCCTGGGCGTCAGCCCCACAATAAGGTTTAAGTTGCTGGTGTGTCGCCGCTGGTGGAGGCGGTAGGGGGGGGGGCGGTGTGGTGACGGTGGTCCGTGCCCTGGTCTGCGGTTACAGTGTTATGGTGTTAAGTGGCTGTTCAGGGTCTGTGGTCTGTTAGATGACAGTCGGCAGAGGATCAATGGGTGAAATTTGACAACACTACACAAGGTTAACCTTAATCTTTTCTTTTGCTCCTGGGGGGGGGGGGGGTAATTTATGTTACATGGCTGTGAACGCATTTACTGGATTAAAGCTTCCATCAAGTGTGATCTAAATAGGAAGGGTAGAAGTGAAGACTTCTATGCCCGACGGACATGTCTGCCTGGTGTCATTAGAAGATATAGCAAAGCAGACAATGTATCTCTCTTTGTGCTTGGAGAGAGATGGAGCGATTAGTACCTGTAATTGCATTTAGTGTTGATTTTCTCCTTCTAGGAGAATAAGTTAGTATACTGGAGACACTACTGCACAGATCATTGAATACAAAGTAATAACAATTCAAAAACTATTAGTTTGAATTGGCATTTATTGTCCTCTCCTTAAGTAATTGTGGTTGTTTTCTACGGATCCATTCTCCTATCTAATACGACAGAGATAAATAAGGATGTGTAGACAGAAGGCACTATGAAGCGCTCCTCGATACAGACTGGGATGTTCCCAGGCATAGAGATTAGGTAAGGGATAATGCCCGACGAGGTGTCCATTATCAGGAATTAATGGCCTCCGCAAAGTCCATTAATTCCTGTTACTGGACACCTCGAAGCGCATTATCCCGCTTATACCACGGTCACTTGGCAAAGAAAAGAAATTAAGACCATTCATTTATATTTTCATGCATTTTCAATCCAAATATCCTCCAGTAAATAGGACGGACCTTAGCTACGACTTGGCAATGGTAGGTATTCTAGTCCGTCAGCTATGAGCCAGAGAGCTAACGTTATGCATTGTACATATTTATAATTCGAAATTCATCCCAGCCTTTAGATACTAGGGTCCATCTATCCGCGTTGTCTGATAACAGTTTCATTCATTTTTCACAATTTACCAGCTCTCGCTTTGAAGGCTGAACAGACAATTTGACGGAACTACTAAGCAGGTGTCCGTATATCAGGGGTTAATGCACACCCTGCAGCCAATCAGAATCGAGTATTCCCCCAGACCGTGGTATAACACTGAATAAACACCAACACTTTTCAGCACATTTCTTCCATCGGACTCAAATATAGACCTAAGGTAACTTACATGATGGTGGTGAGGTACTGGTTTGTGTTTTAAAGGTCGTGGGTTCACTGGCTATGCTTTCACAACTAATACACAAACCTTTAATTCCCAGTCCTTGCTCTCTTCTCGGCCCTAGGAGTAAGGATTACTCTAAACCCCTACTCTTTGTCTCTGTCTTAGGGGTAAGGGCGACAGTCCTGAAGCCCGTGCCTTGGCCAAGCAGATCGGGGCGGCGTTGCTCAACCTGCAGTCCAAGACCAACCGCGCCGTGGCCAACATGAGGCCGGCCAAGCCCGCCGTCACCCTGGAGGGGAAGATGGAGCAGGCCCTCCGCTGGGTGGGCAACCCAGGAGTGGACGACCGAGGAGTGGGTAGGTGGGGTGGGAAGGTGGAGCTCTGTCTCCAAGGAGGGAGGTGGGCTTAGTGAGTGATGTGTGGGAAGGCTTGTGTGAGTGCTGTTTGGCTGTTTGATTCCCGGAGTCCCCACATCCTACCTGCGGGCTTCCTTGAGCATGATGCAAGGAGCCTTACCTCGTAAGCTGGTTATGCATTCACTGGAAGTCATTTCATAAGAAGCATCTGCTGAATCACTCTGCTGGTAACTCGCTCTACTGAAATCAACCCAAACCACTTCTGAGGGCTGGGTTTTTCTGAGTGCAGTGTGGTTTGTGGTTGTGGGTTTGGTGTCCGAGCACTTCTCTGTGTGTTAGTTCAGCGGGTAGCATCCTGACCTCATGAGGGTTAAGAGTAGATGCTGTAACATTATAACAGCGTATAACGACCGGCTTGGCCCGTCAAACCTCTCAGCACTAAAGGTCCGTCATTCAACCCCAATGACCTCATGCGGTCGACACTGACCGGCCCCCAGACGGTCCCCAGCGTCAGCCCAGCATCAGGTCCTGTTTCCTGTGTGGGGAGCTCGTGCTGCCCGTGTATTCCCTATCCTGTAGTGTGATTGTTTTCCCTTCTCTCTGCCTGTCCGCCACGCTTTCCTATGGGAGCAGAGTATGAGATACTGCAGTTCTACACAGGTACCGATCGGTCGCCAATCACCACCGCTGTGCCCCATCCCTTGTGTCGAAGGAAACCATTGTAACAGATGCATAATTAAAGGTCCTGCCACCAGGTGTGGGGGTGATTAGCCGTTACAAGCCGTGAAGGCTTCATAAGGGGCAGATTTTCAAAACGGCTAGCAACGGCTAATCACACTCACACCTGGTGGCATGTCATGGGACCTTTGACGAGTCCATCCATTCGTCTGTATTACGTTGTGATTGTACCGTCGTCAAAGTGCACGCAATGCATGTCAAGTGCTCACGAAAACACCAGCCAGCTTTACATGGACATCAAATTCTCGCTTTTGATCCGATTAAAATCCCCCAAAAAGTGATCGGATTAAAAATGTGTCCTGTAAACACATTAAGTGATCGGATTCTTCTAACTCCGATTACATTTTCAATCCGATTAAAACAGGTGGGGTAGAGCGTTCTATTGGCTCTGAAGCTGTTGCCCCCCCCCCCCCCCCACACACACACACACACTTTCAACACACATCCCTAACCACATCGGGTGGGCGGGTGAGGTGAGAGTCGACCTCTGACCCCTGCTCTCTGTCCGCAGGTCAGGCCGCCATCCGGGGCATGGTGGGGGAGGGGAAGCGTCTGGCGGGGGGGCTGGTGGGCCCCTACCGGCAGGACCTGGTGGGCCGCTGCGACCGCACCGAGGCGCTGATGGCCTCGCTGGCGGACATGGCGGCGCGCGGCGAGGCCGAAGCACCCCACGCCCGCGCTACCGCCGCCCAGCTGCAGGAGGGGCTGAAGGTAGAGGCCCCGCCCACATCGCCCACTAGGGGTAGAGGCCCCGCCCACACACCCCGCTAGGGGTAAAGGCCCCGCCCACACCGCGCGCTAGGGACAGAAGCCCCGCCCCCCCTTATTATGACTCGAGGGTATAATACGTGCTCACCAACAAGTGCACTCTGAATCCTGATCAATCATGACCATGGGCAAGAGGGAGGATGGTTGTTGGCATTTCGTCACGCACAACGATTCACACACACACAAAACGTGTTTTACTGACGCACAATGATTCACACACACGCTCAGTGTGGTTTGCAAATACAAAACATCATTCACAAACTAATGCATTTTGCCTCAAAAACAAATACAGTGCGGGGTTTGGCCTAATATATTAGTTTTACAAATTGAGGAACTAATTATGACTCGAGGGTATAACACGTGCTCACCAACTAGTGCACTCTGAATCATGATCAATCATGATCATGGGCAAGAGGAAGGATGGTTGTTGGCATTTCCCCGCAGAGAAGGCGGCTGGCTGCATTCCTCCATTGGATCAATCCGGAGTTTACTTATCAGTAGCCTACTGTTATCAGGGTTTCCAGAAATTCCAAAAACTCCATGTAAACAGTTATGCTACTAATTTAGCCAACTACGCGTTAAACCTGTATTTTATACAGTATGTAGGCCTAAAGTCAGTGTTTAACCAGTTTTATCAGTGTTACACCTACACCGGAGCGCCCCTGGCTATGTAATTTATGACGTGCCATTCACTGTTAGCGGGATACACTAAACAGCCATTTGTATCCCCACATTTTGTTTGTAACTTCAGTCTCTGGTTAAATTGCGTTTTAGTTAGGCTATAGTTAAGGGAAGGGTACTTATTATTGACCAAACAACTGCCCGACCATCTCACCTGCAGGTAGACACCGGATATAGTTTCCCGCGTCGCATCGCTGTAATTGAGAGTGTTAATATTTAATATCTTTCAAATAACCCCCCACACCCCATATTTTGTTGGTGTAGATATAGAAACATAACATACAATAACAATATTATCCCGATTGCATATGAAAATATAGCAAAGCTACTCAGTAGTACAGATGAAGTTAGAAATTAAGTTCTAACATTCCGAGGCTATGATAACTCCTCGCCCTGAACGCGCGGATAAAACGGTGACCCTGCGCCATCTAGTGGCTGTTTTAAAAACGTCTCATCGTTTTATTTCCGGTGGCTTCCTTTCCCAGGACCTGAGAGGGCGCATGCAGCAGGTCATGACCCAGGAAGTCTCTGATGTATTCAGTGACACCACCACTCCTATCAAGCTGCTGGCTGTGGCCGCGACCGCACCGGCGGACACGCCCAACCGGGTGGAGGTCAGTGTGTGCGCTGTGTGTGTGTGATGTGTCATCGTCGCGTCATTCCCTTGTGTGGCACAACTCAGTGACAAAGGCCCGCTGGAGTGACGTGCTGATTGGTCAGGGAGATTTTCTCATGAACAGAAGTGCAGCGGTTCTCACAGTGGGGGTGCTACGTGTTGATGTGATGCTTGTGTGTGTGTGTGACGTGTGTGTGTGTGGGTGTGTGTGTGACTTTCGGCAGGTCTTCGACGAACGCTCGGGGAACTTCGAGGCCCACTCGGGCCGCTTGGGGGCGACGGCGGAGAAGGCGGCGGCCGTCGGATCGGCCAATAAGGGCACAGTGGAGGGCATCCACGCCGCCGTCAAACACTCCCGGGACCTCACGCCCCAGGTACGAGCACACACACACTCACACACACACACACACACACACACACACACACACACACACACACACGCACACACACACGCGCGCACGCACACACACACACACACACACACACACACACACACACACACACACACACACGCACACACGCGCACACACGCACACACACACACACACACACACACGCACACACACACACGCACACACACACGCGCGCACGCACACACACACACACACACACGCACACACACACACACACACGCACACACGCGCACACACGCACAGTTAAGCACAACCACATACCAGCGATTACTCACACTGTAACACACGAACACACACACACACACACACACAGCTAAGAACACACTCACACACATACACACAGTTAAGCACACACTCACATACAACCAGTTACAAACACAGTTAAACACACGCACACATACAAGCAGTTACACAGACTGTTGCACACAAACACAAACACACACACACACACACACACACACACACACACACACACACACACACACACACACACTCACAGTGCACAAGCGCCCTCTGGTCCCTGTTTCCATGGCGACCGACGGCGGGTTGACCCCGGGTTTGTTCCAGGTGACGTCCGCCGCGCGGATCCTGCTGAAGAACCCGGGCAGCCAGCCGGCGTACGAGCACTTTGACACCATGAAGAACCAGTGGATCGACAACGTGGAGAAGCTCACCGGTAGGGCGGCCTCTGTGACGGCCCGCGGACATCCCTCACAACCCTTTATCCCTCCCAGACGGGGAGCGTTCTCCAGTCTCATGGGGGGGGGGGGGTTGTGATAATACAGTGTGTACGGCCACTGCACAAAACTGCCCTTTCGAGGACGTGCACGAAACACTGCTTCTGCTGCTCACTTTGAAGAGCCGTTGAACAAAGCTTAAAGTTGCATTGTGTACGATTGAGCAGCTCCTAGTTAGGAGAATGTATCAGTAATAGGATGGGACTTCATTGATACCGTTATTGAAATCACAATCCGTCATAATTGACCAGAGATATGTCCGGGTAATTAGCTTTAAAGCTAGCGTAGGCAAACTATGTTAGAAGCTTTTTTTAATTTCTCTTCTTCTTTACTTATGTATCCAAACGGCAATAACAAAAATAAAAGAAAGGAATATCTTTGGTAAAGTAAGCCCTTCTAATCATTTCCAATAATGTGTGTGTGTGTGTGTGTGTGTGTGTGTGTGTGTGTGTGTGTGTGTGTGTGTGTGTGTGTGTGTGTGTGTGTGTGTGTGTGTGTGTGTGTGTGTGTGTGTGTGTGTGCCTGTGCCTGTGCCTGTGCCTGTGCGTGTGCCTGTGTGACCAGGTCTCGTGGACGAGGCCATAGACACCAAGTCCCTGCTGGACGCGTCCGAGGAGGCCATCAAGAAGGACATCGACAAGTGCCGCGTTGCCATGGCCAACGTTCAGCCCCAGATGCTCGTTGCCGGGGCGACCAGCATAGCGAGGAGAGCCAATCGGGTGCTGCTGGTCGCCAAGAGGGAAGTGGAGAACTCGGAGGACCCGCGCTTCCGGGACGCGGTGAAGCACGCCTCGGACGTCCTCTCGCACACCATCTCGCCCATGGTGATGGACGCCAAGGCCGTCGCCGGGAACATACAGGACAAAGGTGAGGACGCTGAGCTCCACCAGGGGGCAGCAGTGTCCCCCGCCCGTCTGAAAGGGGTCCGGACGCTGAGCTCCACCAGGGGGCAGCAGTGTCCCCCGCCCGTCTGAAAGGGGTCCTGACGCTGAGCTCCACCAGGGGGCAGCGGTGTCCCCCGCCCGTCTGAAAGGGGTCCGGACGCTGAGCTCCACCAGGGGGCAGCGGTGTCCCACTCCCGTCTGAAAGGAGTCCGGACGCTGAGCTCCACCAGGGGGCAGCAGTGTCCCACTCCCGTCTGAAAGGGGTCCGGACGCTGAGCTCCACCAGGGGGCAGCAGTGTCCCACTCCCGTCTGAAAGAGGCCCGGGTTCTATCTACCAATGTCCTGCCTGAGGGCCTTCTTTGAGCCAGACGCCTCACCCTGACAACTTCTTTAATGAGTTGCATGGGAATTAATTGTTAGCCACTTTGGATAAAAGTTCTTGATAAATGAAACAAACACCTTGACACCTGGTAGGACAGACGGAAAAATGCTCAAATATTAATTATGTCTCTTCAAGGTTCTTCATGCTCATCTTAGTGGGAATCACACACCCTGTCCTTGGTCGGTTCATCTCCGTTGTAAACCAATACCAAGGTTCTTCACGATTAATGAATAAGCTGGTCCTGTGGGGGGTTCAGTGGCGTGTCCCTGGTCGTCTGTAGTTGACCCGGTCCTTGCTGTGTTCTCCTCGGCCCAGGTCTGCAGAAGGCCTACCTGGACTCCTGCCTGAGGATCCTGGGCGCTGTGGGGAAGGTCCGAGAGGCCTTCCAGCCCCAGGAGCTGGACTTCCCCCCGCCGCCCCCTGACCTGGACCAGCTCCACGTCAGTGCTGGCATGGGCACGCGCACACCAACACAGGTACACGCACACACACATACACACACACACACACACGCACACGCACACACAGACACACACACACACACACACACAAACATATACAAACATATACACACACACACGCACACAAATACACACACACACAAACACACACACACAGAAGCACACTCACACACACACAGACACACACACACGCACTTGTGTGCTTGCATTCACAAATATAGATTGCTCACATGCACGCACGCACACACACATACACACACACACACACACACACACACACATTTAGGCTACAGATGGCCCGAATAAACCCATAGACACAATGCCTGTATTTGATTGTTTTAAGAGGCCATGTTATGAATAGCTTGCTGTAAAACAAGGCATCGATTACGCAGCCCACATTGTTGGAATCCATTCCTAAAACAGCTTCACTCGAATCAAATTTATTTTCAAGCTCTAAAATGAAAAGCCATATACTTATACTAATCAAGTGTACACTTCTTCCCACTCCTTTTCAAATGGGTTAAGATTAAATAGAGCCTTTTTTTGTTTCTGTAATTTGATGACATGTTTCTTGCATATTTGAAATAAAGATTTCAAATCAAAAAAAAAAAAAAGGCTAAACAAAACAGTGTGCATTCGACTCTACGCAAATGTTGCTCTTGACGTTGTTGTGTCACTCGTCCAGGTCAGTGATGAGCAGGCTCCCCCCAAGCCCCCCCTGCCAGAGGGAGAGGTCCCGCCTCCTCGCCCTCCGCCCCCAGAGGAGAAGGACGAGGAGTTCCCGGAGCAGAAGGTGGGGGAGGTGCTCAGCGAGCCCATGATGGTGGCCGCAAGGCAGCTGCACGATGAGGCCCGCAAGTGGTCCAGTAAGGTCAGTACCAGGCATCACCACCAGGGGTCAGTATCGGGCATTCACCACCGGTTTTCAGTACCTACCATATATACCGCCAGGGGTCAGTACCTGATCTATACCACCAGGGGTAAGTACCTGGCGTTTACCTATACCAGAGGTAGTATATCCACCCCTGGCTTGTGACTGCAGCGTTTCTCCGTGTTAAAATGCACTATGTATTTTTACGATGTATATTTGTGTATTTTACATTTGGAAATGTCAGAGTTCCTTTTTGTTCGTAGATTGACTTCGTCGTTCACCTCTTGCTATGTGACTTTGCTATGTTTGTCTTTGCGGTCCTATATGTATGTATTTTTCTGTGTGAGATTTGCAGGTTGGGTTATTCTAACATAATAATTATTATTATGTACAATAGTAATAGTCAGCAGTGCTTTATTAGATGACTTTATGAACTGTTAACCGTTTCTTCACCTTTTAAGGAGCCGTAACTGTCACTATCTTGAAAGCTTTGGTTCAGGGATCTCTGACAAACAATCTGCAAGCAATGCGCGATAAAGCCGGTTACACTGGTTAGCTCAATCCTAGAACCTTGTTGATGGTGGAAGGATTATGGCAACAGTACGGCAAAGATCTGCTGATCCAACACCTTCGGGGGAACAAGACAACACACACCCCTACCCTATCCCGTTCCCAGCTCCTCTTCCTTTTGTTTTGCCTTCCTGCGTTCCTTTGAGATCATCTGACCCATACCGTCGCTCTGCCTCTGCTTCCATAGCGCCTGCACTCTGGCTCTCTGGCCTTGATCTGCTTCTCCATCT
>NC_044062.1:3118651-3313651 GCF_902167405.1 Gadus morhua
TAGACCAGCTTCAGTTGATCCAACATCGTCATAGTTCCAACCTACCGGCGGCATTAGCTATGCATGTTTTCTGTGCTAACGAAAGTCAAATCATTCGCCGACGGCCAACCTGCGTTCATTTGTCCCCCCAGGTGTGCGAACGCATCCCCACCATCAGCACTCAGCTGAAGATCCTCTCCACGGTCAAAGCCACCATGCTGGGGCGCACCAACATCAGCGAAGACGAGTCAGAGCAGGTACACCGTTAGCCTTGTGTCGTTTTTCCTTTGTTGTCATGGGTGGGCGCAGTTGTCCCAGACCTTTTCGGGGCTCAAACCCATTTTAAGTTCAGCACATTCCTGTGACCCCAACTTGAAGCTGCTGCTGCACACATAGTTGAAAGTATAGTTTTAAGTGATTAGTGATTGTTTGCTTGTGGTTAAAAATAGTGTTTGTATATTGGCGGCCCTTACAGGATCTTTCAAACCGTATTAAAGGAAGATTGATTTATAATCTGTAAATATTTAAGGGCACATCAAATAAAGTATGCAACTCAATATCTCTGACTTATAAATCCGCCATCATCCACGACCCCCGTATGCAAATCAGGCCACTCTCAACCCCAAGGCTTGGAAACCCTGGGTCAGGTCAACCCATGGTTCTTGTGTTGATGTTCCTATCTCCCCGTCCGTCCGTCCGTCCGTCCGTCCGTCCAGGCCACAGACATGCTGGTGCACAACGCCCAGAACCTGATGCAGTCCGTGAAGGAGACGGTGAGAGAAGCCGAGGCAGCGTCCATCAAGATCAGGACCGACTCGGGATGCACCCTGCGCTGGGTCCGCAAGACCCCCTGGTACCAGTGAACCCCCGAACCCGCCCAGCAGCCGCCAGAACCCCGGGAGTTCAGGTCACATGTAAGAGCACACCGCAGATCCTTTGTACAAATGACACGCACACAAAGGAAGAATGATAGCGCTCCCCTTTGTGAAGAGGAAGCCTGCGAAGTGCAGCTTTCAGTCCGTCCTTTACTTCAGTGTGTGTGTGTGTGTGTGTGTGTGTGTGTGTGTGTGTGTGTGTGTGTGTGTGTGTGTGTGTGTGCGCAGGTGCGTGTGTGCGTGCGCGCGCGTGCGTGCGTGCGTGTGTGTGTGTGTGCGTGTGTGTGCTGTTTGTTTGTGTGTTATCTTTTGGTACTTGGCCTACTGTCAGTTAGTCCTACTCTGTTCGCGGGCTCTTTCGTCTGTAGCTATGGAAATCCATAGGTTAATATTTGACAGTTTTTTTATATATATTTTTGGTATGTTGGGTTACAAGAGTTTATCCAAATCCCAGGCATATATTTTTTGCATGAAACGTTTTTTCTACTTTTAAAGGAGAATTATGAAATATAATATTCACTGAGAAAGAATGTTTACTTTTCGTTGAATGTCATCGGTTTATTATGGTGTACTGTATATATTTAATAGGGATTTATTTTGTTAACATCCTTTGCTGGGAGTTTAGGAGCTTTGATCTTGTGCATACCTGGCTGATTGTATTTCGGTCCTTATGTTTACGTTGAATCGTTATACTGCTCTTAACTGAAGATCCATCCGAGAGGTGAAATATGACCTATCAACTGAATTACACTTTGCCATGCAATGCTTTTGTTTATTTATTTTCACCATTTATGGGTTTATGAAACCTATTTAAAAAGTCATATTGCTGAGAAGTGGACATTTTTACTTTTTTGGGGTTGCTAACTCAACAGCAGCATTAGCCAATGTTGTTCAATAGTTAGTTCCTTATGGTTCAACATTGCCTAAGGGTTTTTCATTTCATCAACAGTTTATAACCAGGACAACAACTGTTAATATGAACATAGGTCAAATAAAAGACATTTGACTTAGAAGTAATGTTACTTTTCTAAAGTTATAGTCGCAATGTGTACCATTTCAACAAGCTCGTAGCATAAATGAAAAGACATCGAAATGTGTGTGATCACTGCTGATCGAGTGATTTTATAACCTAGCAATAAAATCACATCTTATTACTGACGTATTCTACAAATAAAAGATAAATACCCTGGCAGTCATTTCCATTCTTAAAGTCTCCTGCCTTCTTACTGAGAGCTCTCTAACACATCAACTTCAATATTTTTGTGCTTTACTTTCATACCACCTTTTCCCTTAACATTTTCATGATTTAGCTTTCTCATTTGTGAGAAGCCCGTTCTAGAGACGTACGAGTGAGAACCTGGACATCAATGTCTGAATGTTCCCAACAATCATTTGCTTGTGCTTTTTCCAGATGACCGCAATGGTTTTATAACCTTCAAATAAGTTCATGTTGCTAACTGGTATATTCATGCAAGTGTTCAATTTGGATTTGCCTCAGGCAACTGCAAAAGAAAATATTTTTCCCTGACATGTTCAAGATGATAATAACCAATCAATTTGTTATTTTTTAATATCTATTTTAGCATTGCTTCAACCACGTGGTGGTATTTCTTTTTTTACATCGGCAGTTTAAGAACAACTGTCAGAGAAAAGTATAAATACGTGTGTCCTTATAAACTTTACTCAACAGGCAGTATTAAAAGGTGGACTGTGGCTTAAAAGGATTTACGTTAATTACACGTTGGCCTATAAGGATGCAGCAATCGCTAACGTTGAGTCACTGAAATTCTCCAACCTTGGATGTCTGATTCTCGTAGCGCTGTCCACACATCTGTGCCTTCGAATAATAAAAATACAAATACTGTTGGACTTGATAGCCTCTTTATTTGACACATTATGCTAACAATGTTATCGGATATTAAAGTACACTTTATCAGCATTGCAGTAAATACGCACACATAAAACAAAAGTGTGTGCAGTAAATACGCACACATAAAACAAAAACACAAAGTGTTTTTCTTATAAAATATCTTAATTTGTTGATAAACAGAGGACAATCCTTGTCCCCACCCTCCCCAATAAGTGATTGATGCAAAAGCGGTTTTGAATAAGGCTGCATTTCGAGAGTATTGATTTATAAAAGTAAGGTGAGATTGCCTCCTGAGCATCCTCAACTCTCTACAACAGAGCAGAAACGCACCACGGCTCTACACCACGGTAGGGACTGAAACCTTCTTCAGTGATTCGGGATTAAAAACTCCATCCTCTCCACTTCTCGTTCCTGTGAGAAGTCCACTACTGGTGCGTGTAGTTGTAGTCAGAGTGACGAGGTTAGGTCCTACATATAATACATAACAGTTCCCCAGGTCGCCAAGGTGGACCAGAGCGCTCTCTATGGCAAACAGACATTCCTGTGAAACCGCAAAGCCAACATTTCTGGGCTGAAATACCTGCACTGACACGGTAAACAAGGGAACGTTGGCCGCTTGGATTCTAGAAAAATAGCTACTGTATAAAACTGATTGTGTTCAGCTGCAAAAGGTAACAAGGTCTGCAAACATTGACACTGATTTCATGCTTTATGTGCTGAAGTGTGAAATTGCCACGCAGGCAGGCCGCTGCACAAGTCTGTTAAAGCTTAGTGTTTTCCCTTAGAGCATATAAAATGGGGATAAATAAACTATAACATGAAGAAAAATAAACTAGTCACAAAACTCTCAGAATACCTATTATCTGGTCAAGATAATGCACAGACAAAAAAGAGCATACAAGTATTTTCCCACAATTATTAAGGCTTCCCTTTAAAAGGTTAGAAGTATCATTCGATTCTCTGCAACACTATGAACATATAAGTTAACTTTGGACAACACAAAGTCTTTCATTAATAACAGTGAGCTAGATACAGAAGGCTTATAGAACTAACTGAAACTTGGAGCGTGGGAAAGTTTCAGTTCCCCATTTTTGGCACATTGGGTTGTTGGCTGTCGTCACATCAGCCAGTTGATGCTCAGGTCCTTACTTGGAATTTTCCAGCTTTTGTGACATATTTGACTCCTTTAAAAGGCTTGTACTTCTCTCCATACATGTCCAGTCGGTTCACCTTTAGCCCTGCAACAAAAGAGGTCAGATAAGCTGGGGAAACAATGAGCCATTTGAGTGGACAAAGTCCACACATTCAAACCCAATGTAAAAACGGTGTATGAATGAATTAAGATAATATCTACAGTATGTTGTGTGAAACAATATCTGTTCTGCTGTCAAACTATACCACACAGAGTAAGACAATGAGCTTTAATTATATCAGAAATGGGGGAGCGATTACCTAAAACCTGGATCATTCCGGCAGGGTAAAAGGAAAGGTTATTTCAAAGTAAGAGTACCCGATATGGCCAGCTGTTGAATTTTGAGGGCGATGTTGATGGAGGGGTTGTCCTCTGGTTTGGGGGCTCCGGCCTGCAGACTGAGGCTGCCCCGCAGGTTAGGAAGCTTCTGGGGGTTCAACCTCCCAATGTCCCACACCAGCACCTACCCCCACCACCACACAGACACGCCTTAACAGGTTATCGGCAACATTACTAAAGTGTAAAAAAATGTCATCTTATAAACACTGTACTCTGCTGTGATGTAAACATTTGCTAAACCGCTTTTCTTAGCCCACTTCCAACAGGATTAGATTAAAAAAATTAGCACCCCTTTGAACTGAAGCGAGAATCTATTTTTAATCTGGAATCGAGAATCAATTTATTGAATCGAATCTGGGCTCCCCAGAATCGATAGGCAATACTAGAGCTGGGCGATTAATCGATTTATCGTAATTCAAATTGATGGTCTAAGAATAAGAAAAAATATTCAAATGTAAACATGGTAGCGTGCGCAGAAAGAAGTAAGTGTTTAGAGTTTGCCTAAAGTCTGTGCAAACCAAATTTTGCTTTTGTTAATCATTGTTAATCTTCAAATAAAATCCAAACTTAAAAAAATATATTTTTTTATCATTTATAGAAAAAAAAATTATATTAAAATCTATAAAAAATAAAACGTAGATTTTAATTTTAGGCCAAATCGCCCAGCCCTAGCCCCCCCCCCCCGGTGGTCACCTTGGTGGCGGGGTCGTAGGTGTAGCTGCCCTGCGTGGCTGTGAGGCTGGCACTGAGCACGGCTTTGGGCATGTGGACGGTGATCACCAAGCCCTCCACCGTCTTCCCCATGGTCTGCTTGGGGCCCGCCGTCAGGTCCAGGCGGCCCCCGGAGCCACTCTCGAAGAAGCTGATGTTCTGCTTCACGTACACGGGGATGGCCACGAGGCTGGGGGGCAGAGCACAGGGTCCACAGATATAAGAGTCCTAACTCCTCTTAGGGCTGATCGATTACGGGCAAAATCATAATCACGAATATTTTGGTCAATATTGAAATCACGATTATTCAAACAATTATGTTGTATTTATTCAGCATGTCTATCCCAGAACAATCTATGTAAATGAGAACTTTGAAATTTCGCCTTAAAAAAATACACAAAATGGTCGAAAAGAAAATGTTCCAATCTAAAATGATATACAGATATGAATCCAGCTTTTCTGCCCTTTCTATAAAAGCTTAAACAAATATTTAAAATAAAATAAAATAAATAATCGGAAAAACTTGATTACGTTAATTTTCGGACGGTTTGACGCTAAAATCGAAATCGCGATCAAAATCCGATTAATCACCAGCCCTAAGTCCTCTAGGTATCAGTGGCACAGCAGGGCTTAGTGACTGGCATAATAAAGCAGTGATAATGGACAACTCCTTCCCTGGGTGCGCCTGTAAGAGAGGGGGTACGTATCGGGGGGGGGGGGGGGGGGGGGGGGGGGGGCGCTTACTTCTGGGCGTTGACGTGGTAGGACATGAGTGTGAAGTTCCCATCGGGGGGGATGAAGGAGAGGACTCGCTCCGCCTCCCAGCGCTTGAACCTCACACACGGGTGGAAGCTCACGTCGTCCAGGAGCCGGGGGTTCTGCAGGGCGAGATGGAGCCCGGGGGAGACTGTTACAGCGCAGTCACCGCGTGAGCCGACCGGATTAGAGAGATCAGGATCACACGAGGATCCATCCGGCCAGGCTTTGAGTCCAGCCTTCCTTGGGCCCGAAACACAGTGGTTCGGACAATCCCAGCGTCCTATGAGGAACTACGTGATCTACTGCGATCGACACGTTGGTCATCCAATAATACCCTGCCAAGTATTTTTAGAAAGTGCCGGCCCCTTTCCAAACAGTTCCAAAGAAGACGTCCCATAATGTTCTGTATGGCGACCCACCTGGTATGTCAGGTTAGCAGGTTGGAAGGAAAGTCATTCGACAATAAACTAATATCTAGAATGAGGGGAGAAGGGGAACTCACCATAAAAGAGAGAGTCAGATCAGGCATCCCAGTGAGCTTGACGCAGGCTTCAATTACACCCTGTATCTCAGCACACACCGTCGTACCTGTGGACCAATCACAGGCACACAAGATAATTAACATATTTTTTTTTTATAAAAGTATATATTATGCATAGAAATACATCAAAAGTAAGAAAATTGGTGACCACAGCATATTAAAGAACAACCCTGCTTTTTCAATTTCAACCGGACCATAAGCTGTGCTCACTGTGTGATTGTAAAGGTAAAACGCTTGCGTTTGTTTCTTATCTATTTACTCTGCCAGTGTTATCTAGCAGCCCTGTGGGTTACCGATTAGCCCTGGCTTGAACTGAACAGAGGAGGGTTGAGTGCTCTGCTTCGCAAGGAACTGCCACACCATTACTGTACCCAATAAGGAAGCTATTTCCTACCTGATTTGTCCACTATGGCGTCGATCTCCTCTATCACGTCGAAATAAGCCTCATTATTGGTGTATTTTACACCCGATCGCCTCCACGGGATGGTGGACAACTGACCCGATGGTAGCCTTTCTTCAAAATTACTAGTTCCTGGAGTAAAACAAATAAAAGCATTTAGCGTAGAATCGCAGAAAACAAAAGAACAGTCAAGCAGAATCAACTATTGCTAGTGCATCAAATAGAATGGATATGTAATTGCGGAGAACGCTGGATGATGTGTGGGCTGTGGTGACGTTCTGTGGACCTGTGAGGGTGTTGACCATGGTTCTCAGGATGGTGGGAGGCCGGATCATCTCCTTCAGGATGTTGGACTCTGTGGCCAGAGGGAAACCGTTGTCCAGCATCTCCTCCAACAGCTCGTAAACCGTCACCACGTTGTCCTTGATCACCGTCTCCGAGCATTCCCCAAAATAATCCTGGGAAAATAAAATAATTAAATGAAATAGCACATAGTAAGGATGGT
The DNA here is from genome assembly GCF_902167405.1 of Gadus morhua. Classification (NCBI taxonomy): domain Eukaryota; kingdom Metazoa; phylum Chordata; class Actinopteri; order Gadiformes; family Gadidae; genus Gadus; species Gadus morhua. The sequence continues at coordinate 3,125,823 of NC_044062.1, forward strand.
TTATGTATATGACATATAGTAATCATATAGAGTAGAGCAGACATTCACATCAGCAGATGCTTTTATATAAAGTGTCTCACTGTGAATTTAGACAAGCCATTAATGGGCAAGTAGTGTCTGGGTATCTTGCAGCTTACTGGGTTTCTACATTGAACAATGTAGAAACCCAGTAAGGATAGAAACACTCAGCAGTGAAAGTAGGTGTCACATCAACACACACCAACTTGGCAAATATTATCAGTCAACGCAATATAATTTCATCCCTATGGAAAAAACACAGAGTGAGACACACAATAAGCTTGGGCTGACCTGAAACGTCTCGACCACTCTGTGCAGGAACTCGATCACGAATAGCGGGGGGGCCTCTGTCTGGATGACCGACAGGAAGAAGAGCCTGTCGCGGTAGATGCTGATAAGGTAGTGGTGCGGGGTCTGAAGCACGGGGGGGACATCCTCTGGCTCTGCAGCCTTCTCCTTCGCTTCGAAGAAGTAGTCGCAAACACTGCGGCCGATGACGCTCTTCCAGTGCTTCTCCAGGAATATATCTCCCGAGTGGTTAATCAGAAACAGGCTGTGGATCATTTCAACTGCAACAATGGGGAGGCTGTCAAGGTTGTGACTGCTGTCACATAGAGAGGGAGAGAGGGAGGAGGGGATGAGGAAGGGGCTATACAAGTTACAGAAGAGGAAATGTCACAAGCACATTGAAATCACCAATCGTTTACTACTGCATTAAAGATGTACGATGAATTTATGCTTTCAAAACATAAAGTAAAAAGCCAGTCTGACGAGCTTCAAAATATGAAACTGAAAACGCAGGTAAGTTAGACAGCTGGGAACTATTTAGTCAACAACGAGAAATACATCCGACTTTCGGTCCACAACCGGAATGAGGACAAAAACATTCAATTCCACTCCATAACCAAAGAACGTCACTGGAAGATAGTTGACTTATTACAACTTGGCATAACAAATGCATAAAGTTATACCTGCAGGAGTCGATGAACGATGTTATGGCAATGTGGCACTTTTTCAACTGACCATTCATAGTGGCCACGGAGAAGCCTGAACTATTAGGCAAGCTAAAACAACATGAGCAATACATCAACTAAATTTTAGATTATAGCCTTTTTTTTTAATTACATACATTAACCATGCTTTAATACAGCAATTCATATTGATTTGAATGAACACAAAATAATGGACGAACAGCGAGCGGTTTACTTTAGATCGGGCAATACCGAGGCCACCTAAACACCGGTTCCACTGAGAAGGCGCATGTCCGTTATCTGTCGATCGGGATCGTTATTCATTTCCTCCTACAAGCTAATCGAAACGCAGAGTAACCATCAAGAATGGCTCCAAAGTCAAGGAAACAGAGACATTCGGAGGAGAAAGAGAAGGTAGAAGTCACTCCTCCAAAGAAACCAAGACTCTCAGAAGAGAAGAAGCCAGACTCTCCGACCGAACTAAGGTGAGGATACTAATAAACATTTCAGGGAACGAAGCCTTCCCTTGGTTGCTTTGTGTTGTATTGCACTCGCACGTAAATCACTATTTATATAGCGATCGCCTACCAAGTTAGGAGTAGCTATTTTTGTGATGCTAGTGAACGAGTCACTTAGTGGGGAATTGCACGCAGTCTGCAGCCGGTGCGTTTGTGGAGCTCCCACGTGGCTTGTGTTGTGCTGGAGTCGCTAAAGTTAGTTATGGGAGACATTGAATCGTCGTCGTGTCTTCAATATGACCTTCCAAGCAATGTTCGTCGTAGTCGCATTGATTTGTAAAAGCGTGTACGCTGAAGGTCAACACATGTGTACTGTGTAGTTACCGCGCAGTGGTGCGCGCTCCCGTCCTGTTTGAACGACTCAATGCATGACTGGACTCGTTCACATTATTGCCAGACAGTCCGATGGGACAGTCGACCAATTTGGTTGTTCATTCTTCGACATTATCTGTGTGTCGGTGAAGAATAACGTTGGAGTTTACTGTAACGTTCATACATGTAACATAAGCATGCCCCAATGTCATCAGCTAGACGTGAATCGCAATGTCATTAGATTGTTTAAGAACGATTCAACCGCATGGATTTTTTATATTGACGATCGATTTAATAAATGAGTACACAACTATCAGGCAGTGGTATGATTTCGTCGCTCCTCCTTCAGCTCCGATTGGTGCGGGGGCGGGGCTTCTTCGTGTAGACACATGTCGATCCGTGCGGCACGCAGAGATGAAATTAGGAGTTTTTTGTGTTCCCAGCTCTTTTTGTCTCAGAATTTGTGCCGCTCCACAAGTCTGTCAGCGTCAGATATTTTAGAAATAGGGACACCATGTCAGCTCCAAGGTAAGCCCTCCCCTGCAAATTGGGGGTTGATTTGATAAGTGGAAACATTTGTCTTTCGACATGGACATGTGCAGCGGCTGAAGGCGTAGTAACATCTCGCCCCTGCCGGTGTTATTACTTAGACAAGCTCAGTGATGACTTGATAAAAAGGCTAAGAAGAGCACGATTGGAACCATTTTCTGTATACATGGATAACCAGGGTGTGGCATCAGAGACGTGGTTTTCTTTATTATGCTGAAATTGACAAGAGTTACCTGGTCTATAATTAATATTAGAACGTTGTTTGTTTTCCAGTACCAATTGCATCCATGAATCCATTTGGAACTGCATTGCATGCTTTGTATGTGTTGTGTCAAAATGGACTTGAGCAGAACAAACTTTTCCTATGTTTGACTGTTGGTTGAGCACATCATGTGCCAAGCATGTGCATATGGTTGGTTTTGCCTCAATGGGTTTAACCCAAATGAGAGAACAAGAGTATATTCAGGGATTCATTTCTTTGCATAACACGTTTCATGTTTACACTCTTGACGTAACCAGGGTGTGGTGTGGTTCTTTTCTTTTTAAGCTCATTATTTTGTTCCACTCAAAGGGGAAATATGAATGTATCCTCTCTTATATTTGAATGAGTTGTTTCCGTTCCCGTTCATACGCTCAGTTCTTTGCATACTGTAATGGAACAAGCAGACCTCTCATTACGAGCTCTGGTTGGTTTTGCCTGAGGGCAAATGCAGTCTTTGAAAGGTTTTTTTTATTATGTCATCATGAATTTGTGCGCCATATCACCCTGTAACAGGATCTGAGGGCCGGAATAAAAATGTAGTGCAACATGCAAGTGTATAATGGTGTAATGCTGTATGATGTAAATTCAAATGTAGTAATGTATGAATCAAACAAGACGTGTACGTATTATGCCATCCTCCTGTTAAAACTTTTCTATGTTGATGCAAACGTAGACTGCTGCTGTCATTTTTTTATATATATATATATATATATGTATATATATATTAGTTTTTACAAATGTCTTTCTTTCTTTGTTTCTAGCCCCAACTCTCTGTTCGGGATGGGAAACCCCCTTCTGGACATCTCAGCCGAGGTGGACAAGGACTTTCTGGACAAGTGAGTTACACACCTGAACGTGTGTTGAGGCAATAGAGAGAGCGACTCTTATGGCCAATGTTGAGCCAAGCTCTGTTGCAGAAATTATTTGTTTAGTAATTAGTGTGTGTGTGTGTGTGTGTGTGGCCATTCCCTCTGATTATCCCACCTGTTCTATCATTGGGTTGTGAGACAGGTCCATGTGTGCATGCACTGTAAGACATCGCCTTACCGTTGACTTAACGCATCTTGGAATCCTCATCTAATGACTGCTCTCCTAAGTGCAGTGGCATGCATTTGGTTCAACCCCAGAAAGAAAGCCTTTGTTTTATAAGAGATGCTAAATTTAGTTGAAACCTGGGGCAACAACCAACATTTGTCATCTGGAACAAAGTGTTCGAGAGTTTTTGCATTAAATTTGTTTTTTATACCCTTTATTTTAAGCAACGGCTGGTTATGTCAAAGTGACCGGGGGCTTGATGCTGTAAAATTCTCATGTTTGAATTGGGTTGGGTTTCTTCTCTATATTTTAATTTTGGGTGATGTGAGGGCATTCCACGCCGGTTGGGGTAGGCCCGTTCTGGTTTTCACCGGCCCCTGGCTAGCCAGGAGTTGACGGGTGCAAAGGGTTCCTGCAGGTTTACGCTCAGAGTCCATTTCCAACCCCTTGTGTAAATGCCTGGATTAGCCTTCAAACTCACCCCCTCTCCTCCCTCCTTGCCGAGTTCTAATTCACTCTCACATGAGGATAACGCTAGACTCACATGGCACTCTAGTGTGTGTGTGTGTGTGTGTGTGTGTGTGTGTGTGTGTGTGTGTGTGTGTGTGTGTGTGTGTGTGTGTGTGTGTGTGTGTGTGTGTGTGTCCCTAATATTTCATCCCGTTCTGTAAAATGATGTGTATGTTCTGCCCTCTGTGATTGTAAACTGATCTTTATGTTCTGCCCTCTACAGGTTTGGACTGAAGCCCAATAACGCAATCCTGGCAGACGAGAGCCACAAAGCGCTGTTAGTATCTCCTCTATTACATTAAACCCCTGGATTTTATGTAACTTCCCTTTATCTTAAAGAAGTAAGAAACGGTACTCTTAAAAGTACTCTTAAAGATTTGATCTTTGCCTGAACACTAAATGTAACAAAGAATGGCAATTGAAGGAATAGCTAACTGTAAATGAACACGTTGTTTGTCAAGCAAAGTGGTAAGGGGAAAGAAAAGTCTGTCAAAGGGAGGCGCTTGGTCCTTGGTTTAATCCACTTCATTCTGGAATAGGCTAGACAAAACAGGCAAGCTCCAGAACTAATCACGTTCGAGCTCGGTGAGATGACGACAGCCAATAGATGGTCCGAAAGGGACTGGGAGACCGGGCCGTAGAGGCCGTTCAGCCAATCGCAGAATTGGAATTCCCAAATTCCTCCTGTGACTAGAGCAAAGTTTTATGTCAGAGAACAAATATTTACCAGAAGATACCGGCACTGGTGAGTGTGTGCTGTCCACGCATATGGTCGCACACGTCATTTTCACATGTTGTCTATTTGTTGAACAAACTATGCTTCTCTGCCAGTGTGTATAGTATATGAGTAGGCTAGTCCTTGTCTCCCATGGCCATGCCCCCGCATGTTTGTTATAGGAAATGAGGGTAATGTATCTGCTTTATTGAATGTAATTCCCCTGTAAAGCTGGTTTCACAGAGTATTAAGGGTACCGTTAGTCCTCGGAAGGACAGGTAATTTATATAATCAACTGAAAATGCTCTTGGCCCCTGAAAGCCTTAAGGGCTGAAACTATGACAAGGCGGCTGCATCATCCAAAATTGGTGCGGTATCCCTCCCTGTAGTGACCAAAAAGATAATTCAAAATGATAAAAAACATAATCTACCAAAATCTCGGTCCACTGTACTGCAAACGCGTAGGGGAGCGATGCGACCAATGGCGTCAGTTCTCAGGAGACCACGCCCCCATCCTCCCTCGCGGCGGCCGGTCAGTCCCAGATGTCTCATCTCGGCGACCTCAGTCTCAGGACCTTAACAGCAGTAGGGCCGCTGGTTTCGCTTCCCCCCTCTTCCAGACGCACAGTGCTCCCACAGACCCCGAGTACACGAGTCAGCACCAGTAGAAGTTCAGCGTGAGAGTCGGACCACACCAAAGCAAGAGCCCGGCCAATGCTGCTGTAGAGTCAGGACTTTAACGTGACAGGCAGCAGGGGTGGTCCAACGAGTGTCTGTAAAGCGTTGTAGAGGGGGCTCCTGCTGCCGTGTCCTGGCCTCCTCCTCCTCCTCCTCCTCCTCCTCCTCCTCCTCCTCCTCCTCACTCTGCCCCTCCTCTGTCTCCAGGTTCGAGGAGCTCATCGGCAAATTCCCGGCGGAGTACCACGCCGGGGGCGCCACCCAGAACTCCATCCGAGTGGCACAGGTGGGCGTCGCACACCACCCCTCCTGCCCCACCGGGTTGACTGACTCGTACCCTCCCATAGCTGTAGCCAAGTGTAAAGGGGTGCTTTTAGACCGTGAAAACTGACTGCTTTAACTGCCGCGTCAGTCGGAGGTAAACTGGAAACGGCTATTGTTGCCGGGCCTACTTCCCCAAACATGGTTGATATTTCCTGCAATAGATTCTTGCCATCTGGGAGTTTAATTTACTGGGAGATAACAGAGATGAAGATAAAACCCAAGGCTGGCTTGTGTTTCATATAAAATGAGGGAAATGTTTTTACTGTAAATGATGGACTGCTGCCCCAAGGGGGAACTCCACTTACTGGAGGCAGGGGGTGGGCTTCTAGAGGCCTAGCCATACAGCTTCATACAGTTCTACCGTACTGAGATCCTGTCGCTCGCTGCTGCCCCCCAGTGGATGATCCAGAAGCCCGAAAAGGTGGGCACGTTCTTCGGCTGCATCGGCAAGGACAAGTTCGGGGATATCCTGAAGAAGAAGGCGCTGGAGGGAAAGGTGGACGCCCACTACTACGAGCAGGAGGAGGAGCCCACCGGCACCTGCGCAGTGTGCATCACCGGGGATAAAAGGTTAGACCCGAAATAACCCCCGGCACATGCTGTCCCTCCGCCGCTGTTACCACCAGGCTAAGGTCCCCGTGTCCCGTTACTCCGCTTCCAATCAGGACTCTTGGAGCTGCAGTGTGTGTGTGTGTGTGTGTGTGTGTGTGTGTGTGTGTGTGATTCGGTGACTTCTAGCGGTGAGGTTGCAGATAGCAACCTACTTAATATGAAAACACGTCTTTTCTATTTTCCTTCGATTATGCCCCAATTAAAACACTTATTAACATGATGTTCCATTTCTGCCGGGTCCGTCCCGCTAGATGTCACTGAATTATGAACACTGCACCTTTTGACCATTAGCCGACATCTGTTCTTCACACGTTGCTTACTCTCCATTTGTGTCTCTTGCCCCCCCCCCCCCCCTCTAACTTTCACTCTCACTCTCTCAGGTCCCTGGTTGCTAACCTCGCAGCGGCTAATGCCTACAAGAAGGACAAGCATCTGGACCTGGAGGAGAACTGGGCGCTAGTAGAGAAAGCTAAAGTCTACTACATTGCTGTAAGTAGGGCTGCAATGACTATGCTCTAACGAAAAAAAGACATACTTACGGGAAACATTTTAATACCAGGAACCATATGGTTATGGTTTATGGAAAGGGAGCCACGACATGCAAAAAGGACTCTGGAATTCAGAAGGGCGGATTGAAAATAATCCTTTAATCAATATTATTCACTGCATCATACCTGTGGAAGGGATGCAATAAAGAAAATGTGAGGAAACCGACGGGACAAAATGACGTCCTCTACCCTGGTGAAACGTCCAATCACAGCTCCATGGTTCCCCCCCAGGGTTTCTTCCTGACGGTCTCCCTGGAGTCCATCCTGAAGGTGGCCAAGCACGCGGCCGAGAACAACAAGGTGTTCTGCCTGAACCTCGCCGCTCCCTTCATCTCCCAGTTCTTCAAGGACGGCCTCATGCAGGTCATGCCCTACGTGGACGTTCTGTTCGGGAACGAGACGGTACGTCAGGGCGGCCCACGCCACTACGTCTGCACGCCAAACTGGTCCTTTGGTAGTTGATAGTAATGATGATAATATTCAATGTGTTCGAATTGATAACGGGGGGATTAAAAGCAGATTGCAACGGCAATAAAAAGGCAATTATTTGAGACTGATGAGCTTATTTTTGACATCAATAAAGAAAAAAGATGGGACTAAACGGTTAACTGTATGAATCAGACAAACACTGGATCGTCATGATTTCATATTACTGCTGTGTTCATTTTCAGGAGGCAGCTGAGTTTGGCAAAGCGCAAGAATTCGAAGTGAGTGAATCAGTGGTCTCGATCAGACCTTAAATGGCATCCACACTGTGCTGTCATTCATTAGCTACTGCTGGCGCTTACCTTCTAGTTTCTGTTGTTAAATGACTGATGTTGCTTACCTTAATGTTTCTGTTTACTGACTGGTGGTGCTTACCTTAATGTTTCTGTTTACTGACTGGTGGTGCTTACCTTAATGTTTCTGTGTACTGACTGGTGGTGCTTACCTTAATGTTTCTGTTTACTGACTGGTGGTGCTTACCTTAATGTTTCTGTGTACTGACTGGTGGTGCTTACCTTAATGTTTCTGTTTACTGACTGGTGGTGCTTACCTTAATGTTTCTGTTTACTGACTGATTGTGCTTACCTTAATGTTTCTGTTTACTGACTGGTGGTGCTTACCTTAATGTTTCTGCTTACTGACTGGTGGTGCTTACCTTCATGTTTCTGTTTACTGACTGGCGGTTCTTACCTTCATGTTTCTGTTTACTGACTGGTGGTGCTTACTTTAATGTTTCTGTTTACTGACTGGTGGTGCTTACCTTCATGTTTCGGTTTACTGACTGGTGGTGCCTTTGTGTTTCGGTCGTAGACTGAGGACGTCGAGGAGCTAGCCAAGAAGGCCCAGGCTCTGCCCAAAGAGAACACCAAGCGGCCCAGAGTGGTGGTCTTTACCCAGGGGAAGGAGAACACCATCGTGGCACAAAGTGAGAAATACTTCTCGTTATCCCCCCCCCCTCTTTCTTTTGGTTTTGTTCTGCAGTTCTCGCGTTGTTTCGATCTACGCTAATGCTTTATTTTTCTATCTAGGCGACAACAAGATAGATACATTCCCTGTGCTGAAGATCGACCCCAAGGATATCGTTGACACAAACGGCGCTGGTGATGCCTTCGTAGGCGGTAAGTGTGTGTGTGTGTGTGTGTGTGTGTGTGTGTGTGTGTGTGTGTGTGTGTGTGTGTGTGTGTGTGTGTGTGTGTGTGTGTGTGTGTGTGTGTGTGTGTGTGTGTGTGTGTGTGTGTGTGTGTGTGTGTGTGTGTGTGTGTGTCAAACCCACCTGACCACCTTCGGCCTCCACCAGGGTTCTTGTCCCAGCTGGTGCAGGAGAAACCCCTGGAGAGGAGCGTGGAGGCGGGTCACTATTCGGCCAACGTGGTCATCAGACGCTCTGGCTGCACCTTCCCCGAGAAGCCAGAATTCCACTGAGGGTCCGTCCGTCCGTCCATCACTGTCGTATCACTCGTGTTCCCAGTGCGCCTCAAGCAACCCTCCTTACAAACCTGACCTCATGTGGTTCAGGGCCTGTGTTAAACCTCCGCCATCATCCAACCAACAGCAATCCGTCCCTCTCTGTGTGTGTGAACTGCATGTTGAAGTACCCGTCTTATCCATGGTATACCCGTTACGCCTGCTAGGGGCCACTTTTGAGTTGTTACACCAGCACTTCAGGGAGATGGTCTGCTGCAGAGTTTACACCAAAACAGAAATATGGGGAACCTTGCAGGCTGTAAAACTATTGCTGGACATATTGAATCTCAGTGAAAAATGGCATTCATTTGTTCATATCGTCTATATTTTGTTGAGACGATAAGTGAGTTTTTGATAGTATTATGAGGCTCTGACACTGCCAGCCACTGTGTTTATCGTGCACGGTTGCATTCAAGCCGTTCCCCTTGTGCTTTCTGTGACAGCAGAGTAATTCCATGAGGGGGTGATGACCTTAATTATAACATTGATGTTATGCATACAGTATTGAGCTCTACAGGAATGACACGGGCTACGATTTTTTTTCCTTTACTCATGACTGGTGAACCTTGTTACTCAGGTTTTAATCGACCAGTGGGATGCCAAATTGGTTCCCTTTTTCTAAAGCACACGTTTCAATTTGTATGACTATATTTGTACTTAAAGGTGTGCGAGCTAAGCTTTGCACACTTGTTCCCTGCAGACCAATGAGCTGCTTTGATTGTGTTTGGCTTTGTCCTACGTTCCGTTTTAGAGGGTTGGTCTGTACGATTTAATTTTCCTCAACTCTTCGTACGGAGAAGAAGCCTCTGTCGATTCGGATGCCTTTTTTTAATTCTTTTTTTTTTTACTCAAGTTTGCTGAGGCACGATGTCCACACTCTTGTTTAACTACATGGAAGTTACTCGCCATCTTTGCTCAGCACAGTGCAAGAGAGCTGGGCCCATCTCTCCTTGATAGCCTTTTTTTCTTCTGCCTTAAAAGACTGAAAAACCTGCGAGTGTGACTCGTTTGTCTACATGGCCTCAAAATACCTGGAATGGAAGGTCTTTTATTTTGTTAAATGCTAACTATGTTACGGTATTTTCTTAAACTGACAAAGAAAGCTTATTTACGATAAGAATAAGTAGTTGGTCAAACTGATAATTTTTTTATTTTTTAGAAATCATATTTTGTTAAATTTGTTTCTGCAGTTTTTAAATGGTAGGCTGTTAAAATCCTAAACTTAAAAAAATCACATTTCTGTTGGATCATGAGGGATTTTTTTCTGGTCAGGGTTCAATTGAATCTAATTATTTAAGGACGTAACTTCTGTGGGCATCAAGCTTTGGTGGAGAAAGAAATCCAACGACATGCAAACAAATTGTCCCTGCAGTTGGAAATGGTGTCGACAATATTAAACCCATGGAAAGTTATCGGTCTGGCGTCTTCTTTTCCCTGAGCCTCTCCAACTGCAAGGCAATGTCCAGCGCTCTCAGCTGCCTCAGGAAGCCGTGATTGGGCAGAATGCAACGCCGCTGGCGCACGTGCTCAATGGCACCCACCACGCTCAGGCCTTGCTCCATCATCAGGTACGCCAGGACCAACGATGCTGACCGACTCCGCCCCATTACGCAATGGACCAGCACCTTGCCTAGGGCCCCCCAGCGCACACACACACCACACACACACACACACACACACACACACACACACACACCAATCAATCAGCTTCAATTTGCTTTACGTAGGCAATCTATGTGCATTCAAGGTAGGCCTACATAGCTGGGTCTTGCTCAATCACTAGAGTAACATAAATAACCAGGTATGGGTGGCCAAAACAATAATGGAACCCACTAGTAGTAAAGATGGATAGAAAAGGGCCCAGTGATGTACATTTTATCAATCAACAGATCTATTAAGAGATTTAAAAAAAGGTAACAAAATAATTCGCCTATTTCCTGAAGGCATAACGCATCGGTTCACGTAGGCCTACTCTGTGGGTCCTGAACAGCGCCGTGAATGAAGTGGCTGGCAGGACAGAAGAACTGGGCGATGTTGAAGGTGGGCTTGTCGTCGGCATCCACCCCGTAGTATTGGATGTCCATGTCGTCTCGGTAGTAGTCGGCGCCGGTCGATACGTTGTTCCACTTGCCTTCCGCTGCGTTCAGGATGTGCGTGATGCCCATGCTCTTCAGAGCAGCTCGCTCCAAGGCTGTTTTCCTGCGGACAGAGACTTCCCTTCATGAACTGAAATAACAGATTATTCATTATCCTTATTAAGCAGGCAGGAGTTGCTCAAAGATGAATCCGTCTTTGCGGATGATGTGGGGTCTTACGCTTTGATGCCTCGGATAGGAGCCGCAATCAGTGCGTGTTCATGTAGGCCTACTCACTCATCTCCTATGTAGATACCGGGCCAAACTTCGTTGACGTGTGTGTACTGGGCTCCAGCGCCCGCCCAAAACATCTGCTCCAGGTCCAGCGTCCCGGGCGTGATGTAGTCGCTGCCGGGGTCCACACGCATGGCTTTGTACGGGTTACCCCCGCAGCGCGGCTTCACCCCCACGCAAGAAGACATGATTCTCGCCGCCTGCCGCCACCAGAACCTTTGACCGTCTACCGCAATATGGCTCTTTCTCAAGTGCTAGGCAGATGTCTGGGATAGTATTGGCAGTGATGACGTCCTACCTGGACAGGTTACAAAAACAATCACAACGAAGATGTATTAGTTGTGGTATAGTGTTAGTAAAAGGTGTTATAATTAATCAATTTCTCTGTTTTATGAAAACTTACCTCTATGTAACCTACAAGAAATGCCGTTTTAAGTTGTCTTTAAAAAGTCAGAACATACATAAAGCAGCACGATACCTTCCCTCTTCTGTCATGCACTTCTCGGAGTGTGTTTGTCACTGTAGAGCCCCTTCTATCCGTTTAGGTTCCATACTGAATGACGAATCAGGAATGGTAACGGCCCCTCCGCTCACATGTGCAAGATGATATATTTAGGCAACCGAGGACAAATCCTGACCTCTGCAACCTGCTGCTCAAAAGGGAAAGTGTCTTCTCTCTCTCTCTCTCTCTCTCTCTCTCTCTCTCTCTCTCTCTCTCTCTCTCTCTCTCTCTCTCTCTCTCTCTCTCTCTCTCTCTCTTTATTATCTGTTTTGTCTCTTACACACAAACAAACACTTATTGACTGGTTTATAACCACTCTTATGTAGTTCGCAACTGACACACTAAAGTTCCCAGTTGATCGCTTACATCACAGACACAGTATGTGCCTGTATGACAGCATTGTCATCATCAAAATGAGAGCAATGTTTCAACAGGTGTGAGGATCACTGTGTGTGTGTGTGTGTGTGTGTGTGTGTGTGTGTGTGTGTGTGTGTGTGTGTGTGTGTGTGTGTGTGTGTGTGTGTGTGTGTGTGTGTGTGTGTGTGAATGACAACTTGACCATTAGTTAAATGCTATTTAACGGTTACTTAATTCTTATTACTGCGTAAATAAATCTTAATTAATGAAAATGAGTGAACCCTTACTGGAAAGTCTTACTGAAATAACTATTCAATGAGACCTCCTCCTCTTTCCACTCATTGATTTAACTTAACTTGATATAACTTCAATTGAATTAACTTTAATTTCAAATGAAGAGCATGTGATTTACAGTTTGCAGTCTGTATTATTGTGTATAAAAGATTGTTGATTGTGGATCGTGGTTTTATAATACAGATATCCCAAAAACAAAATCATTTGATTTTAGTTCGATTTAGTAATGTGAATAAATATTAAATAAATAGTATTTTGGAAAAACATAGGAGAGTATCAATAAGTCTGTAAATTAAACACCAATATATAATTGTTTATGGGTGTTAGTAATCCACTTTTTGATTGGTATACTCTTCATCTCTGTCATTTTGCATATGTCTATTTGTTTAGGGTTAAGGCATGCAGATAATGTGTAAGTGTATAGATCCGGGTGTATGTGTGCAGAAGACAGGTGTTAGTATGTTTACGTCTATGTGACCTTTTTTGCCATATAGTATGCATGCGAGTAAGTATGCAAATCCATGTGCCTGCACAGATGTCTGCATGCTAGATTACCGTGCACTCAGGTTATTGTTTGAATTTAATATTGTATATATTCTGCATATAATCTATCCAATTAATGCAAGACAAAGGTTTAATAGAAAAAGGTTTTATAGAAAGAGATATTCACTAAACAATGACCCTGAAATATGTGTGATTTTATGTGCAAATCATACAGACAGTCATGATATACCGATTTGCATGTAAGCATTTTCTGGGGCAATGATTTGAGTATAGTCGGTTTTCATGTGAAAAACTTAAACCTAATGTATCAAACTTATAGAAGGAAGACGTTCTCAAGCTAATTTACACTGCACATTGGACAACATTCACTACGCCTCAGCAGTATTTACAAATGATTGTGTACTTCAGAGAGAAAGAGATAAAGAGAGAAATACCAGTTTCACCTCATGCACTGTTAAATGTATTGTATATTCATGGCTCTTTGCGGTTGTTTCTTGTGTTTATACGTCTGCCAAGCTGTAAACAAACACTATTGTCTGGACTTGTACCCTGTTGTGTGTGTGTGTGAGAGAGAGAGAGAGAGAGAGAGAGAGAGAGAGAGAGAGAGAGAGAGAGAGAGAGAGAGAGAGAGAGAGAGAGAGAGAGAGAGAGAGAGAGAGAGAGAGAGAGAGAGAGAGAGAGAGAGAGAGAGAGAGAGAGAGAGAGAGAGAGAGAGAGAGAGAGAGAGAGAGAGAGAGAGAAGAGAGAGAGAGAGAGAGAGAGAGAGAGAGAGAGAGAGAGAGAGAGAGAGAGAGAGACAGACAGACAGACAGACAGACAGACAGACAGACAGACAGACAGACAGACAGACAGACAGACAGACAGACAGACAGACAGACAGACAGACAGACAGACAGACAGACAGACAGACAGACAGACAGACAGACAGACAGACAGACAGACAGACAGACAGACAGAGAGAGAGCGAGAAAGAGAGCGACAGAGAGAGAGAGAGAGAGGCGAAGAAGAGAGGGAGATCAAGGGAGAGTGATCCTTTGCATCCTGTGATGAACAGATGTGAAAGAGAGAGAGCGATATAGAGTGTGAGAGAGAGGTCAAAGGTCAATGGTCAAAAGAGGGCACACATGTTCCTCTTGGAGGCCAGCTGTTGGTCCAGGTGGAGCAGCAGAGACAGGAAGTTCCTGTTGGGGTAGATGGCTCGGCTCTGGATCACATGATTCACGGCGTCGGCGAGGGAGAGACGCCGCCTCAGCATCAGAAACGCCAGCACCAATGTGGCTGAGCGGCTTATACCCATGATGCAATGCACCAAGACCTTCCCTAAGAAGCGTGGAGAGAGCATAGGGGAAGACAGGTGAAGAAACGGAAAGGTTGAACCAGAGAGCATAGGGGAAGATAGGTGAAGAAACGGAAAGGTTGAATTAGAGAGTAGAACTAATTCGAGTTTGAGACTTTTATCAGGTGCGTTACAATCCTTTTACCCATTGTATTGTTTTTTATTTGTGCGCATTATCCTTTTACCTATCTAATCTGTTTTAGTTGTATTCCACTGTGTCGTGCTTTTTATCTCAATCTAATTTGTTTGTTGTTATAAATGCCTTTGACATAATTACTCTGCTGAAGAACTTGACAATGACAACACAACAACATATATATATATATGTATGTATGTATATATGTATGTAAATCAGTGTACAGCACTGAGTTGAAAACCTGGTTTGTTATTTCCAAGGTATTTTATTAATAAAAGAAACGTGATTGATTCACCCCACCACACACACACGCACGCACACGCACACACACACACACACACACACACACACACACACACACACACACACACAAACAAAGACACACGTACCATCTTTGCTCTTCAGGGCCTTGTGTATGAAGTCTGCTGCGGGTTTGAAGTGCTGACTGAGGTCAAAATGGTCGGAGTCCTCTGCCGGGACGCCCCAGTACACAACGCTGCTGCCATAGTACTCCTGGTCCCCTAAGCTGCCCTGCTTGGAGTGGGCTGCGTTCAGGACATGCGTGATGCCCAGCTTACGCAACCCGCCTCGGTTCTGAGCGATGGCTCTGAGAGAGGTGGGACACACAGTCAGCTGTTTGCTCCTTCATTTTATATGCTGGCTGGTGAATGATGTGAGCTGAGCATTCGGGGCTGGATGACTGGATGACTGATTTAATGCAGGCTACCGATGGAGACACAGCTTGGTTGTTTGTTTTCTACGTCTCCTTTTTTGTTATCCTTTATCTCTTTTAAAGGATACAATGACTGTTCTTTTCTTATCCTGTGTCCCATCATTAGATAATGATCAGAAGATGATATCAAAGATGATATCATTCTTTTTTGACTTTTATTCAAATGTTTTTTTAGTTCCTTTTTTTTTTCTCACATGTCAATGTAAAGCTGCCCTACAAATAAACTTTCCTTGCTCCGCTCTTGGCTCACAAAGCTACACCCAACACAAAAGAAGAGTTGTATTGTGCTTTCCTCAGCCGAACTCCACGATAACATCCACAGTCATCTCCAGCCAACCCCCCCCCCCCCCCCCCCCCCCCCCCACGGTACAAAACAACAGGCGGGCCACTCACACATTGCCTATGTACAAGTTGGGCCAGACCTCGTCTACGGGCGACAGCTCCAGCGCGCAGGAATCCAAGGCCTTCTCCAGCTCCTTAATGAGCGCCAGGTCCTGCTGTGGTCGGCTCCCAGACATTCTGCCCCGAGGACCAGCACTGCTCCCACGAACGCAATCCCCGCTAAAGGCTTCACCCTCCCTTCACACTCTCCCTGTGCACTCTCCCTGTTCACTCTCTCCCTTTACACTCTCCCTGTGCACTCTCCCGGTTCACTCTCCCTGGAACACTGTGGGAACTGTTGTGCCTGGTGTGTGTGTGTGTGTGTGTGTGTGTGTGTGTGTGTGTGTGTGTGTGTGTGTGTGTGTGTGTGTGTGTGTGTGTGTGTGTGTGTGTGTGTGTGTGTGTGTGTATGTGTGTGTGTGTGTGCCCGAGTGTGTACGACAGTGACAGACACGAGCAGGTGGCTGTTTGACCGGATGGTTCCAAATTTAGTTCTCAGTTCAGTGTGTGTCTGTGTGTGTGTGTGTGTGTGTGTGTGTGTGTGTGTCTGTGTGTCTGTGTGTGTGTGTGTGTGTGTGTGTGTGTGTGTGTGTGTGTGTGTGTGTGTTCTTTCACTGGATCCTTTATACTCACACTATTTATGTTCGGTGCATAACCGCGATTCAGACACGCAGAGAAAAGTGATTGGTTCTGTTTGTGCCTCGAAACAACCCTCTGTTCTGTTTGAGAAACACAACCCAAGGCTATTGATTCAATAAATAATTCATTCTTTATCCTTTCCATTCTCCATGGCAAATGATTATTATTATACCCAAGATTATTATGCACTGTTCCTGAGTGGTGTCATGTCAGATTATATCAAATGACGGTACATTAAATAAGACATACTGCCTGAGAGTAGGAGAGTCTCAAAGTGAATCACAATGTGTGGGATGGGTTTTCAGTCTCTCTCCCGCTGTAGGTTCCGATCGAGGGCAATAAGCTGTTGCAGGAAGCCCCGGTTGGGAAAAACCCAGCGCTTCTGCTGAACAAGGCGAATGGAAGACACAAGGCTGAGGTGACGATGGATCATGAGGTAGGCCAAAACGACAGCAGCTGAACGACTCACTCCCACGGCACAGTTCACGAACACCTTGCCTGGGTAAAGACAAAAACAAGCATTCACACAGACACAGACAAACACATACGTATAATTACAGACACACCTACACCTGCATAGACACACACATAGATATGAATGCACGTACAAAGGCACGTGCACTCAGACACGATTACACAAACACGTACACACCCGCTCTCTGACTTGCACACACACACCTACACTTTGACAGCAGGTGTGAATACATTCTTGGTCATCTACTACGGTAAATGCTTTTCTCAGGGATGGGAGAAACGGTTTACGGTACCTCCCGATGTCAGACCCTCGTGAATAAACAGCACAGAGGTGTGGAAGAAAGGTGAAAGGTCAAAGGTGGGCAGGTCACTGGCTGGCACGCCATGGTACTTCACCGTGGTGCCGTAGAAATCCGCACTCCCTTTGCAGCACATTTTGCCATGAGCTGCGTTCAAGACGTGCGTCACGCCCAGTTGCCACAGTCCAAACTTGTCATGGGACATGTACCTGGTGGTAAATGGACTGCATTTATGTAGGCAAGGCGCAAGAACAGGACCACTCGACCCTCAGCTAGGAGGAGCCGGGGATCGAACTAGCAACCTTGCAGTTACCAGCTGACCCGCCTTACCAGGTGGTGGAGCAACTGGTGTTACAAACGTTAAAAATATTGTAAAAATAAGCTTTGCATGTGCCACACAGAAAAGGGAACACAATAAAACACAACACCTACATGTCACCCAGATACAGGTTGGGCCACACCTCGTCGCCATGACGACACGAGCGCGGGGCCGAATGTAAAATGTCCTCCAACTCCTGAAGAGACGGCCGCTGTAGTTCGTCTGCCTCGACGTCGCGAGCGGTCTCATCCACACTGTGCGTCTGGCACTGGGACCCTTGCCTCTCGCCTTTCACATCCGACATGACATCAGTTTAGCAGGTTTTAGAGGAGTATTCCAAGCTGTATTATGCATCAGTGAATAAAGCAAGAGGTTTTCTTCACTGCCACTCGGAATGGTGCTAAAAAAAACTCTTTAATTTGATTAACACTGACTGTGAAAGACAGGTGGAGCAGTTTCTCACACAGGAAGTATATTCTGCAATATGCACTATAAGAATGGCAAAGGCCATTCCTGCCGTTATCAACAATAAATGCAATTCTGCTTATATTTCCGACCAGAATAATCAACTTCAAATATTGTTGACGTGTTTTATGATACATGGACAACAGGGACTGGAGCTTGGGTTAATGATGGTTCATTGGTTCTAGTGCGCACTGCTCAGGTTTTAATGTCGACCAGCAGATGTCAGCGTATCCCTGCTTCTGGGGACAGAGGTTCCCTGCGAGACTCTCTTTACTCAGTACGTTTGCTGTCTCGGTCCCTTCCTGTTGTCACCCTGCCACTATGTGGTTCAGCCCCCGTGGTTCAACCATGGTTCGACTCATAGCTTATGTGTAATTTCTGGGATCTAACGTGTAAATGTATGAGTCAACCCCGAATCGTGGCTGCGAGGGCATATGGTCATGACACTGCAGCGGGTTTATCGCAATGGAGACAAACCAGCAGGGACATAGCAAGAGAGACTGAGTTTACAGAAGAAAGCTGTAAGTAAGAGTATCAAACATTTCGCCTTAATGCTGAATTGTAGCTGTATATTGTGGTGATTGTATTGTATACAACCAGGCCTAATGGAGTAGGCTACCTCTTCATTTGTTTTCATTAATAGATCACCTCTAGGTTTCGAGACTTTCTTTTAAAGTGGTATTTTTAGCCAACTCTGCATTACAAACCTTTCATCGTATGTCCAATCGAGGAATCTGTGTCTAATAACGACAGAGACAATTGATTATCGATTGAATTACTCAGGATCGATTAAACCCTTTAGCCCACGTGCGCAAAGTAACCCTGTCAATGACGTCATTGAGCTATGTAGTTGTCAGACAGGACAAGACATGTATTGGTTAGAGACCCATAATTTCTGCCAAGGATGAACATACGGCCGACAAAACTGTCCCGTCTTGTTAGCGACAAGCTGGATGTAGCTGACCTTTGGTCATGAGCCTTGCTGTTTATGGTGTATCACTTTGAATGTCAAACCAAAACGTAAATGTAGTGAGGTTTCGTAGTGAGTACCGTCTATGGGACGGGTCAATACCGCAAAGGATTGCTAGGCTATATCATATAGGTGGCCCCGTTTGCGACTAAACGCTCCGGCGTGTTAGGCCTGATTTCTTCCTTTGGGAATGAACGCTTATAACCCGGAGTTTTTGTGGAACTCCCTCACCAAACCCCACCCTATAGATTCTCCCTCATGAGTTGTCTCTGTTGCAAACACAAAATTGGTGCCTTCTTTCCCAATGTGGTCACAGTCTTGTGTGAATCATTGTCAGCCAGTGAGAGAACACACACACACACACACACACACACACACACACACACACACACACACACACACACACACACACACACACACACACACACACACACACACACACACACACACACACACACACACACACACAAGTTGGTCTATTTCCAATCTTGTTTTTGTTTTATTGTGGGGGCTTAGAGCCAGCTGGAGAGTGTCTTCGCAAGCCTACATAGGTAAGTTACGTACAATAACTTTCTTAAGTTACATACATTAACCGTTTAGTCCATTACTAGGACATGTAGCTGTTTGTCAGTGTTTTCACAGACTGACAGCTATTGTCTCTCTCCAGCGATTGTCCATAATTTACCATGTAATACGATGATATGGATGTTTTCCATCTGATCCTAAGCTCATTTTGTTCAAAATGTGATGACTGAAGACATTTCTCGTCTAGATTTCACACTGTGGATGTGCATTTTCCTTATATCTTAACGAAATGACAAACGTTAAATATCATCGCATCACATCGCCACAACTTGGGTTTCGAATATGATCCCCTTGTGCCATACATACTCGCTCCTACCATAAAGTAGAAATTGCTTGGATCTTGTGTCCATACAGTTAACATGCATGAGAATAACAGACACTAGCTAGTTAAAATCTGTCTATTTTAAACAGTTTCTTGATGAGTAATATGATGGTGGCGGAGAAAAGGCTTGTTACGGTAGTCGTCCTTACGTCCTGTCAAACTGTTCCTTCACACCACAGTAACAGTTCCAGTATGTAACATGTAGGTTGGCCAGTAGCAGTGAGGTTCCAGATTGCAATCAACTGAATTCCCCCCCTCACCCATTCCTTCCCATCGCCTGTGGGGGCTTGTACTGACCGGTATTGTGTAAGGTGCCTGTAGGTACTTCCAAAATGATATCATTGTCGACAGTGTGGAACAAAGTGTCAAGTGATGAGGTTCCTGTTTTTTCACCACATCAATAAAATAATTATTACTCATTGAGCTGAAGAGGACTGTACGTACACATGCTCTGTGATTTCGGTTTTGTAAGAAACCAGCATACATTTTTAATGAGCATTCTTCCCTAGGCTGTAAGGCCTGCCCCAAACAACTTCTAGGACACTTGTATACAACTTCTTGGTGTATGTGTGGATGTGAAGCATGGCGCTTCAACATGGCGGTCTCTCTAGAAGAGGACCCGCTCCCTATGTAGATATAAAAGACTCATTTTAATCACCAAAATCGTATTTTCATTATAAACAAAGTCATACATATTTATAAATATTATTTTCCATTTCCACAAAGGCTGTTCCACTGGACGCAACTTTATCCTGAGCACTACACCTTTAACAGAATATGTCCTCAATGAGATTAGCATCAGTGCTGAGAATGGCAGACCTTTGGAGTTAGATGGTGTGCTGGCATACAGGTAGCTAGCTACTTATCAAAAGGTTCAGAGAGCAGAAAGTTGACTTTTGGTTATGGAACAAAATACCACCGCTACCACTAATATTTGGAACCTCCTATTTAAAGGTCTGCTATGAACAAATTTCAATAACAATGATTTGAGGCATTCCTTATTTTTAATCCCATTGCAAATATACTTGGAGATCGGCCTGATTAGTTGAATGCATGTTTTTGTGATGCTTTTCTTCTTGTGTTAGTATAGTTAATTATGCTTTGCGAGTCTGTTGAAACTCTGTTATGTTTGAGAAGCACACACAAACACATCGTAGGCCTGCCTGTATAGACATGTGTGTCAGTCAGTGCCAGTATACTCAGACGCTACAGTGCAGTCACTGTCCTAGCCACAACCAGAGCAGAAGACTCAGCTCCCTGACAGCAGCTCACTAGATTATAGTAGCCAACTAAATGTTATGAGCTTGCTTAATGCTAGTAGCCTACTAAATGTTGTCAGCCTACTAAATGTTAGTAGCCCACAAAATGTTAGTAGCCCATTAAACGTTACACGCCAGCACAATGTTAGTAGCAAGCTACATTTTTTCAGCATACTAAATGTTTTGAGCCTGCTTAATGCTAGAAGCTGGCTGAAAGCTAGGTCACAGAGAGCGGAAAGGTCCATCAGAGCCATCTTAGTCACTACCCAATCATGTGAGAAGATTGCCTCTGGCCAGCTGGCCTCGGAGTGTCCTCCCCAGATTAGAACCGTGTGACATTCATACCTCCCTGACCGTACGGCGCCGCTCGACGCTCTCCCTCCCCCCCTGTGTCTGTGCAGCGGCATGGCTCCCCCCCCCGAGGACGGCGCGGGCAGCTGGACCTGCAAGCAGGTGGCCGGCTGGCTGCGGACGGAGGGCTTCGGGGAGTACGTGCAGCTGCTCTGCACCCAGCACCGCCTGGACGGCAGCGGCCTGCTGGCCCTGACGGAGGCGGACCTCCGTGGACCCCCGCTGGGCCTCGCCGTGCTGGGGGACATCAAGCGCCTGTCGCTGGCCGTCCGCCGCCTCCAGAGGCAGAACCGGTCGCGGCGGGAGGAGCTCGGCCTGGACGCGGCCGACGGGCTCTCCAACGGGGGTGGGGGGCCGGCGGTGTGCTGGGCCGGGGGGCTGGAGAGGAGCTGGGCCGACGGGGCGGGGGGGCGGTGTCTGCGGGCGGACCGGGGGTGTAGCGGCGGCGGCGGCGGCGGTGGCTGCGGCGGGGAGTTCTGCCTCAGAGACCGCGGGAGTCCGGCCCACGGGCCGGAGGGACTGCTGTGCTACGCCCACGCCAACGGGAGGAGCAGGCACCACATGGCGGGCCGGCTGGACCCGGAGCTGTGGAAGACGGCGCTCAGCTTGATCTACGTCCTGTTTGTGTTCGGCTTCACCTCCTTCGTCATGGTCATCGTCCACGAGCGCGTCCCCGACATGAGGACCTACCCCCCGCTGCCGGACATATTCTTAGACAGGTGTGTGTGTGTGTGTGTGTGTGTGTGTGTGTGTGTGTGTGTGTGTGTGTGTGTGTGTGTGTGTGTGTGTGTGTGTGTGTGTGTGTGTGTGTGTGTGTGTGTGCCAGTAACGCATTTAAGAAAAGCATGCTAGATTGTGCAATCAGATTAGTTTCATTAACAATCTGTTTTTGGTGTCTATATCTAATCTTCCTGCATGCGTTTTCTCTCTCTCTCCTCTGATAGTGTTCCCAGAATTCCTTGGGCGTTTGCAATGGCCGAAGCCTGTGGCCTGATTCTGTGTTACATCATCTTGTTGATCCTAATTCTTCACAAACACAGGTAACGCATCGTAGCAGTTCAAAGTATGAACGTATGTCGTACTTGAGTTATGCCCCACTTAAGTTAAGTAGGTGAAGTCTGGTTATTTTGGTTTTGTAGAAAAGGTAGATCCAGCTTTTTTTTGTACGCCTCAAACATGGTCCTACTTCAGTGTGCTGCGGTTTCTCTCGTCTGTCTGCCTCAGGTCCATTCTGTTCCGTCGGCTCTGTTCCCTGATCGGGACAGTGTTCCTGCTGCGCTGCTTCACCATGTTTGTCACCTCCCTCTCTGTGCCTGGCCAGCATCTAAAATGTGCTAGTAAGGTACGGAAATAGTTCAATAACACAAATTCTATTCATCCGCCTTATAATGCAAATTATTAGGAGGAGGTTGACCCACCATAAATTGCAACCTCTGTGAAAATGATGGTGCAAATAAAAGTTCCATCATTGTGTTATGTTTTGATTTGAATCAACCAACACCACTTCAAAATAAAACCGGCGTTGCATAAATATGGTTCTAAATGTGTTTGCGTTGTTGTCATGTAACATGATGCATTCACCGCCCGCTTGCTGGTTGGGACGTATTGTTTCTCCAGATGTACGACGATACCTGGAGCAAGATACAGAGAGCACTAGCCATCTGGAGTGGCTTCGGCATGACTCTGACTGGCGTCCACACGTGTGGAGACTACATGTTCAGCGGCCACACAGTGGTCCTCACCATGCTTAACTTTTTTGTGACAGAGTGTAAGTGCCCAGCGCTAGGTGAAGTTATCCTTTATTGTCCCTTTTTGTGGGGCGATTCTTTCTCTGCTTTTGACCCCTCCGGGAGCCGGTGAACACATGGGGGGGGGCACACCCCTCCGGGTGTGCCGGTGTGCCCCCCCCATGTGTTCACCGGTGGGCTGCCGCGCCCGGGGAGCAGGTGGGGGCTTCAGGTGCCTTGCTCGAGGGCACCTCATCCTCGGATGAGGACGTAGGAGAGCTGTGGACCACTTCCCTCTAGAACAGCTTCTTCCACTGCAACATGTCTGAGTGATGCAGGGCCTAGCAACAATAGGAAACAGGATAGTGTAGTTGTTGGGGTGTTTGACGGATGAATAGCCCCGGGTTACCTCAGCAAGTCAAACAACACCTTAACCACTGCACTATCCTACGGTGTTTGACTCACAGATGAATTAATCTGGGTTTAACCATGAAAATAAACGGTGGAGATTTAACAACTCTTTACTCAAGGAGTTTGTGTCCATGTTAAAAGAGAAAAAAAAGGAGTTTGTTAAGATCAATCTAACTTCAGTGCCCTCATTACAAATAGTATGGGAAGCATTTCAGGTTACCTGTAGAGGATGGATTATTAGCTACGCCACAGCCAAGAAGAAAATAATAGTGATGAAGAAAAACAGTTTAAATTTTAGGGACTTAGACTTAAGAATCGCAACATATGCGGGATCTTAAGAATATAAGATTTAAAAATGAAATGATGATCTGTATGA
Source organism: Gadus morhua (assembly GCF_902167405.1). NCBI lineage: Eukaryota > Metazoa > Chordata > Actinopteri > Gadiformes > Gadidae > Gadus > Gadus morhua. The sequence goes on from NC_044062.1 coordinate 3,149,634, forward strand.
CAGAATTACAATCAATCATTCACGAGGAGACTGCATTTGCACTGTTAAGACTTCGTCGTAAATACTTTGAAAGTGATGAGAAAGCAGGCAAAATGCTAGCCCTAAGGTTAAAAAAATTACAAAATCTGCATTCAATTTCACATATATGTAAAAGCACTGGTGAGGTCATCTACGAACAAACAAATCATTAAAGCTTTCAGAGAATATTATTCAAAGCTTTACCAGACAGAAAGTTCCATAAACAAGAAAGAGATGGCATCTTTCTTTCAGGAGAAAAACAAGAATCAGCTGCAAAAGATTATCCAGACCAAGGAAGAGAGGTAGATTGGGAGTCCCAGATGTTCATTTTTATTAATTCGCTGATAATGCTAGGTTTCCTTTGTTGTGGGCTTATACAGACCAGAGTGAGCAAGGGAGTTGGAAATGGGTTGAGGATTTTTTTTGGCCAAACAAGACAATCTTTCTCTCTAGCCGCTTTATGGTATTACCCGTACCCTAAAATCTATTCGAAAATAGTCAATCCTCTTACTAAATGTTCCATTTGAGGTAGTAAAAATTATTCAGAAGCGTCTCCCTTTTCAATGGAGCACACCATCTTGTCCTATATGGAGTAACCCTGTATTAAAAGCAGGTGGATCTTTATGACTTCATAAGAAACTGGACATTTAAAGGAATTTATTGAATATTATGAATTTTGTAAGTACATTTTGATTGAATTCTGGTCGTTTAAACCGGTCTTTGTCCAGAGTTGAATAATGACGCCCATTCATATCATCCCATCTTACTTCCACCAGACACTCCAAGGAGCTGGAACCTGATCCACACCATCTCATGGGTGCTGAACCTCTTTGGCATCTTCTTCATCCTGGCAGCGCACGAGCACTACTCCATCGACGTCTTCATCGCCTTCTACATCACCACGCGCCTCTTCCTCTACTACCACACTCTGGCCAACACGCGCGCCTACCAGCAGAGCCGACGCGCCCGTATTTGGTTCCCCATGTTCTCCTTCTTCGAGTGCAACGTGAACGGACCCGTGCCCAACCAGTACAACTGGCCCTTCGACAGGCCCGCCTTCATGAAGAGCCTGATTGGTTAGAGTGTGTGTGTGTGTGTGTGTGTGTGTGTGTGTGTGTGTGTGTGTGTGTGTGTGTGTGTGTGTGTGTGTGTGTGTGTGTGTGTGTGTGTGTGTGTGTGTGTGTGTGTGTGTGTGTGTGTGTGTGTGGGGGCACGAGGGAGGTGCTACTTTTGACCTGTACTTTTAGGGCTTTGTGCAGAATGTTTAAACTAATGTCTTTAACCCATACCCTTTTATTATTTGGTTCCTTATTTGATTCTTTACAAATAAATGGAGAGCCAGCACAGCAAATAACATGGCTTTAATGCTTAGACAGCAGTTTGTGTCATTCAGGATACGGTTAATTTGATCAAGGCGGGATTATGAAGGAAACAGAGAGCTCTTTTTACGCTTATTCTGCATAACGGTATGGAAAAACTTCTCCACAAACCTTTTATGTGACTGCATGTTTACTTTGGAGCTATTGTTCAAAGGCTAGGCTTTCTCGTTTTATAAAACTCGTATTTTTAAACCAAAGTGCAAATTTTCTTTAGCCAAAGAAATTACAGGAAATGTATTGCGTTTTTGAAATTGAGCTATTTGCAATACTGGGTTATTCGCTTCTGTGTTATTTATAATTTTGTATTTAATTTTTTTATCAGACTTATTGTTCTTTCACATATCAAGAAGAAACTATGCAGTTATGTATAGAGAAGAGTATAACGGGTTTATAATGTCTGAAGGGATTTGGGAATCGGTGGATTCAATTGGGTTTTTAGGGCGCATCAAAACATTTTTTTGCCACAATTGATGTTGAACATGTCGTTGATTTAGCACCTTTGTTTAAAAAACCTGTTTACAATGTAATTATTCCTTTTTTGTATACGTTATCACTGGAGTGGTGGTTTACAAGTTTATTTATTCGCAATGGAATTACTAATGATTTTCGCCGCTTGGCTCAACACTTTTTGTATTTCAGTCACAGAGATCACTTGCCCAGCGGCCTTGACCAATATTGTATTTTGGGTACTCGTTCAATTTCGATGATTAAAAAAACAACCAATACCTATACAATGCCTTGCGTGTTGCATCTATTTTATTTTAACGTAATCAAATGTGCGACAATGTTATCCCTGTTCGGTTTTATTCCAACAAGGTGTGCCTGTATAGCCTACAGCCTACTGTCTGCATGACCCAAACTGTCTGGTCCCCTATTTCCCCACGCCTTAAACGATCACTGCTACACACTTTTAGATTAGTATTCTGTTAATGATCAGAGATAGGCAACAGCTCCCGCATGAATATAAAGGCAGCAGCAGTGAGCGGTGGAATACTAAAGCTTCCTGTAGCCTAAGACCGCGACGCTTCTCAGGATGGTAAGAACTTGCATGCTTTAGAGATATCCTGAGAGTTGAATGTGGTTTGTTTTCAAATTGTTTTAATATTGCTTTGTTGTAAGTAACATTGTAATGGAAACCGAATGAGGTAAAATCTTATTGATATGTGTTGCACCCTTTTTGATATTTATAAAATTGGTAGTTTTACATTTATATTTAATAACTTATTTTTACTCGAACATTTTGAAAAGCTTCATTATTTGTGATGCTCATAAATAGGGATCAAAAAACTAATTTTGAGGATTTTCTAAAGACAAATATTCATAGGGGAAAACAAGGGCATAAATGCGACATTTCCCCTTTCAGGTATTGTTTTGTATCTTCCTTCCCTCAGAATACCCTCCGTGTTCTGGTTTGCCTACTGGGATTAGTTGCGCTTTCTCACTGTGACTGCTTTTTCGTGGAGCTGGTGCTAAAAGATCTAAAGAATCCTCCAACTGGTGAGTCCAACCGGCGTACCAATTGCAAACGCGGCCGACTTGCCGAAAAGGGAATCTCATTGAATAAATCTATTTTTTTTTTGTGCAGCGTGTGTGGATAAGGATGGCGGGATGCATGCCTTTGGCTCGGAATGGGTCAAGGACTGCCTCGAGTGCTCCTGTACGCAGAATGGCATGAGCTGTTGCAGCATGTAAGTGACATTACATTTAAGATCTATGATCGACATAAACAGCCCTTTTTTTGATGCCTTTAAACTTGAAACATTTCAATATAGTTCTTTGAATCAATATTTTTTCTTCCAGGATCCCTGACTTGAGTGCTACCGAAGTGCCAGAGGACTGCGAGCTGGTTGTGAATACAAATGCCTGCTCTTCCAAGTTTGTGCTGAAAGCAGACAAGACAAAGGAGTGTCCCATTGTTAGCTAAAGAAAACACGTTTTTTGCTAGAATTCACTCCTAGAAGGTGTGTGTGTGTGTGTGTGTGTGTGTGTGTGTGTGTGTGTGTGTGTGTGTGTGTGTGTGTGTGTGTGTGTGCGTGTGCGTGTGACTGTGTGAATACTTATTGAGTTCGCTGTGGCTTCACTGCTTACAATATCAAAAAAAGAATACTGAATAAACCAATCTGCATCTTTGTTGTCGACAAAATATCTTTGTCTATATACATTAACATGGAGCAGCCAGCTCTCTGAACAATTTGAATCAAGATCTAATGTAATAGCTTCACCACTCTGCGGCGGTAGAGTACCATTTGGGGCTTCATTTTCTTTGACATTATAACAGTTAAGGGACTTAAACGGGCCCGGTGTTACACCGAATTCTGCGACCCACCGAAAAGTGCGACCCCAGGGGGCGCTGTTGCACAACATGCACGTTTGCATTATAACAAAAACATAAATAAAACATAAGATGTCCCCCCCACCGGTGGGTCTTTCTTTTCTTGATAGTAACATTAATTCTTAACAGCGTTTTACACAGTAGCCTATAGGAAATGCTCAAAGGTAAAACAGCGTAATTTAACACTGACTGTAGATTTTTATGGGTAAAGAAGCAACGGCGAAGGACCGCACTAAACGCCCTATCATTGTATGGGTCTGTAAAATGCTAATCAAATCAAAACAAATGTATTCATTAAGCACATTCAATAAAAAGGTAATTGGTTGGGGCGAGATCTTGCCTGCCTACGCTTCAAACTCGTGCATATTGCAAAATATATGCAACAGCGCCCCTGGGGTCAAACTTTTCGGTGGGTCTCATGTAAATGTTTGTGTTTGGTCTTCTGTCTCTGGCAGCCAAAAAAGCAAGTCTGTCGTCTCTTCCACTAGCCTCAACAATTACTTCACTCTTCAACGGTGCCGAAGGTCTTCCAAGAAAGGATGAGTTCAAATCCAGCAGGCAGTCTGGATGGGAAGAGTGGGACCTGTGTGTTTTTGGTTTACAAAATGTGTATCTTGCCGAGCTATGACTATATCTCCAATGTGATTTATTCATATATAAATGTCACACTTGCAACTCAGAAACACAAGTGTTGGGAAAACAAACATTTATCTGAATACTGAATAATTTGTAAAGGAAAACTAATGCATCGACTGTTTTTAATGTTAAACGGATTTTTTTACATATTAAAACCTATGATATTTCATAGTTGTATGGCCTATATTAAATTGAATAGAGACGAATACCCCAATCTACTTCATGAAAACATTATACTAATTGATTTATTTCTCTGGATATAGAAGCCAGAGCTATATAGAGATAAATGGCTCTGAACGATTTTAATGATTATTTTGAAGGAGTTCAGGGAATGTTATGTAGGCCTACCGCATACTAAATATATATATATGATAGTATTAAGGTGTACATTTGTGATTAATTGTTCACGTTTAATCAACATTCTATACTAGTGTTATTGTGTGTGAACACCCTGCACTGCAAAAAGTAAAACTTAAAAAATAAATTTGCGATAAACCTAAACCTAAACCTTGTCACAATGTGGGGGAAGTGACGTCGGATATCTCCCAGAGCTCCTTGCGTTACAAACAACAAGCGCGAATGTTGGTCTTCACTGTTTTTCGAAGGTAAGTGCTATTATGTGGTTTTTTATTGCTAAAGAGCATAAACTTGAGTACAAGTAGCTCTAAAGATATGGGTAATCTACCGCTATGTGTGTAAACTCTTAATAATTGGGCCACGTTCTCCTTCCTGAACACAAGGCATATGGTCTGTTGTATAACTGTCTCACCTTACATTGGTCCTTTCGCCAGGCACGTTTTTAGATGGGCTAGTATGTATCCAATGCTACACTAAATACAAATAAATGTGTTGAATAGACTGAAGTAAAGTAATTCGTTTTAAGTTATTGAAGATGGTGGTGTGGGGTGGGTAAATACTCGCCTACGAAAAAAACGACTTCGTGTCGTTAATGAAAAACCTATTTTCGGTTAACTTTATCCCCGATGATATACCAAGTTATTTGTGTCAACCTGAGACTAACTCCATACTTGCATTGAAAATGGATATGGTAAATATGAATAACATTTCTGTAGAAAATAGAGGTGTTGAAAAGTCGATCTTAGTTTTGTAACGGAAAGTGTTGGGTTTTGACAGGTGATCCCCTTGAGGCAGGGGCATTATGGCCAGAAGCAATGAAGGTTCATCTATTCTCAAAGGTAAAATATTGAACTGAACAAAGTTAGTTTATTTCATTAAAATCCAATCCAAAGTTTACAAAGGTCTGAGTTTATTCTATTCCCAGATGTTGTGGCGTACGTTGATGTGTGGTCATCATCTAAAACGGAGAACATTTCGAAGCCCTTCATTGACGAACTCAAAGAAATGGGTGCTGAGGTGAGTGTGTGATGTTTGTGTATTTAGAGAAAACAAAAAACTGAAATTTCACTCTGAATTCTAAATCATCAGGTTTTTGATTGATCTCATTTTTCAGGTATCAAAGACATTTAAAAAACATGTCACCCATGTAGTATTTAAAGACGGTCACCAATCTACTTGGAATAAAGCCAGGAAAATTGGGGCAAAGCTTGTATCTGTTCTTTGGGTGGACAGGTAAACATACCATTATTACTGTTGTTAAATGTGCTTTTGTATACAGTGCTCTTATTCATATTATTATTTGATGTATACAGTTGGCTTTTCGTGTAGACTGAAATGTCCTACAATCCTTTGTTACATAACCTGAATTGTATCATTGTATTGTATCAATGATTTTGTGAAACTTGTGTGCAGGTGTAAAGAGGAAGCAAAATTAGTTGATGAAGAACTGTTCCCGGGCCAGAACGATGAAGCCAATCGCTTGATAAAGAAAAGGACGGTTAGAAAACTTAAGTGGACCAGGGATTTGGGCGGGCCTTACTCGAGTCCTATGATCAATTCAGCCATAGAGTGGCTAAGACAAGCCCATCTCATGCGTCAGGCCTGGGCCTTGGAACTGTAATGTTATGTAATTTGTTATAAAACTGGCATGGTACAACTGTGTATGTACATACAATTAAATGGTAAAACACACTACCGTAGGCTAGCACCCATACCCATGAAAACACTGTTGATCAAACACGGTTATCAAAGCTACTCCCACCGATTTCTGCTCCCTCCTTGAGCCATGCTTTACACCAGTTAACTAATGTTGACTGATGTTATACAGTCTGGTATCCATAACATTTCTTGAAAGAGATTGCACATTTCTTGATGTGTAAAAATGTATTTAAATTAGACAAACCCTGGCTGAAGTATTGTATGGGTTTTCAGATTGTAAAGCTCCATTAACTTATTGCCGTATTTGGCCAATTTTTGCCTTCTAAGTAACGCATTTTGTAAAAACCCTGTTTGGTCATAAACTAATAAATGGGCTTTATACAGTTGATGTCCTATCTCGGTGTTATACACTTCATCCTAAACCTTTTGTCTGTGGGTGTAGCACCGTTGCATGCAGCCGAAAGATTCTGCTGAAAAGACTCCTGAGAACAACATACGAATGAAGAAGAAATTGGACAAGATGATCAAAGACCTCGCTCCCCAATACCCTCTCTGTAAGAGTCCAGTACGCCGTATGAACAATCAATTTCTATTTGTTGTCGAGACTTTTTGTAATTTGGCTTGTGGCCATCCATCTTTTCATTGTGAAGTCCCAGACGTCTCCCCGTACATTATCGACCAGGAGAACGGTATCGTCTACAGCCCCTCGCTGAAGCGGTCCGACAGCATGGCTCGACGGTTGAAGGAAATGAGGGAGAAAAGAGACAGCCCTTCACCCACAGGTAGGCTCAGTGTGGTACCCAGCAGAACGACCCCCAAGTACTGGGTCCCACCCCACCAAAGGTTATTGTCCGCAACCCTACCTGCTACTTAAAGGGGACCTATTATGCTTTTTCAACTTTTATGACCTATAAACGTTGTTATAATGATTGATAGTCATGTTTAACCATACTAAAGTGTCAAATAAAGACGCACATGCATTTCGACGTATTCCCTGCTGACAGTCTGGGGTGGCTGTGCAGAGCGCTAAACACTCGGGACGACGTTTGCGATTCACTTGTTCACATTTCCGGGATATCATCTACGTAGAGGCACTCCTGCCGTGCCCCCATATGCCTGGTCAAATCTGCCAGCGCGCGCGCTTCAAGGAAGGTAACCAATCACAACGGAGTTGGGTTGGCAGGAGGGGGGCGAGGGAGCGGAGAAGGACGAAACCGAGCGTTGACAGAGAATGCTGAAAGCGCCCAGATGAGAGGAAGAGTATCCCGAAAATCATTTTTTTGGGTACGGTTAAACATGACTATCAATCATTATAACAACGTTTATAGGTCATAAAAGTCGAAAAGCATAATAGGTCCCCTTTAATGACATGGAAGGACGGTATTTCACTGTGGGTCGCTTTGGTTTATTGCAGCTGCTACTGGAGTAAATGGTATTTAAAGGTGACATATTACACCACCAGATGTGAGTTTGATTAGCCGTTACAAGCTGTTTGAAATTCTGCCTCTTCTGACATCACAAGTGGGCGTGTGTCCACCTAGATGTATGACGGATAGATGAGCAACGTTTGATACAGTCCACTGGGTAGGCTGGTATACTGATTTATCCAGCACACATCTAGGTGGACACGTCCACTTGTGATGTCAGAAGAGGCAAATTTTCAAAACGGCTTGTAGCTGCTAATCTCACTCACACCTGGTGGCATAATATGTCACCTTTTAATAAGTAAATAGCATTTAAGAATGTGTCCTCTCTCAGCATCACAGGAGGTGGAGGCTGCAAGTTCCTCTCCAACGGTTAAACCTTGTTTTGGTTTCTCTCCGACTATATTGAAGTTACTTGGTAAGATCCATTACTTTGTGACCTGGTTATTACACCGAAAGTACACTTTATATTGAATATTTTATTGTCCTTGTTTTGTGGTATTTAAATGTAGCTAAGCTGTCGCCATAAAGCCCAAAAATATCTCCCATCTCAATGCAGAGGACGACTCTGAAGAGGAGGCCTCGTCTCCAATGTGTTCTCCCCATCTCCCTGCTGAGGACAGAGGAGGCGCTAGCCTACATATGGATACCGGCACTCCCAAGGCCGCTGAAAGGCCCTGGCTCTCACCTTGCAGTGATGTGCCCAAAAGGAAATCCATGAGTCATTTTAGAAAGCTGAAGTCAGGAGACGGACTACCAGAAGGAGGGCCCTTGCACCGAATGTTGAGGAGGAGCTCAATGAGAACTGATTACTTCAAGACACAAAGCGTCTCTGAGGTTCCTTGCCAGGATACCATAGCAGAGCTTCCTGAAAAACCCAAGTTAATACAATCCCAGTTAAAATTTACGTCTCTAGGGGATTTGAATCCTTCTAGGTGCCTCTCTGTTCCAGCCGTTACTCCAAACACTCAAAAGAACCAAGAACTATCCAAAGGCGCTGTGTTTAAATTAAAGAAAGCGGACCCGCCAATCCCTAACAATAAGAGGAGAGCCTCTTCATCTGCATCGTCGAGGAAGTCCACCCTTCCCATTGAATCTCTAAGCGTTGTGACACCTTTACCTGAGGGGGAGGCAGACGGAGACTTTGAGGACTACTTCTCCCCAGCAAACCAACACCCCATCCAGAAGGTACCGTCTCTGCCCTGGCTGTCCGAGGGGGGCGGGATCCAGCCTCCTTTCCAACGGGCCCCCGTGCCAGGCAAGAGGACCTCGAGGAGAAGTGAAACCTCGGGGCCAAATCGTAAGAAGAGGAGGCCAAATGAATCACAGAGCTCAATTGACTCTTCAGACGTACACGATCAACCTACATCGCATCCCCACGTTCCAGTCCCCGTTCCCTCCCTCACTAAAAGCAGACTGAAGTCGGTGCCAAAAATGGACATGGATGATTTTGTAACTCAAGTGGTCAGGCATAGAATCCCATCTAATCCCACGAAAGGGCCCCAATTAGGCCCGATCAGAGGCAGTGAATCACATGGACTGCAGGTACAACCTGAGGGCAAAGTCTGTCCACAGGACATGGAAAGTGAGTAACAAGCTGAAATGTGTGGCGCCGAATTATCTTGCATTGAAACACGTTTTGTGTTCTCTTGACAGCACTTTGAGCCGTGCTTGTACTTTCTAATGAGAACCTTAACCAGGAAACCCCCATGATGAAACATTTACATTTACATTTAGCAGACACTTTAACCAAATCAAATGTGAAATGTTCCAATTTGTATTTGTGCCTTGCATCATCAATATAAACTTGGCACAAAAGGTAAGGAAATTTGTGTTTGGTTGATTATTTCTCTGTGTTCACAATGCTTTTTGGCAATAAAAAGTGATAATAAATAGTGGTGCACTAACCGGAAATTACGATCACGACTGCCGCCGCGGCTCCTCCCCCGCAATAAACATCCCGCTTTGAACGGTGAACTCTTTACTCCTAGAAGCTACAAAAAACTGAAAACCTTTAAAAACTACAAAATGACTCTATTAATGTAGGCTATGTGGAAAATGCGCCGACGTTGGCTCAGCCTGGCTCCGCCCTCTTCTGCTACATAGCTAAGATGGCTGCCGTTGAGTACGTAAAGTGTGCATCGCCACACAATTCGTGATTTGACCGTTTTGAGTACACCATCCGGGTCCTTTCAGTACACTTATTTTCACGGCACATGTTATTCCCAAGTATTAACGATCTCCTTTTGTTTGCCTATACCTGGGTTATATATAAAAGAAGAATCGGTTAACTCCATTCACTAAACGGGGCGATCCACTTTATTTCCAGCGCTCCCAACACAGAGTCAAAACAGCGACCCACACGCAGACACTTCCGTTCTGCTCCTTTAGAATAAGAGTCCCTAACAGGAACTGGGTTACATATGCATTCATCAGTGCTTTTAGACGTGTTTCCAAAGGCTTTGTTTGTGCGAAAGAACGGGCTGCGTTCAATGAAATCAAAACCAAAACGGATTGAGCCTTCTTTTTATGTCCATGATTGAGCCCCGTTTATAAACAACCCTTCCGGGTTTTGTCCGTTGGCTTGTGTCGATACGTCATCTGTAAGCGAAGGACCCCGAGTCGATCTGGTAGGCGAGTCAATCTGACACCCACACCGGCTAAGGTGAACACTGGGCACAATACACATACTCAGCGCTGCTGCTCATCCCACAAATGCATGTTCCTTACAAATGGGGCACCATTTGAAAGGGAACTACACAGGCTTTCCAACGGTATAAGATTCATTGCCAAAAAGCATTGTTACCACAGAGAAATAATCTACCAAACACAAATTTCCTTACTTTTTGTGCCCCCCCCCCCCCCATTCTATACTGCTGTGAGGTGGTTAAATAATAACATTAACATATGAAAGGTACAGGTAAAATGTGGTTATCGGTTGAAAGCCTTTTTTTCTGGGATTTTTTCCGTTTGAAACTTCTATGTATATTTTGGGTTTTATTTAATATTCATATCATGACTTTAGTGTTATATTTTATAAAATGTATTTGTTTCCTTCTTTCGGTCTTAATTAAATCACAAATGTGTCCTTTCAATTCTAGAAGGTATTGATGGGGCAACAAGCCAAAGTGTATAACATTGCATTCACAGAACATGTTGGACTAGATGGTGGCTAGAATTTATAGGAAAAGGCCCAAATAATATTTTGTTTTGAAGGTTCATCACTACAGAATTAAAAGTGTAAATTTGCTGTTTGTGATTTTCTATGGCAAAGCCATGGCATCCACTCCTATGCATTATGTCAAATAGATATGCGAGAGAAAGGAAGTGATTAGTTGTTGTCTGTATAACTGTCTACTGTCACTGAAGCAAATGTACTGCACTAAACCAACCACTGGTGACACAGGGCCTACTGCACCTGCTGATAGGCGTCTTTGTTTACCACACTCTCACAGCGCTTCTTTTATTTTTCTTAAGGTGGAGGAAGTCAACAAACTGTAGCAGCTGGTCGCGCTGGGAACACGAGTGCAGACGAGGCAAGTCGCATGAAAATGGAACAGTCGAAGGTAAAAACACAATTTTATGTCTTCACAAATGCGTGCTTTCGGTGTGATGTTATTGTTACAATTTGTGTACCATCAGGAATGTTCACGTGAGGTCGCCAAAGCAACAGAAGTTCTGTTGAAGCATTGCAACTCGTGTCGTGTGTGTCTGTGTGTCTGTTTAGGCATGTGGGTGTCACGCTATAGCGTGTGTACTGAAAGAGGTGCATGGTGATCTAAACTCTTTAGTGGCTGACCTCAGCATGGGTCGCTGACCTTTCCTGACATCAGCATCCTCTCGGTGAGGGCAGAACAGCGACCGTCAAGGGCAGGTCGTCATACCCTGAAGAATTTCCTCCGTTTGTGCTTTGGGCCTGCCTGGGTTGGTGCTCCGGATCCCAGGCTCACGGTTCACACCAGCCCCTTTTGTCTGAGGCGTTTTATGTCGTACATATTCCGAACGGTTTGCCTTTTTCTGAGGGTGTGCCAGGGCATGACCTCCACATCAGATAAGCTAAAATTACCCTTTGAGGGGACGTGAACATTAAAAAAAGGGAAAAGGGCTTCTGAATTGAAACTGTTTTCAGTGGAAACTAGGGCACAAATTCCGTGGCCTTGGGTAAGCAGACAATCTGCTTAGACTATAAGACACAATCTGCTTACAGTGAAATATACCGCCGGCTCGCTTTCCCTTTCAATCCTTTTAACATGTTTACATTATTAATGACTATCACTATTTATATAACGCCTGTCAATACGGGCAACAAAGTGCTTCACATAAAACGATAAACGACTATGAAAATCGAGTGAAATTAATAATAAATGGGCATAGAAATTAAAATAAATGGATTAAAATAAACGGTTTTGGAGCGTGTTTAACAATGGGGGGGGGAAAAAAAGGGAGCAACTAAATCTGTAATTATTCAGTTTTAAATGAAGATTGTTTAAGCTGGCTGCTGTGACTTTGTCCAGCATCCTGTTTAAACAATCTTCATTTAAAACTAAATTATTACAGAATTTAGTTTTTAAAAGATGCAAGTGTTTATATTACAAACCCAAGCCTTACTCCTATGGTGTAATAATTGCAATCTCTCGTATACTGAATACATGAGTAGGTTCACTCCAGCCACATGCACCACTGTTTGGTATTAACGCTGCTTCCAGACGGCCTGAACATCTGCCTTCGTTTGGGGACCAGGCTCGGGTCTCCGGTCGGGGACAGGAAACAAACCTTGTGTCCACTGCTCCAACTGCCATTCATGTGCCACTGCTAATCATGTCCTCCGGTACTGGGGTCAAACAGATGATATAACGCCCCGCGCTCTCGCCGGAACACGGGCATACAGTTCCGCTTCACAGGCTTGTGTTTTCCTCTGCCACGGCCATGGGAGTTTCATTTCCCCTGTTCTCTGCCCACGATGCGGTCGGGCATGTGGAAGTGCTACCTTCCCTGTTACACTAAAGGCTCTCTGTTGCTGCCCAATTTGGCTAAACAAAAAATACCCCTGGTTTCCCCCATGCCTTAATGTCGCATTAAAGCTCGCTTTTGTGTTGAACTATTATTTACAGATGCAAGGTCCTATATCAATGAATGCTTTTAATTTGTTATTGCACTGTTCCTGTGTTGCAGGCTACTAGGACTCTGGTGACGACGAGCATGTCCACTGAGTAAGTGCCAGAGAGAAGGATTTAATGTAGAAAACCTCATGATTGTCTTCAGAGAAACCACCGGTTTCTTCTTCTTAATCTCCAATCCTCCCACAGTGAAATACGAGGAGGGTGAATCTCTTGGCCAAATGTAATTATGAGTGATGTGATACTTCCTTACGATACTTTATTTAGATGCACGCATTTAATCCACGGTATCTTCCTTCTGCGTTTTTTTTGCCACAGCACGCAGAAGACTGTGACCGAGGTGGTGAAACTGCTGGGTAGGTTCTCCGTCGTGGACCTCGTGTGCGAGACCACCACCCACGTGGTGTCCGGGGGACAGCGCCGCACGCTGAACGTCCTCCTGGGCATCGCTCGCGGCTGCTGGGTCCTCTCCTTCGAATGGGTACGCGGGTCGATATTCAGTACCAGTCTGTTTCAAAGGTTGTAGCAGCGATGTTGGGTGACGTCACCTCTGTTGGTACTTGATGCCGATCCCAAACAAACAGAGCCAGCTCGCCCCTTCCTTCCGTGTTTCGTGCATCCAGTATAACCGTCATGAACGCAGCGCAAAACCCCACAACACCCACCCCTTGTCGGTGATTGATTGGAAGACTATTTATTTTGGTCTTGAGTGGTTGGCAGTACCATTTGTTGTTGTGTGCGCGATCTCGGAGCATATGCTGCCTACAGAGACGCGTTTTTTGGACGGCCTGTTTATGGTGCAGGCCTCTCGCGGATCGTGACCAGATTAATGCGGTCATTTATGTTTCGTCCCAGAATCGCTGATCCAACCTTTAATGTTTCCTTCTTGTTCTGTATCCATTTCTCGTTGATCACTTGTCAAGTGCAGGCCTTTGCTCGGCCTCTTGCTCAGCCTGCCTGTAGACTTCAGACTCAAGTCTAGTCGGGCGCTGGGACCCTTAACCACTACTAAACAATCCTTCCTCGTTAGTTTAATGTTGTCATTAAGGAACAGGTCGGGTTTTAGAAGACGGTGGACAATTGGGTTCGAACCCTGAACCCCTTGACCGGAACTCCTATTGATATTTACGCTGTTACCTTGAGTGTGGAGATGATGTATTGACTTTTGAATGTGACCTCGAGTGTGGTGATGATGTATTGACTTTTGAATGTGTGTACTGGCTTAGATGCTGCGGAGCTTGGAGCAGAGACGGTGGCTTCCAGAAGAACCCTATGAACTGTCTGAGAGTTTTCCGGCTGCACCGGTAAGTTCCGCCGCCCGACGGAATCCATTATCCGCCCTGCGTCCGCAAACACAATTAGGACAACAGTGGAATTGAAGTCATATATATTTAATAATGCTAAATATTTCATTACGCTTAATCAGTGCATCTGATTACGCTATGCATCGGTCGTTTGTGCGTCATTGTTCCGCTTGAAAAGTAAAAGGAATTTTACTGATCGATTCTACGATGAAATCACGAAATGCAACGGTTAAGGAATACAATAAGTTAATATTTAATAAATAGTTAATAAATTGTTAAATAAAAGCGCAAAAAATAAAAATCTTCATAGACCTTAGTATTTACTATGGTCTACTACTACTATGGTTTACTACTGTTAAGGGTTGGTATTAGGGCCAAACGATTTGGGGAAATAATTAAATTGCGATTATTTTGACCAATATTGCGACTGCGATTTAATATGCGATTTTTACGAAGTTCCTTTTGTTCTGTATTATTCACTAAAAAGGCAATAAATCATTCTTTAGTGTGACCAACACGACATTGGAAGCAGTCAACATATAAACGGCTCTTTCCTTTAGGCCAGGCCGATGTGTTTAGATTAATTTATATAACATCTTTATTTAACTATTGAATTGTAAAAGAAAAATAGATGTAAATCGTACTGAACTCCAGTCAGTAACGGTAACAAATCACAAAGAATAGTAATTGAAAAACCTTTTGGTAACTTTTACATTTTTTCTAATCGCAGCCTTTGCGACTTGCATATCGCATACTATTACATCGCGATTTCAATTTGATTAATCGTTGAGGCCTAGTTAGTATTCAGGGTTGCTGTCCAGCCCAGGCTTAACGGTCAGACCAAGCGAAGGCCCTTCTCCCACTCGGGGCCCTCACAGCCCGGCCAGGAGGAAGTGTGGTGCAACACCGCTCATTTTTATTGCCCGTCATTCGTTCTGCTTGTTTTTCCCAAAGCATCCTGTGTGAAAAGTGGATGTTGCTCTTCCTGAGCTCGTCATTCCCGAGCTACGGTGGAGTCTCCTGTGTCTCTTTAGGGGAGACACGGGGTCATCACGTTTCCTCCCTGGATGCGTTCCCCTATCAGGGACGACAGGGCTACCTGTGGGCTGACCGGGTCCGTCGCCGGGAGAGCGATTACGGCCAAGACTGCGGTTGTTGTATACAACGCTTTGGCAGGCGTTATTTGTTTCATGGTGTTGGGCCTTGGCTCGCTCTCTTTTTTGCTACTGTTTGACTTGACTCCCGATTCAACATCAGCTTAACACAGTGGTTCCTAGTTTATTGCAAAGTTTGTCTGCCACAATCTTATCGCAGTCATTCGGTCAATTGCAGCAATAATACCTAATTCCACACTGATTCCCTTGAGTTTTTTTTTTTCATCCAGTTTTCACAAACCCCCCTCAGAAACATTCTCTGGTTTTCCCGAAGCACATCGCCACACAATTCGACTGGATTCGATTTCTACTAGGTAAAGATAATTGTCGCCATCGGCTGCAGAAGTATATGATGATGTACCAGGCTAGGTTAATAGGCCCAAAAGGTTTTATTTCAGCAGGCTGTTGTTTATTTTTAAAGCATGAAAGTGCACAATGCAAGAGGCAGCAGTGCTTTCCCCTTCAGTATAAACACCCTGTTGAGGCTTTTGAACGAGGGCCATCCAGCCTCCTTAGGCTTCGACGCTCAGTGTCAGTGCATACATATTTTTCGCCTCCCATGAAATTGACAAAAGAATCCAAACCAGTGTCATTACTAAAATGTGGCAAAACTATGTAAAGTTCTCTTCCTTTAAAAAAACATTCATGAAACACAATTCACCGTCATGGTAAAGTTCATGATAAAGTTAAATATTAGCCTTTTACATCTTGACATAAATTAAATAAAATATACACAAAATCTCTTTGAAAAAGTAAATTTGTTATCAAAGTAAAAAACACATTTGTGTACTATTTTACCGATATACCCTCATCTACAGTGACTTTTAACAATCTCAACCTCAGCCATGGTTATAGCCCAAGTACAATACATATTGTACCATAGACATAACGAGGATATGGTCAAAGCGTTAAACAATTTACAAAAAGGACATTTACAAATCTTTGACTCTTAAAACCTCTGGCGGGATTAAATTGTCTATCCTATTTCACCAGGGAACTGTTTTCTTTATGTGGAGATCAGAGAAATATTATCCCCAAAACCTTGGGTTACTGTTACGATTTTTAAGAATAGTTTGTGGTTGGCTGTCCTTCACCTCTCGTGGTTTAAAAGACATGGGGACTCAAAAGTCGGTTGGTCGGATCATCATGGTGGTGGTCTTCAGTGAGTAGCCCGAGCCCTTCCAGTAGTACCATTTGATCCCGTTGAAGCGGTTTGAGTTCTGGCCTTGTTGATAGTACATCCCATTCAAGTTGGACGGCCCGCATGCGTCGAACCACCACCCTAGAAGAAAGGGAAAGGAAGAATTGAAACTGAAAATTTACAGTATTTTAAAATACTTATTTTCCAAGAGCGACATGTGTATTATATACTACACAGTATAGTGTGTGTGTGTGTGTGTGTGTGTGTGTGTGTGTGTGTGTGTGTGTGTGTGTGTGTGTGTGTACACACACACACACACTGTACACACAAATATAAAGTTCATGTTTGTGGGTGTGTATGCTGTATGCATTCTCACCGGCTCAATTCCACTTGTGTGCATAATTAGACTCAGGGAACGGTCCCTGGCTATCTGTTAGAGTTTGAGGCATTCCTGTGTTAAAAGAACCACTCAGGAGAAATAGGAGCGCAGTAAAGAACAAGACAGAAGTCTGGCAGCGCTGGTCCGCTGAGGTGTGTGAACACAGCCCTCCGGAGCTCAGTTCCCAGGCTATTACTGTCAGCTATCATGGATCCTTAAGTCCCCACTGCAATCATCACTGATGGCATTTTGAGCCAATTGCGCTCTAGTCACTTCAACTTTTTTGGGGGGGTTTTGTCTGTGGATGTGTCTAGCACGGAAATGTTTAGAATTGTAAATATGTATATATTCATCCTTGTGTTTCTCAACACACTTTGTATTTTTAATGAGCACAGTTTTGTTGATGCACAGGGCTGTTCTTTTACCTCCCGTCGTGAGCTGCGAGCATTTGCAAACGCATTTGTCGTTGTCCGTATCCTTTGTGCTGAAGTCACTTCCTGGCGTTCCGAGACTGCTTATTTTTCCCGCCGTTCCACTGTACCCTTTGATGTTTATCCTTAAGGATGAAAAGTGAACATGGAATCCGGATGAGCATGGCATCCATGCAGGCTTTTTGCAAAAGTTCTGCTCTGTCTAAACTTGTGTGCGTGATGCATACCTGTAATTCTTGGCTTCCCCTTCGAGGTTAAACTGCTCATATTGTGAGTATCCAGAGTTCCCTTCCCAATCACTGAGCTGGATTCTTAATACGTATGACCGCTGATGTGTCAACTTGGAGATAAACTCATTTCCTAACCAGTACTCAGCCACAGGGTCTCCGAATCCCTAGAAAGACACAAGATGCAGTTGATTCAATACACATATTAAGATTCAATATGCATATTACAACGGGGAATGGCAGAACTCACTCAGCTAATTTGTAAATCATGTGCAAAAATACACCAGTTAATCGCATGTTAATTTAGTCTTTCGTGTTTTGTCTGTTCGATTTGATCCCTGTCAGCGTTTGTACGCCGCACGTCGTTGATGTTTATTTTGGCGCTAGGCTTTCATTGTATCTACAGTGTCTAAAGAGTGTTTGATTACATCGAGGCTCGGCCTCTTGCTTTGGGCAGAACCGTAACCACGACTACCTTTTTGTCTTCCCGCGGCAGAGGTATTTTATCCTTGATTACTTTTTACCATTTTGTACTCTTTCCACGTCCGATGGAAGTCAACGCGTCCGTCAAACCTCTTCTGTACGGTGGTCCAGCCCCCGCCCTCGGTCTCCATGTCACAGAAAGCCTTCAGGAGCAACACAAAAGCAGGAGGAGGGGATGAGGCGGTTGGTGGGTGGGGTGCGAGGTCTCGCAAGACAGCTGACGGCCATTATCAGGATAATGCTGTTACTACTTCATGTTGTCTCAAACAAATGTGCAGTTCCGTCGTAAGAGGACGCCGCATCGATTCCACAGCTAGACACCCAGAACACTTTTCAAGGAGCACTTATCAAGGAGATAATTCTTTGAACTCAATCAGGCCAGCCCTCCTGGGATATGCATACTTGAGATTGATTTAAATGTTCTCCTAACCTTTAAGTGCAAGCCTTGCCGTAATCACCGGACTGATGTTCAGCAACTCTTAATTGTGCTTTTACTTGTCTGAACTGTTGTCCATCGAGCATGTCTCTCGGGGGGGAAACTATTTCACATTATCCTACGACGCATCACAAGCCAATAAGCACACTTACCTTCACCTCCTGCGTTGTGTTGGGGAGTGTGAGTGCATGAACGCCGCTCTCTCTGTTGCCGGACTTGAACACGGCGGCGCAGTCCCTGAATGTGGACGGTGTGTCCTGCATCATTCTGGCTTTGCTCTCTGCAACAATAACAAACACATCACGCACTCAACGACAGAAAATAAAACAAGCGCTGCATAATGCCTTTCCCTTCCTTAATAACAACGACGGGGTCCCGCGTTGAACAAGTCAGCCAGTTGCAGTCACAAAACAACCCTAGAAAACATTTCCCGCCGTTGCATGTGTGAAAGCAGGAAGTCGGTGCAAGCGTGCGCGTTCAGCGCTCCTATCGACTCAGGCGTGAAAACAAGGTTGGCGAAAACATGTTTTCGTGCAGGCCCGCGCTGGCGAGCGGCGTGCTCACCTCCGACGGCGCCCGTGGAGAAGCTCTGCGCCAGGCTGTTGACGGTGTCCAGCAGCTCCTGTTGCTGGCGCTGCAGGGCGGTGTTGTTGGAGGAGACGTGGAGCAGCTGGTGCTGCAGCTCGCCGATGATGGCCGTCTGGCCCGCGATGACCGTCTGGAGCTGCTCCTTCTCCCGCTGAACCGTCTTCAGCTCCAGCTGCCTCTGCTGCTCCATGTCACCCACCCGCTTCTCCAGGAAGCTGTGGAGGAAGGGAACGGTCGTTTGAGGGCTCAGAAGGGGCAGGGGGACTGAATGAGAGTCTATGGGGTTTCACCCTCAAATTCCACTTTTCTCTGGGTGGCATTTTTTGTCAAGTGATTGGAAAGGGGGGGGGGGGTCCATGATGATGATGGGATTCCATTGTATATTTTCTGAGAAACCTTACAATTTGATGTTGACCTCACCTGTTTTTGTCATTCAGCTTGCTGATCTCATTGGTTTGGACGATGAGTTCTTTCTCCAGCTTGTTGGTTGAAATTGAGTTCTCAAGCAACTTTCGTTCGAGCCGAGTGCTATGATTTATTACCTAAAGACGAAAAACAATTGCCAATGTCAAAATGAATTCTCACACACATAAATTTGAGTTATTTACATATCTGTCGTAGGATTGTTTTGGTCATAAAATGTGTGGTATAGAGAGTAGTGCATTTTCCCACAAGAATACAGCTTGCTCTTAAGTTAAAACCACAACTTGATGGGAATATAGTGTGATTAATTGGACCACTTATCTTTATAGAAAGAATAATATTCCAAAACGAGGTCATAGTATTCATCTGACAATTGCATATTTCTGTATAAATAACATGTAACCAAGAATACCCGTAGTCTCTTAAAACCCATTTGCGATTTGTGCAGTTATGTGGCCGGCCTCTTTTTTATCTATTCATGTTATGTTTTTGTAGTGCACTATTTGGATATCAGCCCATTTTTACAAGTGCTTTGAATTCGCCAGAGACGGTTCTCGTTGCGTTCCGAGTCATCTCCTCCATGCCCTTCCAACCCTCTTGAACCTTGTCTCTGTGTCTGCTGTCATCAGACATACTTTGAGTTGTTATTGCCTCGGAAGAATGTCTTGGATTTAGTTGCAGGGATCGATGTGAACTGTATTTCCCACTGATGCACTTAGGGCCAGTGTGCCCATGCTCTACTGAGCCTGCGCTGAATGACTGTTTTGTGTTCATAATATTGAGTTGAATTTTGTGAAATTCCATGCTTTACATGTCAACCTTAAGCTGCAAGAACCCGCTGATTCAAAGCTTAACCATCAGTCCCTCAAATATGACATGTGGGGTTCGTAGTACATAACAGCCCCTGTCCTACACCATTGCTTTCCTGCCTCTGTTACACTCCATCATTGAGTATTTGCTCTGTCACAGGGGAAAGAATACCGCTTCAGTATGAACTGACACACTCATTTTCATGAGGTTGGGGGGAGTTTACATTTGGGGGTGTATTGTGAAGTCTACGTTGTTTTTTCTTTCGACAGCTGAATGTATTGAAGTGAGCGGGGTCAAAGATGCTTCTGCTATCCCATTGTGGAGGAACTGAACTCAGCAAAAAGCAGGTTGTTTACGTGAATTAGGTCTGCCTGGGCCTGCGATGGGAGCTGTTGATGTCTTTGAACAGACGGATGTGTGATTGTGACAAACTGATTGACCCGTTCTGTGGGAATACAATTGTGGTAATAACAGGAAATGCTGTTTGGTTGGCTCACATAAGGTCATTGGCAATTGGCCAAAACCATATACCACACAGTAGGATAATGTAGCCTATCCATGTATTCTCTCAATTCATCTTTTACCCAGGCACTGTTGCTGGACTTAACAAGTCTAAGTGCACGACCCAGGCATGGCAATGAATGCACTTGGACTTGGTGTCCAAGGACTTCCATTCCTAGATTGTGCTTGTACTCACCCATGCTCCAAGTGAGTCTTATACTTTTGTTGATTTGCTTTGTTGAAAGTATAGCTCTGCACACACAGACAGCTAAACCGTGTGATAGTCCTTGATCTCTCCACGCCTGTGTTTTGCATGTTGCTCTTGGTTATATCGTGTGATGCCAGCCCCACCTGTGCCTCCACGTTGGTCAGCTTCCGTGTTTGTTCAGCGGTCTGACTGAGCAGGTTGGTTCCAATCTCAATCATGGTGGCCGTGTGGTTCTGGACAGCACTCTGCTGCATGTGGAACATCTCCTGCTTCATGCTGTCTTGAATGTAGTTCTCTAGCTGCAGAAAATGGACAGAAATGGACGTGTGGGTATAGGCGGGAACAAACCTTTCCATTGGAGTGCGACATTCTCTGTGCATAAATTAATGCCTTACATTGTTAAGGTTTTTAGTCCACCTTGTTTCCACAGTTTTGTCGTGGTGCTGGTTTTCCCACTGAGAGTTTATTCTGGGAGAACGTCCCGGCTGAAGGGCAGCATAACTCATTCACTCTCTCCATTCTTAGATTTACCCCACTGCCTTAATAGCCATCGATTTGGCAATCTTCCATGAATTCTGTCATTACGAGGGTTTACCTTGAGGTACCTTCACTGGGCTGCATTCACACTATTGTGCCAGTGATTTCACAGTGGGCCTTGTTTTCCTAATCCTTCTATTCAAGGTTAGGAAATGGAAGGGGTTCGGTTTCGCATAATATTGTTTTCTAACCTAATCTACCATCTTTTTCTGGCTCTTTGTTGCCCAAGGTCGGATGACTAATAACTACTCAATACAAAAATACAGTTGATCATCTCAAGAATCCAGTTAGTAAATTAATGTTTCCAATGTTTGTTTAATTCTGTCATTGAAGCAGCAAGTTGCTTCACATGTGTACGAAAATGACAGACCGTTAACACTCCATTGTATCGAGGTGACATACCAATAGATCCACTGCAGCAATAACGCCAGCAGAAGTCTCTTGTGCGAACCATTACCTAGCAGTATTTCATGTTTTAGTGCAACACCAATCATAAAGTTGTTTCCTGCGCAGTGGTGTTCCTGAGTGCCAATCGGGTCCCCTGGCCAGTAAACAGGATGGAGGTGATGAGTGAGGAGTTGCATCCTTTATAAACGTGCGACAGGGAAACCCACGTCACCTGGACATCTCAAGCATCCGCGGCATGTTTGCACGATCGCCAACGGCTGTTTACGCGTCCGTCACCGTGAAGACTTAAAATAGTCTGCGGTGGACTTCCGAAAAGCAAGGGAGCGTCACCGACGGCGCAATTAGCACTGATTTTTGTTTGTCCTCCACCTCCGGTGTCCCACGTTGTGTGTGTGTGTGTGTGTGTGTGTGTGTGTGTGTGTGTGTGTGTGTGTGTGTGTGTGTGTGTGTGTGTGTGTGTGTGTGTGTGTGTGTGTGTGTGTGTGTGTGTGTGTGTGTGTGGGGCCGTGGAGCGTCATTGGAGGGGTTGGCAGGACATTCCACTGTCGGGACAGGGATCTAATCAGCTGTTTACTCCGTTAGCCATGCTTGTTTGTGTTCCTCGTTCACGCGACAACCATGTTGACGGCATTCAGGGTTGTATCAGGCAAATGCTTTGATTTGAGGTCTTATCAGATGGGGTCAAATGGAGATTGCAGTTGATCAGAACTGCATATTTTATCTTTTTTGAGATGATTATAGGCGTAGGTCAGAACGATGAGCGGGGTTTCTGGTTAGATGCAGTTATTGGTGTATTATGTGTACTTGAGAAAGACCTACTAACAGGTTTTCACCTACCAACTGGTGGTTGTCTTGCATGCTTGTTGCCGTGGCCTTGAGTGTGTATGTGCACCCAGAGTTAACGTGAAGCCTCAACTCTTGAGTGCTTTGAATGGCCAGAAGGGCACTCTACATTTACCATCAACGTATGACACCTTCATTAAGGGATAGGCATCCTGCTAGTTGACATTTTTTTTTTGAGTTTACAGTTGCTTGAAATCACTCGTAGACCCGCCAGTAGTGCACAACGAACCAAATTACCAGCTACATCATTATGGGATGGATGGCAGTTGGCACAAACCTTGGGGCACATCCATCCTTCTCTGTGACATTTAAAACTTCTGCAGTTTGACGTAATGGGTGAATTTGATGAACTCTTATTAATGATATTAATTAACCAATGGGTGTTACCGGTAATTGTGTTCGAGTATTCATGAGTTGATTTGGCTAATAAGTCACTGAGTCCTGGTTAATGACGACGCTGCGGGGGGCAGAATGTGAGCTCCTATACATATGAACGAGAAGGAGATGGACCCTGACCCGGTCCAGTGCTATGGAGTTTGTTATAAGTTACCAAGGTGGGTGCCGAAAGAGGGGTCATATATAGTGCCTATCGTCTCGGGTAGCAGGTTTTATTTTTATTAAATTAATTTAAATTAACGATTACATTCTAGACGCAGGGTAGCGGTCTTTTGTTCTTTTGAACGTACACACACGTGCACGCTTAAACTCGCGCACACGTGCACGCACGATCAAGTTATGGCCGAGCTGCGATGAAAAGGAGGCGCCTGTCCCATTGATGGCACCTGTGTTGAGAGTTTGTCGGTCCTTGTGCGCTTCTTGTTGCACTGCGGGTCTTTTCAGACACCAGGGTTTCTTTTGAAGTGCATAATACAAAACATGCAAAACATCCTCTTTGGAGGTGTTAGAAATGTGTTTCATCTATGATAGAATGTATTCACTGATGGCAACCAGGGGAGGCAAAACATCATAGTGGTATTATTGGCTGAATGAGTCATTTGAGCCTGGTCGAGTTGCCTGTACCAATTGATTTGTGAAGGAATAACATCACACAGTGAATGTGTCTTTACTTAATAAAGAGCGTCATACTTTGTAATTAGTTTCAAGTTTATAGAAGTGCATGAGCCGCATTCAATTAGTTTGGTTGGTGATAAAAGTTGGCTCATTAACGCAGGTTTATTTTTAATTGGGTGAACAAGTTGTCCAATTATAAAATATCTAATTAACACCCATTATATCCAGGGATGGCCAACAATGTATTTAGGGATGTTGATTAAATTGGGAACATTTTCTGAGGACTCTTCTTAGACCCAAGAACCAAAAAACAAATCTGGGCACTCTGTTGAACCCTCATGAACATACATGAAAGTAGCACCAGGAGTAGAAGCCCCTTAATGAATTCACACCACGCCGATGTCGCCATGACATCACGCACTTGCAGGGAGATAAGATGACGTGGAGACGTCCCTACCTTGAGGAGCCACTGTGTGTTGTTCTCCATGATGTTCTCCAGCTGCTCCAGCCTTTCGAAAGACTCGTCATAGTCTGCCGGGTCGTCCTTCTGGGCCAGGTTCTTGTAGCTACTGGAGGATTGTTGGCAGCTGTCCTCCTGGGGCAGCAGGAAGGTGTAGCTGCACGCTCCGTTCTGGATCTGGTACTGCCTCTTACCCGCCTCGGCTGCCAGAGTCCACTCAAACACGGCCCCGAGAAGCAGGTAGCAAGTCCAAGCCATGAAGGCGGATCTGGGCATGTTCATCTGAAATAGTACTTACTTTGAATTCAATAACACAGAAAAAAAAGTTGTTCCCGGCGGTTGTGATTTGCCGATGAGATCTTGGGATTTCTGTCTCAAAGTGTAGAAAAATCTTCTGGTGCCGCTTGGTTATTTATCCACCGAGGGGCTGTGGGGGTGGAGTCAGTGTGAGAGTCAAGGTGGTGTGTCATTCCATCAGGTTAGTGGTCCCACACTGCATCTGCTCCTCTCTCCTCCAATCCCTCAGCCTCTTGTTTGGGCTGGATTTGGCCCCTCTCATTAGCTGGCTGTTTGAGCACTGCTCTAGCCACACCCCCGTCCTCCCCTCTGGCCAGTCACAGCGAGCCGTTCAGCCCCCCCCCCCCCCTGTCCCGGTCCCCCTCCCACCATCACTGTCACTCCCCACCCCCAGTCACCCAGTACGCTCCACGGGGAGCGGACACTCATTCAACAGGTCCCGCTATCGGTCCCATTCTAACAGGCTAACGAGGGGTTAGTGTCTGACGTGTTACGGAGACCGCGGGACAATAACGCCCCAATGCAAACATGCGGGTCTCTTTCTTCAACTGCAAGGTTACTCAGGATGCAGCTGCCCACTTCAAGAAAGCAGTCTGCAGCAGCATTGACCGTGTCACGGAGCAATTCGTCTCTCTCCCACCCCTTAACAAAAGCACAGATGTGCTTTTTCGAGGGAGGGCTTCAAAGGGAAGAGCTTTCTCCTGGATGTCATTCAGACTAAACTGCTTAGGCTGGCGGAAGGTTGTTTCTCTTTACTGGCAAATGAAATGTAGATCTCACTAGATAGGGGGAGATCGAATGGCCAAGAGGAGGGGAAACATGTTTCAAAACAATATTTGGCCATTGTCAAATGCAAAATATATATATATATATATATATATATATATATATATATATATATATATATATATATATATATATATATATATATATATATATATATATATATATATATATATATATATATATCTCTCATTAAGCTACAGTATATTAATGTAAACCATTAAAATAACTAATTTACGAAGTGAGGAGAGAAGTTGCATGACCTTTTCAGCATCTGGTTTTACAAAATGACACCAGCCTGGAGCATGTGGTGCCTGCCAGCTCCGGTTTAGATCATCATCCAACAATGAAGATGCAACCCAAAAGGTGCAGAAATCATCCGAGTACATACAGTTCCTCAAATAAGCAAACGCATTGTAGTGCTACAATAAAGAAACAACAGATATCTTTCATGAGCTGCAGTCCGACCAGATGAGTTTTCTGCCTGCGGCACAAGATAGGTCGGGTTTAGCTGCCCTGATGTCAGTGGGAAGCTTGTTCCACCATCATGGAGCCAGGGAAGCAAACAATCCAGATTTTGTTGAGCTGCAGCTGGGATGCCCACGTAGGGAGAGAGTAACAAAGAGACAGAGCATAGTGGAAGGGCTGAAGTGGACGGTTCCACAATGTCCTGGATGTAGCATTGGTCAGAGCCGTTTGCAGCATGGTAGGCGAGTACCAGGGACTTGAATCAGATTGAAGCCGCCGCCGGGTGCCAGTGGAGGGTGCTGAAGAGAGTAGGGGGACTAGAGGAAGACCAGCCCTGGCTGATGCATTCAGGGCAACCTGCAGAGGGCTAATGGTACATGCAGGTACACAAGCCAAGAGGGAGTTGAAGAACCATAGTACGGTCACATCTTCTGGGTAAGGAACGGAAGTTCCTCCTGATGTTTTATAGCATCAATGTTCAGGAGATGGGTTGTCTGTTTTATGAGATCCATTCCCGGGAAAGAATGTGTCTTAACGGTGGTATAGTCATCAAAAAAGGTTCCTGCATTAATTCTTAAAACACAAATGACACAAAATTTTCATCTATTGTTTTTTTTACTAAAAAGCTGCATCCCGGAAGATACTGCAGGTGTACAGGAAGTGGGTACGCATCAGAGGATGTTTTGTCCGTTCGTCCAGGGGATGTGCCGGTGACATCTTTTCCGATTCACTCACGATCCTCAGTCAGAACCTCTCTAACACTTCTGAAAAATTAGACTTCACAGTTACAACACACATTTATCAGCTCGCATTATTCCAAATATTTTTTTTTAATATACAAATAATAACAATTGAATACCAATGACACACGTGTTGTTACATGAGTGGGAGGGGATCTTTATTTAACATCTACAGTCTAGACTGACGTGTTATTGGAAGCAGAATTGTAGGAAGTGGCCTCACTGGATGCAGAGGAAATGCAACAAACATATTTAAAGGCGCATTACTCAAGAGGAAGGCGTTTCCCCTATTCCAACACACATCAGGTGTAAAGGCTGAGTCACTCTGAAAACATTTGCAGCCACAGATTCCTGATTGTTCTATGTTTAGGGAAAGCATAGGAAGGAAATTACACAATGCCATTTTTTTCTTCAATTGAACTGACTTTCATACTCTCATCCGGATTTCATCACATATATATATAATATATATGATCACATATATAATTTTTTATATTTTACTGTGCGTGCGTGTGTCTGTCGTCATTCGGTCAGTACGCCATTCCTGCCATTGAAGTTCTCTCCTAAACATGGAGCGACCGTTCATAAACGTTTCAAATCTCCTATTCGAGGAATCCAAACCCATCCATCCTGTTCGTCTCGAGACCAAAAAACACTTGTGCAACCGGAACACTTTCACATCGTCACGGGCCAATCTAAAAAGCCCTTCTTCGTGTCACTACCGCACGTTTCCCAGAATGTGACTTCCCTTTCTGGCCGTAGATCTGCCGCCTGCAGCAGCACCTCTCGGCGGGGGAACACCAACAGGACCTGTTTCACTTCCAGCCGGCCATCTTTGTGTCCCAGCAGTCCCAGCCGCCCCCCGACAGCCTGGTGGAGCTCATCCAGCTGTGCGGGGGGAGCGTGTGCAAAACGGTCCGACAGGCAGGCCTCTGCGTCGGGCCGTACAGCGGCCGCCGACCAGAAGGCTGCAGGAACCTCTCGGAGCAATGGGTGCTGGGTAAGAGCTCTTTACGGCTTCACCTGTTTGTGCTGTTGTGCACCTTGTTATCCCGAGGGACTGGCCCTGATTTACAGCCACACGGCATGGAGGAGCAGCCTAGGGGTTACGGTGTGCTCCAGATGCCTCGGACACCAGCCTTCCGAGTTGAAGTGGGGAAATCTCCCAGCTTTCTTGCGGCATTTCACGGAGGCACCCCCCCCTTTTGGTCGGGCCCCCTCGGAATTCTGAGAGAGTAGACCGAGTTCAGTGATGACGCTCTCAGCAAAAATGGCGGCGCCCGCAAAGAGATTTATTTCTTTGTATTTGCACTACGTTGGTCATTTTAATGCTGCTACACATTGCATTGATTACATTGCTAGTTTATTTAGGTCACCAATTTATGCATTGCACGGTCTTGCTGTGCGTGCAACACAACGTAAAGTTGTGTTTGTTTTCGAGCTGGTCTGCTAAAGAGGCTTATGTAGCTAACAATAAACAATGACTAGCCAATGACATGACAAAATCACACAGACGATCAGGAACGCTATAAGTGCTACGAGACAGGAAATTACGTCCCAAGTGCAATTCGGAAGGCTGGCGTCCGAGACATCTGGAACGCACCATGAGGCTCACAGTGATGACATTGGGGATCCAAACCATTGTTTCCCCCTATCCACAACACTATCCTCATTATATCTTTATTCGATACTTAATAATACAATTTGTGAAATAATTGTGTCTTTATGTTTAACTGTTGTGTTCTCTGTTATGGTTTCTTCAGATTGTATTACGCAACTCAAGGCGCTGTCCTATGAAAACTACAACCTGGAATGAAAAACTACAACGCGGTTTTAATCAGTCATGTCTGTATTGTAAATGTATAGTCCATGTAATGTATAGTCCCGCACCTATGGACTGTAGTTCAGTCCATAGGTGCACGCACGACTTGATGAGTTTGACTATCACAACTGGAGATATGTGAATGGATATGTGTTTTTTAACTCTTAGCAACTGGCATTCTAGCAGAATATTGTAATGTATAGTATGTGTCATGTAAAGTGCCTGAGACATAACACTGTAATTCAGTCCATAGACACACACACACACACACACACACACACACACACACACACACACACACACACACACACACACACACACACACACACACACACACACACACACACACACACACACACACACACACACACACACACACACACACTTTATTGAGTTTGACTGTATCACAACTGGAGATATGTGAATGGATATGTGTGTTTTTTAACTCCTAGCAACTGCTAGTAGAATATCAAATGGGAATGTGTTGTAACACTGTGTACAAAGCTATTTCAATTCTTAAAATATATAACCAGTTTTTTGTATCTGTGTGTTTTTCTGTCATTGCAGTTATGGTACTTGTGTTTTAAATACAACATGCATTCACCAATCCTTGTCTTAATGTGTTGTACCGTTCTTGCCATTCTGCATGCCAGACAGTACGATGGGGGTTATTAAAGTTTTTGTACCTTTTGTAGACACGCATCATTCATTGTATGCATTAAGCCTAGGCCTTCGGGTCGCAGTATGCAATTGTTTGAGAGTTCAAATAACATCAACGGAAAAAAAATAAAATATATGTATTAATATTACATTACAGATCTCATGTTCTATTGCTGTGCTGTGTAGAAATATAGCCCCCCAAAATTGAATTAGTTCATCATTGATGCATTAATTACGTTATTTTGGATGCTTTCTTTTCATGCTCACAATATAAACATAAATTCGAAGTCATGCAATTAGGTGTAAGATGAAGAAAACACACAGGAGGTAATAAGACCACAGTTTGAATTGATTTGTTGGTACTCTGAGTGTAAACATACCCAGGCACGTAGTGGCAGCAGTGAAGCAGAGGCAGACCACAGGCATCAGCACTAATCTGAACCTCT
Organism: Gadus morhua; assembly: GCF_902167405.1. Classification (NCBI taxonomy): domain Eukaryota; kingdom Metazoa; phylum Chordata; class Actinopteri; order Gadiformes; family Gadidae; genus Gadus; species Gadus morhua. Next base: position 3,179,116 of record NC_044062.1, read on the forward strand.
GCTCTCGACCAATCGGCGTTGAGGACGTTACGCGTGTCATAGCATGCGTCTGGCAGAGAGTGTGTTTGACATTTACGTTACAGGGATAGTGTGTGTGAAAGGAGCTAGCCTGTCAATGAAGCGCAGGGTAGCAATGCTAGAGAATATGTCGAGCCATATAGCTACATCTTATTTTAAATAGCGTCATCTTTTTTTTTTTTGCTACCAAGTTCCATGCCCGTCTCGGGAGACACTGCATCCAGCCCAGCGTTGGATATGAAACTACCGAACAAACAACGTGTTCGCTAACATCTTCAGGGCTAGCATGCTGCAGAGTGCATTAAGGTCGTTTCCAGGAGTTTGGCTGTGAAATGTGGTTGGGTAAATCTCGCGTTAGGTGAAGATCACACTGTTTGTAGTTGTTCCGTGTTGTGCACTCTACTGGTCGCGGTTTAAATCTCACTTCTCCGCGGACCAGTGCACAAGGTTAAGAGTGGCAATAGCTAGCTAGCCCTACCAGCACTTTTTGCATCAGTTTGCCCTCACTTTCCCACGCTTGTCCCCAAAGACAGGTGCTGTGGTCTAAGTAGGTCAAGTGTGGTCGGGAACGCGAACCCCCCCCACTGTAATCGCAGGGATTATACGATATTTAATTATTTCTAATAATTGATAGGGCTGTTTTGAGTGGAGCCAGGATTCACGATGCTGCTGTCCTTCATTGTACATACATACTCGCTGCGGTATTGGTTCCCTGCCACTGTCATGCTGGGCACAGCCCCGGCGTACCTCCTGTCGTGGTGGGTATGGCGCTTGTGTTCCACGGTGTTACCCCTAAGACTTTACCACAAACTGGACGATCGCCTCTACTGCGTCTACCAGAGCATGGTCCTCTTTTTCTTTGAGAACTACACGGGAGTGGAGGTGGGTACATTTCCTCATGTATAGTCGTCCTTGACTGTTGCTTGCTACTTTGGAGACTTAGAGAACAGGAGTGCACAAAAGTGCCCGCTTTGACCCAAGTGCTTTGTTCCGCAATCATGTTTTCGTGTTATCATCTTGGCCCACAGTTGCTAGAACAAATCAAATACAATGAAACGATACAGAAGGTAAATGTTGACGCCTCTCTGAACTTGATAAATCGGATGGCCAGCAGAATGCCTGCATTCTTGTCGGCTTTGACTGGCACACCCAGTGTATGTGTTGTGCTGTTGAAAAAGGTTCCTTATAAGATAACTATCGCCATATACAGAGATTTGCTCTGTGCTGCACACTAGTTCTGCATTTGTCTCATGTACATTTTGAACCTTTTTCTTTGGGTCATGATTTATGAGCTCGTCTGTGTGAATTTGTCAAACGTAGAGCAAACCTGGCCAGTAGCACTGACTACGTTTTAAGGTGCAAGCTAAGCAGGTGTAGAGTAGAAACGTTTGTCAGCATTTACAAGCCTACACACGCTTGGCAATTATAAAAAACAAAAAATAATTAGAAATTGCTTCCTCTTTTTTGTGTAACACCTTCCCTACAGTTTATTGGACACAAGGGTAGGGTTATAACATGCAAATACATTGTGGTGTATTTACAAAGCCATCATGTTCCTCAACCTAGCCTTATAAGGCTCTAATCAATGTACACTTGCAGTAGTGCTTTAGCCCGCAGCCACAATAGACCTTTGTCAATCTTCTTCCTGTTTTCTCCTAGATTGTAATATACGGAGATATACCAAAGAAGAAGGAAAATGTTGTCTACCTGTCAAATCACCAGTGTACAGGTAAACAAAAAGTTTCCTATTCAATAACATGCCTGGATGAACACGTCTGTATCAGAATAATCAAACCAAAATGGTAATATTCGAAGTAACCTTTGTCCTAACAGTCGACTTCGAGGTTCCTGAAAATTTAAACACGTTGTTTCACAAAACGATGCTATCTATCTGATATGATAATGTCCTTCCGGAGCTCTTCACTTCCTGATCTGTGCCTTGGGAAGCTGATCACTTCCCAAGGCACATCCTGTCATAGTGATTAATCAAGGAACTATGTACCAGGATAAGAGGATCTCATGACCACACAATACCACTCAAAGACGACAAACCACAACAACAATATTATAATATTGAATTATTGCCCGGCCGTTAATCTTGAGCATTCGTATCCTACTTTCCAGCGGACTGGATCATTGCCGACATGCTGGCCATCAGACAGGGTGCCCTTGGCCACGTGAGGTACGTCCTGAAAGACGGGCTGAAGTGGCTCCCACTGTACGGGTGGTATTTTTCCCAGGTAAGAGGACCCTGCGTCTAGCCTTTCCTCCGAATCAATCGCAATCGAATCATGCTCCTTTCCACGTCTGAATGAAATACGTCTCTAAGCAACGTGTGTGTGTGTGTGTGTGTGTGTGTGTGTGTGTGTGTGTGTGTGTGTGTGTGTGTGTGTGTGTGTGTGTGTGTCTCTGTTCCCAGCATGGAGGTGTGTACGTCAAGCGAAGTGCAAAGTTTGAGGAGCAGGCGATGAAGAAGAAGCTGCTAACGCAGGCCGAAGCAGGAACACCAGTAAGTGGTCCCTCTTCCCCTCCGTGGAAGGGCGGATTTATGTCTGTTTGATTCGCTGGAATAACCGTTTGCCTAAGGTTAAACGTAATACAATAAACATTAAAGTCAAACGGTCCCCTCTCATTATCGCTTTTTATGAGGAAGGACCAGACAGGATATATTCTTTATCATGTCATCGAGACATGGTTGACCCTTGCTACTTCCTCCATGTTCCCACGTTTGTATGTGTGGGTGTGCTTTTATAGCATGCTGCTGTAAAGCTGCATGGACTGGTTCACACACATATGGCACCTACCCCCCAACCCCATGTTCGATAGGTGTTGGGACTCAACACAAGTTTTAGGATGAGGCACAAATATTAACACCGAAGCTGAAAGATGTCAGCTTTGTATCAATTCTTATTTGATGATTTAACACTGTCAGAGTCTTTTGGTTTCCTTTCTCTTCACTACACTCAGCAGAACCTCAGAAAGTGCAGTCTAATCTTTTTTGTATTTTATAAATAGACAAACACACACTAAGTAACATCTGAGCATTCAGCAACATCTGAGGATCATTTCAGTTTACTCTTCTGTATTTTGCTCTGCAGATGTATCTTGTCATCTTTCCGGAAGGAACCCGCTATAATCCGGAGCTCAAGAATGTAATTTCTTCCAGTCAGGAATTTGCTTCTAAAGAAGGTACGCAGATTTGGAAGAACTGACTCTTCCACCCTTTATGTAATTCACTCAAACGTCCATTAAGAGTTGGTTCAGCGCCACATCAAAAGCCAAGGACGAGTTCCATTTGATTCATACTTTCATTCATTGATGTAACTTCAATAATCATTTTCTCTCGCACCTCAAATATATCCTAGGGACAGATCTTGGCCGACAAGGCAATTGATTACGGGCGTTTTACCAAACGTTAAGCAGCATACTTTAAAGCATGCATCCAGTCCGTCAAATTTAGATGGTTATTTAAAGGATTGTGAGGTAAAAAAAACTGAAAGTTAATGCTTGTTTGCTTGATCAAACAAATGTAACTTTTTGGCATGATAAGATCCTGAAACGTGAAGCCCTATTCCGACAGGACGTACGGGCACAGTAATCTTTCCCTGATCAGAGCAATGAATAAATACCTGCTCTTGTTAATCCCTCAGTAAGCCGCACGAGCAAAGGGGCACTAATATGAAATAAGTGAGCAGGGGGCCATTAGTTCACTCAATATTCCACGTCTCCTCCATTCAGAGGTTCATGTGTGGCCTTGTTGTTCCCCCGGTATCAGGGCTGGCTCTCCTGAAGCACACTCTGACCCCCAGGATGAAGGCCTCTCATGTGGCCATCGAGGCCATGAAGGACCACCTGGACGCGGTGTACGACGTCACCGTGGCCTACGAGGGGACGCTGGACTCCGCGGGCCACAGGCTACCGGCCCCGACCATGCCAGGTGCGTGACCCGCTCATTTAATAACCGCTTCCCCGGCTTCGGCCTTCTGCTCTTGGAAGGCCATACGACCAGGGCGGTCGCTCAGGAGGTTGAGCGCGTTGGTCGGTGACCGCAAGGTTTCTAGTTCGATCCCAGGCTGCTCCAGCAAGGCACGGATTCCCCTGACTGGGCTCGCTGTCGCCTTGCATGGTCGGACGTCGGTGTGTGCATGACTGGGTCAATATCAGGCAATACGGTAAAGCGCTGTGGATAGAAGCGCTATATTAATGCAGTCCATTTTGGCTCCTGGTGTTGCTTTTGGTCAGTGTCAGGTCCTCCCGACGGCTAAGCCCTTGCAGTCTGCCTCCTTTACCTTCATATCGTCCGCACCGTACTTTTAGCTACCCTTTTTAATGTGAAGTCAATTCAATCCGTGGTTTCACCTGTGTTAGAGAGAACGGTATAAAGTTGCAGTTAAATATTATGTTTGAGTTAATTCCGTTCACCTGTACCTGAGGGTTTTTCTGCAAACAACATGCCTGAGGTGTATTTATAAAAAAACATCCTGTTATTCAGCTGAATAATAATCAATATGTGTCACGGCAAACGGAACAGAAAGCAAAACATGGATTTAATCTCGTACCTCCGGATCTTGTTGTCGACGTGATTGTACTGTTTCCTTAACTGTTTGTTGTTTAGCGTCTGGCATCCAAATAACATCACGAACGGAATAAACAAAGTGAAACAAAGGGCATATTTTAATTGCCATGTATTTGCTGTTGATGGACATATTTTCCGAACGTATTCTGTTTTTACGACAGAAACGAATATTCTCACTGTCTCACTGATTTTCACATGAAGGTTAATGATTTAACCTTCCAGGTTGTCAATGAATTACCATCCCACACCTTCTGAAATACAGATTTCGTTAAATTATTGCCAAAATGTTAATGATTGTTTCCTGTAGCTCCAACATATTTGGGGTCAATGGTAATATCTTTGTGTATATTAACCAAAGATCTACCTCTTTGAAGTCAGTGACGATGTCATCTTTAATCATTGTTCATTCGGCACAACGTACTTGACCGTATCTCTATGTTTTTATTTGTCACTCCTTTTGTCATTCCTTCTGGCTGAAAGGATTTTCCTGTGTTTGTTTGTTCCCACGTTCATGTTTTTCTTCGCCTGTTTTCCTTCAGAATTCCTGTGTAAAGAATGTCCCCGGGTCCACATCCACTTTGAGCGGGTGGCCATGAAGGAAGTCCCCCTCGAGCCGCTGTTCTTCCGCCGGTGGCTCCACGAGAGGTTCGAGATCAAGGACCGGTGAGTTTTCATTCATGTCCGTCAATTGATTAGTCCGTGTAACGTGTACGTACGTGTAAACGACCCATCCCCCAAAGAGCTTGATTTAACCAATGATGCATTAGTCGTTGGGGGGGTGAGAGAGAGAGAATCTTGGCAGAGGAAACATTCGCATAATATTTCTTAACTTCTACGATTTTGAATCTATTCACAACCTCCACAGATCATATATTTTTCGTGATAATTTTTTTTCCCCCTTCGTCTTAGATTTGCTTTGTGTGTTTTACGTTATTGCAATCAGTTGAGATAACTGTATAATATAAAAACGACAGAATCTTAATAATACAATACACACTGGGCTGCCATAATTAAGCACATCGCCTTTCCTAACGCACAGGCGACTGGACAGGACACTGGAACAAGAGGCCCTATGTTCTGAATCAAGAATCGATTTTCCCTCCCCAATTACACATGTGGTTTAGAGTGCTAAAATTAAGTTCTCTCGTGATGGATTTAAAATAAATGTTGATCCGTTTTGACCTTTAGGCATAAACACTGATATCGGTTGAATAAATCACTTACCTCCTTGTTGATAGGCCGGAATCCTGTCTTTCACAGATTCATTATTGAGATGCTAGGCAGAGGCAGAATAATTCTTGAACAAATGTATTTTATTATTTTTCTATTGGTGCCTGGGTGATCTTTACTTTAAATGCACACACTTTACATCTGCATGAGGTTTTGCAGATTTGATGATACTGCATCATGAGTGCCTCTGGTGTTTAGATGATACAGTTTCTGATACGAAGCCAGCCTTGGAAATGCAAGTATAATTGTGTTAAGCAGCACAGCAAATAATGAAAGACTAATATTTCCTTAATTAAACTTCCAAACAAAAAATACCAAAAATAACATTTGAACACCCCTGCTTAGAATCATAAGAAACAGCAGTTTATCAATGCCTTCGCTCTTATTAGTTCCCTGATTTAAAATAAGCAAACAACAACGACGTTCGTGATAATCCTACGACTCCCAAACCCCGCCTCCAAACCGTGGTTAGCCTCGGTAGCGGCTGATCCCCGCTGCTCGTGTCCGACTGAATGCAGTGTCTGTCGGTCCTCTAGCACCCCCCCCCCTCCCCCCCTCTCTCAGTGTAAGAGCTGAGCCTCCTCACAGAGCCCTCTGTCTCCTTGCAGACTGCTGACCAGCTTCTACGAGTCGGACGACGCCCAACAGAGGAGCCGCTTCCCGGGGGAGGGGCGACGCTCTGCGCTGAGCATCGCCAAGACCCTCCCCTCCATGATGGTCCTGGGGGGCCTCACCGTCCCGCTGCTCCTGACCGAGTCGGGCAGGAGCTTGTACGTCAGGACCTGGGTCTACGGCACTCTCCTGGGGTGGCTGTGGGTGAACGTCAGCCCCTAGGGAGCGCACAGGAACACGCACGCAGACACGCGTGTGTCGGTTTACACCGGATGATCGCCGCCACCGCGGCGACGCACACAATAAACGGGGGAGGTGTTGCCGGGTGGTTTTTTTTGTTTTTTTCTTGTGCAGCGACAAGAGTTGGGGGGGGGGGGGGGGGTGGGGGAGAGTTACGAGGAGCCAACCGCTGGTCTTCCTTTTTAAACCTAGACAACCACAGCCTGAGGGAGCGGAGGGTAGACGGCGCCTGAGCTTCCAGGTCCATCGTGATGGGTGGATCAGTTAGTTGTTTTGTTTAGTTTCACATGCCATCCTTTACCTCAGCCACAAACTCAAAAATACAATTCTCTCCCACCTTCCGTTAAGAGTATTATCCGTCAGAAATGATCCAGATTATTTTTCATGTATTTTTGCATGCACGCTCTCCCAAGCACTTATGAGACATTACCCAGGGTTACCCCCGTGTGTGTGTGTGTGTGTGTGTGTGTGTGTGTGTGTGTGTGTGTGTGTGTGTGTGTGTGTGTGTGTGTGTGTGTGTGTGTGTGTGTGTGTGTGTGTGTGTGTGTGTGTGTGTGTGTGTGTGTGATGCTGTTCCCTCAAAGCCTAGCAGCAGCTCTGTCGCCCAGGGAACGGATGTAACTCGTTGATATTGTTTATAATGCGACCTCGTATGGATGCCAAGTTTCATGTCAGGAGGGTTATGCACTTTGCTAATTTTGGAGCAATGCTCTACATTGGAACATTTTCCTTCATACGCAAATGTACCGCTCTTTGAATCCAGGTGTTTATCTGAAGTGTATAGATGGGTTTCAAGGCGTCAACAGTAATGTCACCTGGTTACACTTTTGGTTACACATGTTAGGTTCTGCATTTTACTAGCCCTTTAAAAACCTTCTGTTAGATGTTTGTTTGTTTGTTTGCAGTTTAATGGTGAATGGTTAACTGTGAACAAAGTTGAAATGCAATCCTGGTTCTGTTTGTTTTCCCACTGCCTGGAAAGAATTGTATGAGAGTTAGCCAATCCAAGATGCTGCCTTGAATGGTGACTATATTGCTGGGACAGGTACTGTTATAAGCTCATGTTTATTTATGTGTGTTTAAATCAATAATATAATGATTCCGCCAAGGTAAAACATCGCTCTATATTGGAAATGACCCATTGCTGAAACGTCCTTTTCTTTCTTTATCTTTTTTTATCTGAGCCATGCCTTTTGTAATACTTGTTTGAGTACTTCTTTTTGCCAATGTCCATTCTCCTGCTGACATAACCGGCTACACATTTTGATCACCTCACACACATACATTTTTATTTGACTATTTACTAAATGACAGTGGGTGTGTGTAGACACACCGTACGTGACGCTTTCAACCATCACGTACAGCTCAACAAAAGTATCGACCTTGCAAAAAAAAATCCTAAGCCATCTTGAGTGTACGAGACCTTCATGTTTCTTTGCACAAAATGCCATCTGTATTATAAACATCGCTGTATTGTGAGAGTCACTGTATGCCCGTTCTTGTTTACTGTAATGAAACCAACCATTGTACAACTAGTCACTTTACATATTGGCTTTCTTATTCTGTGGGTTGGATCTTCTCTTTGGGTCATTCATACATGTGAGTTCAAGGTTGTTTTTTTAAACTATACCTCACTTGAAATCTCTTTTGTTTAACAAAAAAAACACAACATTGCCAGCCATTTTATAGCCCTTTTTTTTTTTTAATGTGTCAACCGTAGACTTTATTTAATCTGGGGATTCTATGTAGGTACTTCCAATGCCAGTGATTCCACAATACGTGCCTTCTAGTCGGGAGTCCCCACCCTCATCAAGGGGACCCGAGTGGGTTATTTCACCTAATGGCTGCATAGAGGCTTCACGCTGGAAAACTGGGACTGCAACAAGATATAGAATATTGGTCAAATAGTCTTCAGTTCATAGTGGCTTATTTTATCCTAAAGGAAGTGCATTGATTCACTTCTTGAGGCCTACTATAAAGAATGGAAACCTTTAAGTGATGTAAGTCTTGGGAGTTTGGGTTGGAGTGAAATAAAGTGTTTTGGGCGGAGTTCCGCTTTGCCATTGCTTATTGATTTATACTGATAAGTTTGCTCGATGCCACATGAATTAAAGATCTGAAATGGTTTTTCATGAAAGTGTAGCCCTATGCGATTTCTAATGAGTCTTGTGTTTGATTAGTGATATAGAAAATACGTGACTATTAGCCACAAACCGGCTGGTTCGAGGTTTGGTAATCTGAAAACATAAATATAGCATGCCAGTCCATGGGCTCGACTGTGTTTTGGATGTTTTGGGAGTATTTAGACGTCATTGACGTCGTCAAAACAAGCATGCGCAGTAGCGTAGGCGTTTCGCATGATACGCACACAAGGAAGGCAGTGATTCAAAAAACGTGTGGTCTCTGAAGTCCTCTGAACATTTATTATCTTAAAGATTCAATTCAAGGTAAGACGTAAACACTTTTGAGACATTCGTTCATGCCGTCCAGCTATTAACCAGTGCAATAGTAATTAAAGCGACCATTGACCTCTTGTGGCCATTGGTTGTGGCTTTATTTGATGGCCGTTGACAAAGTGCACTCCCATATTATCACAGAAACTAAACCATAACCTTATTGTCCTGTTTCTGTTCATCAGCTCTAAAATGTCAATCGACTGGCTCGGGTTTGGCTATGCTGCAGCCATAGCTTTCGGCGGATTTATGGGCTACAAAAGAAAAGGTTGACAAAAGTTGAGCATTTAGCGCATGTTAGACATCAACAATAACGTAATGGTGTAACGTTAATGTCATGTAAAGGTTTGGATTGTAATCCTATGACCCTGTCCCCCTGTCTTTGGTAGGTAGTGTGATGTCCTTGGTAGCTGGCTTAGTGTTCGGTGCACTTTCTGCTTATGGCGCATTAAAAATATCAATGGATGTACGGGACACCTCAATCTCCTTGCGTAAGTTCATACTTGTTATCAATTCATAATCATAGGAAATGTAGTCACTTGTTGTCTACCATCCAGGCGGCGCACAAACTGTTGTCGTTCTTTGCTTCAGTTTCCTCGGGAGTGCTCGCTCTTGTGATGGGAATGAGGTTTAAGAACTCTGGAAAACTATTGCCTGCTGGTCTTATGGCAGTACTAAGGTCAGAATCTAACAACAAACTACCTGTTAAGTGTACAGCAGTATAGATCAGTTTTAAAGACACTGTGGTAGTCATGTTATGTTGACGTATTGCTTGTTTTAACTATTGTCTCTCTGCTTTCTTACAGTTTGTTAATGTTTGTGCGGATCCTCTTCAGGATTATGATGTGACACTAAAACCCAAACACTGGGGATTGGACCATAACAGTTTGCGTCTATTGACAAAAATAGACACAGGTTATGTGACATTCATAACATTCCCAAAGATGATTCCCTTTGAAAATAAATATTTTATAAAATGAGCTTACATTCCATGACACAACTTCAAGATCAATATTGTAATGGTCCAAATGTTACATAGGATGAAATCTAAACTAACTGTGATTCTCACTTATGTTATGTATGTCTGTATAATAACCAACCAGATGTAAGTTTGTACATTTTCAAGCTTCTAGAAAGAGCGATGACACCACAAAACAGTGTTTCAGTAATGTCCTAATGCTTTTTGCAGAATACTAAACGTTTGCCTTTTAGTGTGCCCAAAATATTTGGGAAAATGCCATTCAATTACTTTTGCTGTCACTAATAAAGGCTGCAATAAAGGTAAGAAATCCATTGATTCTCTTCTTTAGGCCTTCTATTAAAGAACATAAATATTGTAGTGATGTTAGCCTTGGGAGTTTGGGTTGGAGTGAATAAAGAGTTTTGGGCAGGTTTCCGAAGCCATAATCATTTTTTTGATTACTACTCGACGTAAGACTTGATAAATGATCAATGCATTCCAGCTGCTTAAGGAATGGGTACCTTTCATGACGCGATGGGTAATTTAAGATTAAAAACCTCCATTACGGTTTTAACATAAGCGTCCTCTTTTAGTGGCTTCCTCTTGCTGCCTGGTTGAAGGAATCTCTGAATAGCTGGTTTCTCTGACATTCTGCCCTGGAAAGACTGAAAGGAAATATATAAGTCAATATACAATCAATGATGTCGGAATAATTACTGGATTTATTTGACCCTTTAGGTGGTGATGCAATGCAGGAAATACATTTGCAATTGACCGGTTGCTCAATAGTTATGAATGGAGAAGCATGTATGGCCATTTCTTAGAAACATGAGGGTAAGCCGCACCTTGATGTTGGGGAACTGAGCCAGAATGCCAGGGAACCTCTCCTCTAACATCAGGGAACACTCCATCAGCTGGACATCTGCACAGCTTAGCTGTCCACCCACCAGGAAGATGGAACCAGAGACCGCCTGCAGGTTAAATCACACATGCAAATGTATGGGTTACCTGTTTTTTTGTGTTGTGTTAACATCATTTTTAAAGCCAATTATGACTCCCTCTTTTGGGGTTAAAAACGTCACACTTGTACTGTGCTAATAACATCAGTTGTTATTTAAGAAGTTTTGAAGACATAGTTAGTTGATAATAGATAAACAAAGAAAGACAGACTGAAACTTAGGGGGCTTTTCGAGCCCGTAAGTCATGTGTTAGCGACCGAACATTTCCCCTCAAAAGCAGCATCCCCTCTGTTCTTATGATTTACATGAAGTTGTGGTACCTTTTCAAACACTGGCAGGTAGCGGCCTGCTGCTTTAGCTTCTATCCCTTCCAGCTTGGTTTTCATATCTGCAGGCGGTGTGAGAGGTCAAAACATGATCATCTCCATGAGATCGATCAGCCCCTCAGAATACATGTTGATCCTGAAAAGTAAAACAAATATTGATATTCATGTAATATTGACTGTTGCTAATCATGCACCAAAATCGCATGGCTATTTAAAGAAAAACATCACAAGACTTGCAGCATTAAGAACATGTATAATATGTATTCATGTCATACATTGCCCGCTCTTTAATGTCTTCTCCGTTAAGATTGTATTTTTCTGCAATGTACTTCAAGATTGCCTTTGTCTGAACAAGATGCATGCCATCAATTTCCACCATTGGGACCTGTTCATACATGAGCACTCCATCTACCAAGAAACAAAGAGAAAATATCATCAAACCAACATCTCAAATAGCAGAAATATCATAGGTGTCCTATTGGCTGCACAATATGAAAGAAATATGATATTGTAGGTCAGAGGTAAATTAATTTTTAACAAGTAGGTGAGTGAACAAATATCCAATGGGCGGGAATGAGGGATGGTGCAAAGGTTAGAACTGTCAACCACAAGAGACAATTAGACGAGATTAGGTATTGAGATTATTTTGCATCTAAATTACCAGCCAGAAGTTTTTCGTAGTCGTCGCGGCTTGTTAAATGCACTTCGTCAAACTGTGAATATAGAATTGTTAGAAATGTTATTTACTAGTAAGACTTGTCCCGCGTCCCAATCGCATGTCAAAGATGTAGGCTAGGACTCACCTCAACTTCGGCAACTGTTAGAAGCCAACGAATTGATTCCATTTTTCCTCTCCCATTGAAGTAGTGCAACACAACCTTTCCAGACATCACTATTACAAGACCTTAAATCAATTTGTAACAGAAATATGTAACATTATTAACATTATTCACATTTAAATATGCATATAAAACATATATTATAAAATACAAAAAGGCTAGAGCCTACAAAAACGTAATTATGCCAACCTCGAACCAACTCGCAAAAAATGAGGTAACGTAAACAAGGAAGCGTGAGAAAGTTCCTTTGTTATGTAACTGTTGGCCAGGCTGTCCACTGAGGACAAGAGTGGCCACGTCCTACCTTTGCGGTGGACCAGTCGAGGAAACGTCGACCTCTCCTGGCCGATGACAAATAGGATAATGTCCATACCAGTGTGATGGATTGTGGGAAATAATAACACTAACTTGTATCGTTTGAATAAATACGACATGACATATAAGACATACCACTCTGATTAACTGACCATATTTATTTTATTATCACAAATCTGTCTCAACAATACATACAAGACGTAATTAGCATAATGCGACACCTTGACTGAAACTAGTATGCACACAAATATGTATATAATCACGCACCTCGCTTGCCACCTACGGATGTGAGGGCGATCTGGGAGCGACATCTGTCACCCCATTGATCGCTATGGTTGATTCGGCTGATCTGGCTGGCTAGGCGGGTGTCCCATTTCTCCCCCCGCTCCATATGTATGTCCATCCCGAATCCCCTCGTATCCCCACGTATCCCGGTGCATCGTTGGCATACCAGCTCCCCTGCTAGAACCTCCAAACAAGCTCAAGGCCCATTTGTAGGGGAACCGTTGGGAAGTCAAGCTCCAAGACTTCAGAAATATCCAAATGAGACGTGGCAGTCTGCCGTTCATTTTTTTTACGCAACATTCATTTAAAGAATACATTTTAAGTATAAGGCCGGAAGAAATCAAGAAAATGTGCATATCTAAGAAAAGTCGGTATAGCTGGCTTTGTGTTCGGCAGACTTAATGCTTACGCAGTATAAAAAGTTTGACTTTTATTGTGCCCAAAATACTTGGAAAACTGCCATTCAATTATAATTGCTGTCACTAATAAAGGCTGCAATAAAGGTTTATGTGCAACATTTCAACATCAGCTGGTTACTAATGCTTTCGTATGGAATTGATGCATGCAGAAAATAAACACAAAATATTCAACTTCATTCGTCTTTAATCATGACAAGCGTGTAAAATTTAAAACTCACGTTTCGAAACTAAATTTGCTATTAAGCTATGCGATTTCTTTCATAAGTATTGCATTATCGAAGAAGAAATAATAATTGTACCAATCACTAATCTACATAAGTCTGGCTTAATGAACTAAGCATTCGAGATGCTTAAGAAATGTGTATCTCTATCGAAAGACTGGCGATTTAAGATTGAGAACCTCAAAAACGTTTTTCACATAAGCATCGTCTGGCTGATGCTTCCTCTTGCTGCCTGGTTGCAGGAATCTCTTAATAGCTGGTTTCTCTGACATTCTGCCCTGGAAAGACTGAAAGGAAATTGATGAGTCAATATGCAATCAATTAAGCAAAAATCATTGCTTTTATTTGACCCATAATGTGGGGATACAATGCATTCTTAGACACTATATTTTACAATTGACCTGTTGCTCAGTAGTTATGAAACGAGAAGCATGATTGGCAATTTCTTAGAAACATGAGGGTAAGCTGCACCTTGATGTTGGGGAACTGAGCCAGAATTCCAGGGAACTTCTCCTCTAACATCAGGGAACACTCCATCAGCTGGACATCTGCACAGCTTAGCTGTCCACCCACCAGGAAGATGGAACCAGAGACCGCCTGCAGGTTAAATCACACATGCAAATGTGTTGGTTACTGGATCTTTTTACATAACAAATGCCAAATTAATAGAACTTCAAAAGCGTAGTGTGACTCTTTTGGGGCTCAAAACATCACACTTGACCTGCTAATAACTTCAGTGGTTATAAAGGGACCCCATTTATATGCAGAATATGTTTAAGTGCAACGTTTGGGGATTTTGGAGCACTTAAGGCATGTGTTAATGGCATAAAACCTCCCCCCGAAGGAAGCAGCATCCCCTCTGTTCTTATGATTTACATGTCGTTGTGGTACCTTTTCAAACACTGGCAGGTAGCGGCCTGTTGCTTTTGTTTCTATCGTTTCCAGCTTGGTTTTCAATTCTGCAGGCGGTGTGAAGGGTAAAATCATGATCATCTCCATGAGATCGATCAGCCCCTCAGAATACATGTTGACCCTGAAAAGTAAAACAAATATTGATGTTCATGTTATATTGACTGCTGCAAATAATGCTCCAAAAATGGCATGGCTGTTTAAAAAAACATCATAAGACTTGCCACATTAAGAACATGTATAATATTATTAATGTCATACATTGCCCGCTCTTTCATGTCTTTTCCATTTAGATTGTATTTCTCTGCAATGTACTTCAAGATTGCCTTTGTCTGAACAAGATGCATGCCATCAATTTCCACCATTGGGACCTGTTCAAACATGAGCACTCCATCTACCAAGAAACAACGTGAAACTATTTAGGGAAATCTTCAAAAACATGATTAAAAAAAAAGTTACAAACACAAATATCTAACATATCAGAAACAGCATTGTGATAATAGGTGTCCTATTGGCTGCACAATAGGAAAAAAACATGATATTGTAGGTCAGAGGTAAATTAATTGTTAACAAGTAGGGTGTGTCAGCAAATATCCAATGGGCGGAAATTAAAGGCGGATGCCAAATGTATAGAATATGCAAAGGTTAGAATTGTCAACCACAAGAGACATTTGCACGAGATGATTTATTGAGATTATTTCTGCATCCAATTTACCAGCCAGAAGTTTTTCGTACTGGTCGCGGCTTGTTAAATGCACTTCGTCAAACTGTGAATAGAATGAATAGAAATTGTATTTACTAGTAGCCTACCAATCGCGCAGTAGGCTATATGCATTATTAAACATTCCTTAAAATTCCCGAACCGTCATGCGTCCCAATCGTGTGTCAAAGATTTACTCACCTCAACTTCAGCAACTGCAAGAAGCCAACGAATTGATTCCATTTTTCCTCTCCCATCGAAGTAGTGCAACACAACTTTTCCAGACATCGCTATTACAGGACCTTAAATACATTTGTAACACAAATATGTTACATTATTGGCATTAATAATATCTATATCTAAACATATATCCATTATGAAATGCAAAAAGGCTCTCTAGAGTCTACAAATATGTAGTTCTACAAACCTTAACCAAACTCGCAAAAAAAAATAGTGAACAATGAAGCTTGACAGCGCTACTCTTGTTATGCAACTGTTGATCTGGATGTCGACTGACCAAATACTCCGTTTCCAAGAATGGGCAAGTACACTTGCAGTGGACCAATGGACTGAGAAACGTCGACATCTCCTGGCCAATGACAAATAGGCCAATTCGCGATGCATTGTGGGAATTATAACTAACTGGTATTTGTTTTAATAAATACACCTACGGGAACGCAACGACGATAATCGTCCATGTTTATTTAATCCTCACAATACTTTCTTAACAATACATGCAAAAAAGTAATTAGCGTAATGTAAAACCTTGACTGAGACGAGTATGCACACAGAGAGGTATATAAACACGCATCCCGCTTGCACTCATTGGATGTGAGGGCGATCTGGCTGCGACATCTGTCACCCCATTGATCGCTAGGGTTGATTCGGCTGATCTGGCTGGCTAGGCGGGTGTCCCCTTCCTCCCTCCGTTCCATGTGTGTCCCTCCCGAAGCCCCGCGCTCGGTGCTAGTGGACGTATCCCGGCGGACGAGCATCGTTGGTATACCAGTAGCTGCTCCCCTGCTAGAACCTCCAAACAAGCTCAAGGCCCATTTGTAGGAGAAACGTAGGGAAGTCAAGCTCCAAGACTTCAGACACATCCAAATGAGGCGCTGCACGTGGCAGTCTGCCGTAATTTTTTAACCTTTTTTTTTTTTAAAATAATATGTTTCGACCACCTCCAAATAATTCACAGTAAACCAAGCATCAGTCAGCATAATTTCCTTTAATTTATTTGTCACTGAAATAAAGCACCGGCATAACTCGAAATTGGTGCCAAAAGTTGCATTAATAATGTTATAATGCGTCAAAACAAGTATAAAATACATTTTAAGCATACATCTTAAGTATAAAAGTAATTAATATAAAATATAATGTCAAAAAAGTAACAAACAGATACACACGCACACAAAATGCAACAAAACAGTAAAATCTATAAATAAATTAAATGGTCATTCACTTTTTATATATTTTTTAAGACACAAAGTGAATACATGTTTATATTATCAATAATCTTTTCAAGCAGATCGGCAACTTTTCTGTGAAACTAAACAAATGATTGAAGGCCATAACAACAAAGGAAGGTCTGGTAATACTCTCTGGCCCATGTAAACTGGATAAAATAAAATAATGATATGTTGATACCATAAAAATAGTATGGCTTCAGTACAACTGATTCAGCACAGTAATATTAATAAAGAAATACGAATCAGAAACATTTTAAAACAGGTAAATTCTCCAGGCGAACTGGATACACTTAAAAAGAACACATCGCACAACATACTGTACATATTACACATCGAATAAAACCCAAGTTATTGCTATACAGAAGATATGTACAAATGCCATTGTTTGAGTAACATCAGTAACACCTATGCCTACTCTTGTGAGGGAAAGAGTTTTTTTGAGGCACACAGAAACCCCTTGAACCATGCAAGGTAATGAGGCCAGTCAGCGGTGCCCATATTTGGCGGACCAGTCTCTCCTCCCATGGAGGCTTTGTGCGGGGGGGTGAGGCACCAGACCGGGGGTGCTTTTGCTGGCAGAGGGAGCGTAAGAGGAGGTGCCCACGTGACTTCGGTTGGACCTCCACGTTGCATAATCTAAACGTAGGACAAACAGGGGAAAGGATTGTTCAAACAACACTGAATCCACACCAACACAGAAATGAAAACGAAGAGCCACAAAGAGAAAACAAAGAGCCACAGTCGGAAATGATAACAAAGATACATAAAAACAACGCAAAGATAATACACAACCATCAAATGAATTACTAACTCGATGCTGTGTAACTTGGATCCAAGGTGGATCCCATTGGTGATCCTCTGTGTCCAGCAGAACCAAGCTCCTTTTTGAGATAGGTTGGCACGTATCCGCTGGGGATTGTATTGGTGCCTGCAGACAATTTGAAAAATAACAGAAGTTATTAATACATGCCCCGTGTGAATGAAATAGGGGTCTGGGAAAGCTGTGGAAAACACACTGCTGCATTACCATGAAGGCCTCTGTTTGGGAGCGTTCCTCCAAAGGGAATGCTGTGGTTTCCCCACAAGTGGCTGCTACTCAAGTCTTTGTTTGAAATCACCGTCTGATTCTTTTTGGTACCGATTCCTGGAAGAAACCAATAAAAGGAAATGTAATAGGATATGATAATGCAATAATACGTTACTGTCGGAATAGTCTGACATTTAATCTGACGTTACAATTGCATAATGCACTGGTTTGTTCAAAAACAAGTTGCCAGTCATTAGAATACAAGACAATAAAATATGCAAAAACAAAACAATGGCAAATCAGATTCTATTAGGACTTATTCAACAAGTTTGAACTATTATTTATAATGAAATATGCTGTTACCAGGTAAATATCTGGACTGCTTTAGGTAATGCTGCTTTGCAGAGGCAGTTCTTGAAGGCTCCAGGTACGTGGATGAAGCCTTATTCAGATTCAATGGACTCTCTTCCTTGCCATTAGGCCGGCTGAAATCCAGAGCATTTCCATATCTAAGAAAAGACGGTAATTACACGACAGTGAGACGGTAGTTTATGTGTTGTAGAGAGGAGGGTTCAAAACATCTGTCTCAATAAGTACTCCACTGAAGCCAGTTTAAAGATCAAACATGTAATATTTATAAAGCCAAAAAAAGTTTAAAATCACCGCACACTGGTAGGTTGATTTATTTATGTAAACGCATGGTTTACATAAATAAATCAGCTTACCAGTGTGCGGTGATTTTAAACTTTTCTCGCTTTATACTATTGCTGGCTGCACATCACCGGCACCTGAGAATCAAAAGGCTGTGCACAGGGACTTCGTTCATGTTAACATATATGTTTATGACATTTTGGATTTGTTACTTATTTGATATTTAGCGAAGCAGCTCAAAGACCTGGTGACATTCACTCTTCAACTTGGAACACAGTTGCACAGCAAAAACCCAATTGAGCTCCGATCTCTTGACACGCGCGTAACAAAAGGCCGGAACCTGCTGGCCGCCTCCGCTCCCTGCTTGGGCTTCTCCACGGAGTAGTGAGCTTTGCCCCCCAGGGGCAGCAGCTCGGTGTCCTCGTAGTCCTCCCAGTCGTCCGCCTTCAGCAGCCCCGTGCTGTGGCCCCAGCGCCGCCGGCCCGCCTTGGGCTTCGTCTGCAAGCTCAGGGCGCTTCCGTTCTCCGGATCCGGTCTCAGCTTCAGCAGGAAAAAAATAAAATGCTCAATGCACCGTCATTAACATTTTCATTTACATTTAGGGCATTTAGCAGACGCTTTTATCCAAAGCGACTTACAATAAGTACATTTGTCATAAGAAGTGAAGCAATATATCGCTGTCGGTGCAGTAGAGATGTTCATAGAACCAAACCGAAGTACCAACAATCGCTAGGCTATCCCATTCCCCCTATACAGCACTGATAGCAGCTACTGCAGATGCTGCACAATTAAGTACTATGAATAAGTACAACGTACATTAAGTGCGCACATTAAGGGCAGCTCCCAGGCTCTGGAACTCCCTTCCCCCAAAGACATCAGACTCAGAGTCCCGCCCAGTTCTCCAGTCACGCCTCAAGACCCATCTTTTCTCTACTACCTCCTCTACTGCCTTCTCTAAGCGCCCACCCATCCATACGTGCGTCAGTGCTGTATGTCTGTTGTTTGTTCTACCACCACCACCGCCCCTCAGTGTAAAGCGACTTTGAGCCATAGAATAGCGCTACTTAAATCCCATTTCTTATTGCCATCACCCCTGTGGCTAAACGAACGGGTAATGCTGGGCCCAGGCTCACTTTGCTCGGGAGGCCTTTGTCCGTGATGTACGGGAGGTGGCCCTGCGGGGCCCGCTGGGCCTCCTGCGGCGTTGGGGCGTGGCCGGGCGGCGGCCCCCGCGGCAGCGCACCGTGCCGCTGGTACACGGCGGCCTGGTGGCCCGCGGACGGCGGCGGTGGCGGCGGCTGGATCGGCTGCAGCGGCCGGGGAGGGTGGGGGGGGTGCTGGCTGGCGGGCGGCGGCAGCGGCTGGTTGGGGGGAACCGGCTGGAGCAGGAGGGGTTGCTGGTGGGGAATGTGCTGGGGCTGGGGCGCGACCAGGGCGGGCTGGGGCCTGCCCTGGTCCAGGATCTGCTGGGGCGTGCCCAGCGCCTGGCCCACGTAGAAGTAGGAGTAGCGGAGAGCCTGGGGGTGCAGGCGGAGAGAGGTGAGGGCACGTCTACCTGTGTCTGTGAGGACCCCACCCTTCCTGCTTTGGCTGGTGTGTTATTGTAGTATTAAGCCCTGGATGGGTGAGGCCACTAGCTTAATGGGTACCACCTGAAGCTAGGAAGGGCTATTCAAGAGCCACCTTCCCTAATATGGCTCTGTCACACCAGAATTGTACAGGGGGCGAAAATTGTACCGCCTACGTAATCGGCGTGCGAAAATTCCAAACCTGCCTGGCAACTGACGATCGGTAACGGACGATCGCGTCGAACGTTGCCTGGCAACGGACGATCGCGTCGAACGTTGCCTGGCAACGGACGATCGCGTCGAACGTTGCCTGGCAACGGACGATCGCGTCGAACGCTGCCTGGCAACGGACGATTGCGTCGAACGATGTCGTCTATTATCTACATTAAATTAACCCAAGCTAGCTAGACTACGATACACTTTAAACACTCAGTTTACTTGCTAAATTCGATTAAACAATTAAATACAATACAAATATAAACTACGATACATTTTAAACAATCAGTTTACTAGCTAAATTTGATTAAACAATTAAATACAATCCAAATATAAACTACGATACACTTTAAACACTCAGTTTACTAGCTAAATTCAATACAATACAAATACAAAGTAAAAACAAGTGTTATCGGTATTATGTTATTTCGTCCTGATGAGCGCAAATATTTTTTGCAACCTGCCTGGCAACGGACAATGGCGTCGATCGATAACGCGATGTTTCGACGCGTATTACGTAGCAGTACAATTTTCGCCCCCGGTACAATTTTGGTGTGACAGCGCCTGTGTCATTGTTCAGTGCTTTTAAAGACTTGAGTCGACAGAAACACAACTCGACGTTACCTGGCTAGAAGCTGGCCTCTTCTTGGGATCCCACTGCAGTAGATCTCTCATCAGGTGGATGGCTTCAGCGCTGGCGTTGGGGATCAGCGTCCGCAGAAGGCTCGGTACACATTGGGGCCAGCGGAAATTCATGGAGCTTGCCAACTGGAAGCCCTCTGGCCAGTCATTCTGGAAGGTAGAGGACGGAGAAATAAAAAAAACTACCCACACTTACTGGGCTGTGGCTGGGCAGATCCTGAAAGATAACCGAGAGTACGCCATATATTGATGCATGATGTGTCTAAGGCAAAAGTAGTTAAAAACCAATTGGCCATTGCTAGTAGAAAATCGAATAATAAAGGCTCCAAATGAAGAAATGATTGCGATGATGGCCTAGGTTGAGATGAAGTATGACTTTAACAGCTCATTTATGTACACACGGTAAAACTGCGTACCTTCTTGGGTGTTCCCAGCACTTGGCAGATTTTGAAGATGGTGTCTATTTCACTGGATCCTGGGAACAAGGGTCTGAGTGTGTAGAGTTCGGCCATGATGCAGCCCACGGCCCACTGGTCTATGGGGGAGCTGTAGGACACGGATCTGAGCAGCACTTCGGGGGCTCGGTACCTGGGGAAGGGGGGGGGGGGGGACACTAAGCTCCTTACTTGCTATCTCAAAAGTCTCTTTTCACAGGGGTCACAATAGGAGAAACCGGTATAATAATAATAATAATCATAATAGATTTTCACAGCGCTTTTCTTTGTACTCAAAGACACTTCACCAAAAAGGAATTCATGCAGACAGTACAGACACTCAAACAAAAGGCAAATAAACTGTCATGGTCTGTCTGTTTCCTTGTTTTGGTGTGTTTCCTGTTCTACTTTGGTATCTCTGTCTTGTTTCTCCCCATGTCCGGTCAAGTTTCCCTCCTGTGTGACAACTGCCGCCTCCCCTAATGTGTGTCAGCTGTTACTCGTTGCGTGCCCTGTGTTTAGTATTTAAGCCCTTGTCTTTCCTTTGTTCCTTGTCGGATCATTGTAGTTCGTGGTGAGTTGTGTCTCCGGTGTTACCCGCGTCACCTGTGTTCTCGGTGCTCCTTGCCTTTTTCGTTAATAGATTATCCTTTACCCGAACTGTCTGCTATTGGGTCCTACCTGCCTGCCTGCGACCCGCTACCCGTGACATAAACAACACTACAACTATAGACACATTAAGAGAGAGAGGGTGGAAGACGGCGGAGGATGATTTGCCGGATGTCGCAGGTGGTCCTGAAGAGATGGTATTTAAACTGACTTTTGAAAAGGAGTGTATCAGCGTTTCGGATGGCCAGAGGGAGGGAGCTCTAGAGGGTTCCAGTATAGAGCATGTGACACTAATTATGGGTGAGTTCCATGTATTGTACTGCAGTGGTAACGGATCAAACTAGCAAAGATGCCAGATGAACTACACCCTGACTTTGTTTACAACACAAGAATATCCTTGCACAAAAAAAGTGTTCCCCACTGGGATAGGGCGGCGCCTACGAGAGCACAATACAAGATAAGATCTTGTTCCTGTTGAAAAACAGGGAAGAGAAGACTTACCATCTGGTAGAGACATAGTCTGTGTACGGAGGGCGAGATCTGATCTCCCGAGCCAGCCCAAAGTCTGCTATCTTCACCAGCTCTGGTCCGATGCACAGGAGGTTCTCAGGCTTCATATCTCTGTGGAAGAATCCTACACAGGCCACATTGTATGGTTAACCCGGGGGCGTAAAGTAGATTTAGCATTAGAGTGGAGAATGCACACAAAAATAAATGGTTGCTCAAGACACCAACATAAGACGCACCATGTTTGTGAATGAATGTAAGCCCTTGAAGTATCTGAAACATAATGTTTCTTACAGCAGATTCAGGAAACAAACGAGCCCTGGCAAAAGAGGAAATCAGATCAAAAACTGAATTGATAGATTTCAAATATATTTGAACAAAGGTATGGTATGCATCATGTCAAACATAAATCAATGAATACATACCTGTCTTTCATTAGCTGATACAAGTTCTCCTTCATGTACTCAAATACAAAGTATAAGTGGTCATTCTCTCGAATAACCTCCTTGAGTTTAACCACATTGGCATGGTTGAGCTTCTTTAAGGACTGAAAGTGAAGAGAAAAAGATGAGATTACCAACCTTCACCAGAAGCTGACCATATTCAAGTATCTGTCAACATGCCGGACACAATACTGAACCACTGCAGCACATTTTGAAAGCGTGTCTATTTTTATACAAAGAATTATTCAAGAAAAGTATCTTCATTAAACACTCCAAAAGTGGAGTTATACTTTCGGCAGGAGCCTAACTTTATTTCAGATCAGAGAAAGTGAAGAGATTTACTTTAATCATGCACTGGAGTGATATAGGTTTAACAATTCTACATTTGGTAAGGGAGAAGCCACAGCAGGTTTGGGAGTTTTTCTTATGGTTTAACAGGCTGTATTCAATAACCGCACAGAGATGCTAAAGGGCTGATTATGGTTCCACGTTTACGCAACGCAATGACCACTTAGACGCCTTGACGCAATCCTGAACCTTCATGGTTCTTCGTTGGATTTTAGTAAGCCGACCAATCACAGCCTTTGCTGCTGCGTCGCCTCAATGTAAGATTAACACTTTTGGGAGTCGCACGTCAGGCCCTTGCGGTGGACGCAAGGAGAGTCCGCAAGGACGTAAGGGGTCCGTAAACCCCCTTGCGTCGCGTGAACGTGGGACCATAATAAGCCCTTAAGGGCTAGGCTACAACGTTCTAAAGGGAATGGTTCGGCCGCTTTAACTTCTAAAGAGGAATGCAAGGGACAGAATCCAGAGATAATAGCCAAACGCACACAAGAATCACCTTCTATATTTTCTGTTTTGTAATTGTGAGCCTTGGGAAAATGTTAATCATTGTTGATGAAGGACAGGGGTGGGCAAAAAAACGAATTAAGGTCAGATGACATAATCCACTTGCATAATAATAAAATCATTATTCCTGAAGAAAGAGTTCAATTGATTCCGCCTACACACTTACATACAGAATGTTTCTGTTAATAACGATTCTCTTGATAAAAACAAGTTAAATGGTTGACTTACTTTGACCTCACGAAGATTCATGCATTCTTCCCAGGAGTAAAACTTCCTCTTCATTCTGTAAAAACATAAAATCAGGGGTTGAGAAACAAAATGTCAACACACGGTTTGAGACTTGAGAAGGCCTCACTTTATTCTACTCCTGTCTTTTTCCACCCGTGGTACTTGGGATTTCGTTCTTGAAATAGACACAATATCACAAAAATGGAAAAATGATAGAAAGTTGTACATAAATTATAGTTAGTCAGAAAGATTATTATTATGGCTTGTTATTATTTAAAAAAAAACTGTCATTTTGTGAATTGCTGACTTTTTCTTTCCATTTTCCCCACTGGCCAGTGTGTGTAAATGAGGGCAGTGGATGAATGGTGGTCATTAGGAATTGAATGAGGCTCAATAATACTCACTTCTTTATGGCAACCAGCTCTCCCGATTCCAGACTGCGGCCGAGGACGACTGAGCCGTAGGTTCCATCCCCCAGCTGTCTGATAGTCGTGTATCGATTCATTGTGAGTCCCCTACCACAACATCGTCTATGAGTAGGCTATGGTGATGTTTATTATATTCTACTGCCGAGTGTAACCAAATGTTGCTGGGACAACAGCAGTAGAAACTGTCCAAAGCTGGCGAACGCATGCTGCCATATGCACCACCCTTACACCTAAGGGTAGGGAGAAGATTGTGAACACCATAAGTATGCTTATGATGAACATTTGTCATTTCAAAGTTATAAACAGACACTATTTAAATGATAAAAAGACCATACATCAACTTAACAGGAAGGGGTTAAGTTACATTCATCATACATTCATTCGCTGTCATAGTTGCATCTTTACATTATCATGTAATAGCCTTAATACATACTTGATACGTTGTTCATTACCAATTTATGCATTAATACACTTCATTAAAAACATTGTCCATCCGTGTTTGGTTTTAATAATTGCTATGTATGATTATATTAATATAAAAACCTTGACGTTATATTTGATCGCATGGGCTAAACTAAACCAGACTCGTTGTAAGGTTGGTACGTTTGTAGATCTTTGGATTTAAGGAACAGTAATAATCCGGATTTTCTATACATACACTATTTGCAAACCGAATGTAAACACAAGTGTTTACATTGGGCTGCTTCTCTCTGGTGGGGGCCGACTGACTAGGATGAACGTTAAATGAAATGCACACAAACACAAATTCAATCCTCACCCTTCTTCTGTGAATGCTATATGCAGCCATATCGTACTATCCGTAAACCGGAGGGATTAATTGTCATGATTAAAGTTGTGTATTCATATCAAGTCTTTGCTCACAACACAGCAGTGATTTAACGAACATTAGGTTCTGTATCCTCAGGCGGGATCATAACAATCTCGCGTTGTCTCGCGAGACGGTATACCGAGTGATATAAAGAGATGGTGCCGCCTAGTGGCGGGCGACCAACACGCATGCACAAGTGTTCAGAAGCGGATTATTTCTAGGTAAAACATTACACTTAATTGGAAATGATAGTGTGCGTGTGCGTGTGCGTGTGTGTGTGTGTGATTCTACTTATCCAATGGATGAATAATCCTACGATATGGTATATAGAACACTGTCTGTACAAAACGCAGACAAAATTACTTTATTGATCCCAGGAGGGCATTTTTCTGTTGCTGAGGATAATATCAAAAAGAAAACATACCTTTATTTTGTAATAAATTATATGTTGGAAGGTAAATCACAAGTATCTGAAGTCATAACCTTATTGAAAGCGTCATTCACTCTGTAATAAAATATCTGTAACAAAATAGGAAACAAAACAGTCCTTGGTTTCCGGCCCAGGATCTGTGCCGCCCCCCCGAGAAGTTTAGCCATAACATTGCAGTACTTCTGGGTCCTGGCTAAGCGAAACATTTACATACACAAATTGAACGTCCATAACGTTTCTAGCTTTGGATGAACATCTTCTACATCCACGCCCTGGCAGTAGTTAACCTCGTTCCTAGGGTTCCCTAAATGAGCGTTATTGGCGAGAGGGAGAGGGCGGGACTTTCAGTTAAACTGGCTTAGCGGTGAATGAGGGGGATGGATTTTCGATAACCGTTTTTTCTCGTTAGGTTTAGTTTTTCGAAATCTTTTTAAATACGACATATTTACTTTCTTGTAGTTGTTGTTATTCTTGTCATGGTATAATTATTATCTCTCCGGGGACTCTGTCTACGCCTGACGTACACAGCTGATAGGAAGTAAGAGACCGGATGTTGCATTGCAGTAGACTGGGGTAACGCCACAAGAGGTATACGCGAAGATAAACACTGAAGCCAGCGCGTCGCCTCCTCTACCAGAAAGAGGACTGTTTTGGAACCGAGTCTAGACATGGCAGCCTTTACTCGATCTCGCACATTTATTAGGAGTTTTGTCCGTTTCTCCGACCGTGACCTGTAAGGCATACTATCGATTATTCGCAGAGAGACAAACAAAGCACGCACGAAGAAACCGCAAGCAAGCCACTATGGTCAGTTCCTGTACTTGTAAACAATCTAGAAACGTGTGCAGAGAAACTTGGTGGTTAGCATGCTATGTTGCTAGCCTCACCTGCGTGGCTGTACCTAAGCTATTTATTAACCCGTCTGTTGTTGTAGTTGGCATGTCTTCTTATTGTCAAGCTTGCATGCAGCTTATGCCAGGCTTGCATTCAAGCCAACCCCAGAGCAGTTATTTTAAAACCCATGAAGCTAAAGCCTTCAGTAGTCACTGATGTGCGTGAGGTGCGTGGACTCACGCACGGCGACTATACTGGAGGATAACATGGCTGTGTGGGAGGCAGCTGTCTGCTTTTAGATACCAGCCTTTAGCTGACCTTACAGACACAGATTTATTTATATATAGGTCTATTTACCTAGAAAAATGTATATTCATTGAAGAAAATGTGCATTATATTGCTATGACAGTACTGGGATAGGTTGGACACATCTGTTTAACATGTACTTTCTGTATTTATTTTAATTATGAACATGGTAGGATCTTCAGGGCCATCCTCAAGATCCTTGTTATGAAGCAGGGTCATTCTAATCAGCCATTGGTTAGCAAACGGCCATCAGTTGGCCTGTCAAACTTAAAGTTTTGATCCAAATGGCATGTGACACATGAATGGCAGAAATATTAATCATTTCTTAGGGGGTCCGGATAGTCCATTTACAAATAATGTTTTCTGCACCATTACAACTTCAAGCTCATCCAATTCTAGCTAAGGGCCGCAGAATGCTCTTTGCGTGGCAGTTTTTATGGTACATATACTGTATACATACTGTCAACATTTGGCTTTAAGGTGTACCACAAAATCAAGACCTTTCGCGGACCAACTCAAGCACATTAGATAAACACACATGCAGATGACTGAGCAAAGAGGGCCAACGCCCCCTTTATCCACAATTATTTTAGCAAGAAGCCCATGGCATTTGGGAAAGTGGCAAGAAATGTGATTATTTCTTGCCACAAATAAATAAAAAAAATAAACCTTATTACGAAAGTTATGATGGAATGCACACAAAGCAACACTATTTGGGCTATTGTTATTCCAGGATGTTATTTAATCGGTGTTGACACCCTTCTCAATCGGACTGTAAACAATGACTCGAGCACGGAAGAGAACGTTTTGAATAGCCTTTATCCATCATCA
The DNA here is from genome assembly GCF_902167405.1 of Gadus morhua. Classification (NCBI taxonomy): domain Eukaryota; kingdom Metazoa; phylum Chordata; class Actinopteri; order Gadiformes; family Gadidae; genus Gadus; species Gadus morhua. Next base: position 3,206,477 of record NC_044062.1, read on the forward strand.
GGTAGCGACCAGAAATATGGCCCGTTGACCCCGGAGGTAAATTGTCCTCAGACTTTAGGCGTCGGTTTCCGAGATTGGGGTTAGGATTTTACAGCACTACAACTCTCTTGAGTCTTCTCCATATCGCCAGCAAAATATCCCGTAATGCATTCTGATGTACAGGCTCTATTACCCGTTGGTTATTTATTTATAGTTATTTATTTTTTTAGTTGACACTTTTATCGAAAGTGACTTCCAGTGAATATTTGGAAGTCGTGTTTCGAATGTCAGATAAGTGTTATGTAGCCGCAGGTTAGGCATGTTGGTCAATGATTGTACAGCTTGGTTGTTGACTTTGGGGAGTCAAGCCAGAACCTTTCATTCAGGAGTCAAACATGCTAACAACTGCACTGACCTCCTTCCTATATCCAATTTAATATTTTAAGTCATCCATGTTTCTTGCTTGCAGGCAGAAGAGGAAAATGCTAATGTGGTCAGCGCAAATGAAGATGAAGATGAAGATACAGGTCCAGATGGCCCCAAACTCAAGGCAAGATTGTTTGCAATACTTTATAAGTAGTTGAAGCATTTCTTTTTTTATTTGAATAATCCATGTGTTCTAACAAGTCCAGTACAGTGACGAGTTTCACCGCATTGTTTAGAAGGGGTTGGGGCTGCAAAAGGCAGCAAGAACATTGTAGTGTGCATTGCCTTGGGCAGGTCCTTAAACTGGAAACCATACGTTTAGCCTAACTTTTCATCATATCTCCTGTTCAGCTGGAGCTCAGTGCCTTCAGAGCTCAGTGGATGTCTGAGCTGAATCCCAATGCGGGAGAGACTGGGTCGGGCAAAGGCTCATCGAGGGCATCCGATCTAAGAATGGCCCAAGAAGCGGCATGCGAGCGAAAGGTAAGCCGAATTGTTCGGTATAACTAGAAGGCTAGTGCATTCATTTGAGCCTTTGGTTCACGGGACACAAACTGTACGTGCTTATATGGATGTTTAATCTCAGGCTAGGGAGCTGTTCCTGAAAGCCGTAGAAGAAGAGCAGAGTGGAGCGGTTTATGAAGGTATCAAAAGGGGGGAAGAGAATCCAAAATGTTTAACAAATCATTTTTGGGCAATGTGCATGTAGGTACTAAATCTTGTGTATGCAAAAAAAATCTCATTATGATACAGATTGCACAAGCTCCACTCGATTAGCCACATGCATGCTTTCATCACCTTTCATGTTGTACTTCCAGCCATCAAGTTCTATCGCCGGGCCATAAAGCTGGTGCCGGACATTGAGTTTAAAATCAACTACAACCGCACCGATAAGGAGAAAGGGGAGAACAGGTAGGCTCTTTGACCTCTGATTCATTCAAACACTTGGCCTCACCTGAATTAAACGGGGCGAAACTCATTCAACACCTAACCTTTTCTCAGGGTCTCAGTTATAGTTTAATGGAAGCTGTTTAAGGGGACACATTATACCACCAGGTGTGTGAGTGATTAGCAGTTACAAGTCGTTTTGAAAACCTGCGTCTTCTGATATCACTAGTGGGCGTGTCCTGCTAGATGTGTGCTGGATAGATGAGCAACGTTTGCTCCGGTCCACTGGGTAGGCTGGTAGACTCATCTATCCAGCACACATCTAGGTGGACACGCCCACTAGTGATGTCAGAAGACACCGATTTTCACAACGGCTTGTAACTGCTAATCAAACTCATACCTGGTGGTATAATATGTCACCTTTAAAGCTGTTTTGCATGACATAAACCAATAGTATTGTGGAAACGCTAATGGCAGTTAAGCAAGCACGTACAACATTTAAGAAATTCCCTAAATTCCACCTCTCTCCGTCTCGTTAAGTGTAAGCCAGATGCTGTCTTTCCTTGAAGTTTTAAACTTCCAGACATTTCTGGTTTCTTCACCTTCCTATTAGCTCAACACGTTTATCATGTCTATTATATGAACAGTTTTTATGGAGAGAAATAAAAGGACGACCGTGGGTTAGAACAATGGTTAAAACCAAATGCACAAAATGCATTCATTGATACTTCTCCTCTTGTGTATGAGAAAAAAGAAATTGGTTGAAACTGAAAAATGGCAATCATTTCTAGTTCGGCAGGATTGGCCGACATCGAAGATCTCATTGCCTACTTCCAGCAGCAGCTGACTCTGGAAGATGCCTGGCCAAAGATATGCCAGCCCGAGACAGCAATGTCTGAGATGCACATTTCTGGTAAGTTGGGTTCTTCCCACTGAAAAGAAGAGGCAGCTGTTGGCTTTGTTCAGATACAGTGTGTCAGTGCCAACATGCCCTCTGATATGGAAATTAATTTGATTTGGTTGTAGCGATCATTTGTAAAGAGGAAAGACAAGTTTGTTACGACTGATGCAGCTAGGTAGAACCTGGTCTGTTTGCTAGCAAAGGCGTTGGCTGTCTCATTGGGCAAGGCAAGGCAACTTTATTTAGCACTTTTCATACACAAGGCAGACTCAAAGTCCTTCACATGGAAACATTTTAATGCATTTAAATAAAATAGATAAGTTAAAGAAAGGGCTTTTGGTACGAGCAGGAGCAGTTGTTAGAGGATGATAAGTGTGTGTTCTGGAAAAGTTAGTTTCCCTGTTCAATAACTGAAATAGGTCTTTCGGCAAAAGTTGGTACCCAAAACTAAACCGTTGGGATGAAACTTCACACCTTCATGTTATCAATAGCACCCTATAATCATGTACCGATGTGCAATTAAACATTTGCTTTTAGCGCCGAGTGCTATTGAGATGAATGATCAATACTGTACATACAATATAACAAATAGCGATAATTACAGGTGTGTGATTGTAGTGTACGTCTATGGATGCAGCAAGAACACTGTCAGTGTTTCCCCGAGAAAATGTCTTAGTCAAGGTGGTCAAGGATTGGGGCTACAAAACCCTACGAGAGCTTTGTACTTTGTTATTGCATAGTAATTAAAAAATATTTACTAAATAAATATATATATATATATATATTTTTTTTATAATATATATTTGTATTCATTGGTAGTCAAGGCGGGGCCCTACCGTTGTTAAGGCGGCCGCCCTAACCATACAGTGTTGGGGGAAACACTAACTTTGTTGAGTAGCGGATATAGGCTGTTCCCTCCGCCACCTCCTACAACTTGTGGTCCCCAAGGTGACTAGGACAAACACACCAGAATGTGACCGGTTGAACTGATTTACTGGCTGACGAGGGATAAAAAAAATGAAACGAGCTTAAAACAATTAATGCAGATATCGAAGATTGACAGCTCTGTTCCATCTGCATAAACCGTCTCCTTCTCTGCACCGCGGAGAGGCCTTCATAGTGACCGAAGGACGCCTCTTGATGCTCTGCAGTGTCCTCTGTGTCTCTGCACCCACAGCCTTACCGCCGGAGGTCTTGATGTACATCTTCCGCTGGGTGGTGTCCAGTGATCTGGACATGCGTACCCTGGAGCAGCTGTCTCTGGTCTGCCGGGGCTTCTACATCTGTGCCAGGTCAGCCCCCGCCCCCCAGACATGTGCAGTCGCGTTTCTGCATCCGTCCCTTTGTTTAAGGCCCCGTTTATACGAGGGCGCTTGCGGGTAAAAACGACAAAATATTTTATCGGAAGTGCCTTTCGTGTAGACGGTGACGGCGTTTTTGGGGCTTAAAAACAAAAAAATCTGAAACCACCCTCCACCCTCCAGTCCAATCAGATTCGGCCAAGTGAGGCTGCTTGGACCAGCCATCATCCACACACACCGACACATCCTAATTGCCTATAACGATAATACATTTCATATTTATTGCCTATAACAACCATCCACTTCATTTGTATTGCCTATAAAACCCTTACATTTTATATTTATTGCCTTTAACAACCATACAGGTCATATTTATTGCCTATAACAACCATACATTTCATATTTATTGCCTACAACAACCATACATTAATAAATGAAGCTGGTATTTGAGCTGTCCTTAATCCCGGTGTTCCCGAGGGCCTTCCTGACCGTGACTTCCTGTTCCTCCCGCTCCCCCCAGGGACTCTGACCTGTGGCGTTCCGCCTGCCTCAGGGTGTGGGGTCGCACTGCGCTCACCCCCTTCCAGTCCTGGAGGGAGATGTTCCTGGAGAGGCCGCGCGTTCGCTTTGACGGTAACGCGACTCGATGTTCCGATGGTCCACAGGCTTCCACACGCTTATAGGGAAACCAAACCCCCATGTTGAGTTTAGATAAGAAAAACGTTATTGTCTGTCACAAGTGACAGAAATTGATCTGTGACAGGTAGGTTCAGGAGTTAGGCCCCGCCCATTATCAAGTGTAAATAAAAAAGCCCTTTCACTGACTCCTCTCGCTACAATCAGATTATAAGGGGGTTTAGCCAGAATGTGTGATAGATGTTAGCAGGTTAAGTAAAATGGTCAATAACGGATACCTCATGCAATAGCATGGTTTGAACCTCTCCATCAGCTGGAGGCCATATAACATGTACGTCTTATCCTATGTTTTTAAATCTTGTGCATTTCCGTGCACACATCGATCCATAGCACTACTTTTTCACCCACCTGCAACAACTCCGCTTTTCATCTGAAATACGTAGCTGATTTCCCCTTTTGACGAGAGGAACCTGTAGCTGACCGTGTCTTCTGCCTTCAGGAGTCTACATCAGCAAGGTGTCATATGTCCGTCAAGGTGAAGAGTCCCTGGACGGCTTCTACCGGGCCTGGCACCATGTAGCGTACTACAGGTGGGGAGCCCAGGGCTTTGTGTGTGACCCCACCAGACCGTTGGCTACTGACCTGTTTGTGGCTTGACATTTACACCTAGTCATGGTGCAGACCCGTTTATCCGAGTCATACTGGGAATGATCAAAACATACGATCATAACTGGAGTGGACGCTTAAAAAAATTTGAAGATTGAAAAACCCCACAGCTGCGCATAGTAGGAGTTAGAAAACAAGGTATTCTTAATATCACTGTTCAGTGGGTATTATTTATCTTTATTTCAGACTCATATAGGTCCATATACACGACAATACAACAGACAAAACAACAACAAACAAATAAGAAAAACAACTAAAAAACATACAGACACTCTCCAATGCTTCCAGAGACTGGAAGTGTATCTGATGCTGCTTATCTTAGGCATGGTTAAAGTCATTATGGTCAATCTCATCATAAAACTGTACATCAGATTCCTGAGCAATGCATTTAAAGTGGGAACACCACTGTTTACAAACAGTTGACTGGCACTTGTGCACCTTGGTAGCCTCAGCAGAATTCTTAGAGCATCATTATACGCCACACTCAATTTGTTATATTTACTTTTACTGTATCTGCGCCACAAGTGGGCAGTATACAGTGGAGTACAAGTAGAGGTAGAGGTTGTGCCCCTTGTTTAGGGATTTCTACAGGAAGGATGTGGAAATCGTAGGCTATCCGCCCCGGGTACTTGGGGCTGGGTGTCGGACCACGGACCAGGAGAAGAGTCAACGGGGTGGAAGCTCACGGAGGCTTTGTTTTGTCTTGCTTGCCTCCAGGTACCTCCGGTTCTTCCCAGATGGGAAGGTGGGGATGTTGACCACGCCTGAAGACCCGGTGACTGTGATTCCTCGCCTGCGCAGTAAAAACACACGGTGATGTAATCCTCACGATGGACTCTCCTAAATGTCTTTTCGATGGTTTTCATTGGGCAGAGGGGTTTCTGGGAAATCTATCAAATGATATTGATATGTGTTATTGGGATACACGCATCTAGAATTTGATAATGTTTTTATATCTCATTATGTTTCACAACTGAACTGTCAATTGTTTCTTAATCTCTCATTATCTTCTTATTTTCCCAGGGTGGAATCGGTAATGCTCGGTTATTACCGCCTCTCCCAGGAAACCGACAATGAAACCAAAGTATTTGTTGTTGTGTCCAAGAAGAAGGAAGAGGTGAGTGTGGTGACATGTTTCATGGTGTGTGTGTGTGATGAAAGGGGGGCTTATGATACCGCTCCTCGTTGGTTGGTCTTTTGGAAATTGTACAGTGATATTTGCTTTTGGATGGCCGTGTTTCTGCCGTGTCTCTGATCTTTTAGTTCATAGATGAGGAAACCGTTGGCTGAGGAGAACCGTCCAAATTTGCAAATGCAACTTATTTTTTTTCTCGTTGTAAATGAAGATCACTTTGCAAGGGACGCTCTGAATGTAGTTTTCTGGGGATTTTATTTGAAAGGAAAAACTATATTCTACCATTCAAATGTAAAAAAAGATTTTTGCACTTTTATGTTTAAAATAAGTTATTACGATTTGGTTTAAAATAATGTATTTTCAATTCACACTCTAGGAAAACTTGGGAAATTGTAGAGTATAGTTATGGTTAAAGGTGCCATATTTTACCACCAGGTGGATTACATGGGAAACATTCTACATGCTGTTTCACACGTGTTGTTCCGTTTGTGACCAGAGGGTGGCAGAAGTCCAAAGGAATCGGTTCTGCAGGCGGAACCCTGCCCCTGAAGCTGAGCATAACTTCCATGTGGGTCTAAAGATCGCCTCCGGGGGGCGCCACAACAAGCTCAGCTGGATCCACCACTCTTGCCACATCACCTACAGGTAAGCCCCTCTGGGTGGATAAAATTCACTCGCCTGTATATGTAATTATAACGCTACGATGATTACATAACACTGTTGTCGTTGCACGAGATAAAGCTGTGCAGTTTCATTCAAATACCCGTCGAGTCGACCCTGAACATCTTTTAACTTTGTCTTTAGGCCAACTGGAGAAACGGTGGTCACGGTGTTCAACTTGGACAACATGTACGCACCTTTTTTATTTGCCCGTGTGAAGAGTTACACAGCTTCCTCAGAGGGGCCGCTGTAGGGGACACACAGGTGTGCGTGGGAGGATCTGAAGATCTTTCTACTTTTCACAGCATCATGAAGAATACACTGCTACAAAAAGTTGCTTTTTTCTGTACAGCGGAGTCTTTATTTTTATTGACTGAATGTTAGCTCCACATTCGTTGGTCCTCTCGGCATGTTTAGGTTTTAAACATAATGCCCTACTTTTACTGAGGATATGGAATGTATAATACAGTCGATTGTTTTCGGGCTTTCACCTAATCTTGGCTTTCTCTGTTTTTCCTGGTCAAATAAACGGTGTGGGACACGTTCTGTGACAGTCTTTCATTTGTGGAACATCTTTTGGGGCGTATATTCATTTTACAGATGCGGTTTCTGAAATTACATCACAGATTTATTTTATTATTTCCCTTTATTAAGTAAAGCAGAAGTACAACATGAGGCTCAGGCAGAATTATAAATGAGTTCTAAACCACGAGTACTTTTACTACATGACAGCTCTTAGTTAACCATCCACAAACCGGCTATTACACAACTGCCAGTTAAAGCCATTACAGTTACAAATTGTGTTGGACATAAAAGAAGATAAAGACTGAGCCAAACAAAAACGTGAAATAGATCAAGTTAAGTTCAAGGTCACTCCAACAATGTTGTCGTGAGGGGTTTGTACAGTAACTTGTCAGTGCACATTTGTTATATACCGTGGCTCATAACTTCCGACTCAAGCGAGACCTATCAAGGCATTTAACAAACGACGTATAGATTTTGATTATAGATGTGAGAATTGTACAGGGATGGGCCTAGCAGGGACGGCTGTTTTTAAATTTGGTCTCCTGGATAGCCAACCGAAATATAACAAAAGACAATACGCTTATCTTGCAAGCCCCATGTGATAAGATAAGTCACCTCAGTAGTAGCGGGAATAAAGGCTACAGGGCTATAATGGAGGCTCACTAGGAGCAGGTGGTTAATCATTGATGGGGCCCTGGTGAATCTGGAAGTAGAGAATGACAGACGTCACACGGTGACCTTAAGCCTAGAGTGCTCATGAGCGAACCATCAGTCTTCCCTCTTCACAGGGTTGGGTTCAACGAGGTGCACCTGGAAGGCAGTGCATTGGACAGGTTAGGTGTGTTTTCTCCACAGCCTGTGGTCCCTTATAATCCATAAACGGATATCTTACCAGAGCACTCCGTCAAACGGATTTAGCATTTAATAGAACGTGTAGAGTGATCAGACACAGACTAGACGATGTGATTATGTGGAAGGAACTAATCACGGCCGCGTTGTGTCTACGGCCTCATGGCTTGTGCAACACAACACTCTCAGGTTTCACAGTAAAAGAGGAAGTAGCATATTTGATATCTGGGCTTTCCACACCCCCACACTTTTTGGATTGGCTTAAAGTATCTGCTTACGGCATCAACCGAAAATGTGATGACTGCCTTTCAACATACATTTAAAAGACCCTTCCTACTGGATAGGCCAGTCTAAATCAGAATCAGAATCTCTTTATTGTCATTGCACAAGGGGCAACGAAATTGGAGAATAGACATGGTTGTAACTTTTTCCACGTTCCTGAAGTTAACACACATACATATGCATGCACACACACACAGACCCCCCACACACTTGTGGAAGTAAGCAAGGGCACTGTTTGGATAGCGCTCTAGTCAGCAGACAAACTTCACACAAAGAAGTGGTTCTGTTTTCCTAGTGGGTGTGGTCTGTGTCGCGCCACGGCATTCCAGCTCACACCGGGAACGCCCATCGCTGCCTTTCTTCCAAGGGAGAAAAGAAGACGCTCTCATAGAGCAGTCCTTATAGTGCTGCCCCCAGGACACAGCCCCCCGTTCTACCAGTATGGGGGGGCTACACTCCTCAAAACGTCGTCTAAACTGCATGTTTACGGTACTTGGGAACTAAAAATAGTGGATTGACAAATCAGACCTTTTCTTTTTACGAACGTATATAACAATGAGGGTAATTCAGGGCCTGTCAGGGGCAGGATAGCATTGGGTCTGGGGTTCAACTCCTTACCCAAAAGGTTCTGCCCTAGAACCTTCACTGCTGAAGTCCATCTGAACTTCCTGTCAGTCAGTTTGGATTAAAGTGTCAAAGGACCAACGACTTCATAGTAACAAAAAAACAACCTAAAATGTCTAATTGGGGTTAGGCAGTTATCTCACACACCTGAGATTTCAGTATATCAGGAACTCAAACCAAAGCAGGCAGACAAAAACTAAAGTACAGCACGGATGAAACATTAGTGATTTTTATTCATAGCATTTAGTGACAGTTTAAAATGGACTTTGGCCTACAATGAGGCTTCAATTTTTTTCAAAATTTTATAAACATTGGGTGCCTGTGTATGTGTGTGTGTGTTTAACACACACTCACACACACAATTTTACCTGTGAATCTTTGTATAGCATTTGTCCTTAAAATGCATTTCAGCTGTCAGTGGGTGAAAAAACAGATTTGATGAGGAGCCACACTTAGGCCTACCTGCATTTCATTGATAAGGCGTATAGGCAATACAACAGTATAGCTATAGATGGGTGTTTACAATAGTAAGTATATATGTATATATATATTTATATATATATATGAACAATGAACATACATACAAACACTCGAGTAGCAATATTCATAAGGCATTTGCAACTAGGACATGTCATGGAATACTCTGCGACAAGTTCAATGCATTTCACCTCCAACCAGAAAAAGGGAAGGAGTAGTTTTTATAATCGACCATGTATGACTGGCTCGATGCATCCTGTGGTAAAGCTGAAAATACACAGCAATGTGCAGGGGGGCCCAAGTTTGCCGGTCTGACGAGTACTCTACAATCGTTTATAAATGTGCAAGTGCTTCGAGAACGCGCACAAAAACAAAGAAAGATGCCACTGCTCCACATAAAAAACCGTGTGGTTTTTTTTTTCTGCGATGGACTTTGGCTTTGGATCCCCGGTCTCTTCGTTCTCTTCGGACGTCAGGAGCCCCAACACAAGCTGTACCATTATGTGGTGGAGACCGGGGCTTCATGACAGACATTTACACCCTGAGAACCCTCCATCATATTGTAAATCTACCAGTAGGATGGGCTTGGAGGCAGAGGTCTGTGCAGTGCTTTACAGAGGAAGGCCGTCCCCACATCAAAGCCCTTGCCTTTTTCATCGTTCAGTGTTCTTCAGACGTAAAGGTTTTAAAAAGGTCAAAATTACTAAATATAGCTACTAAATGTCTATCTGCCCTTTGTATCGAAGCTTGTGTTTAATGGTCTGGAGGAATGTTGCTGGATTTTGGGGTGGAAGACATGGCATGCCAAGCAGGAGGAGTGTGGGTTTTCTACGCTCGTCTTGGATTCAGAACTCTGGCAGACGTTTCCACCGAGTGTATGAGATCCGCGCCATCGCGCTTCGGGCCTGCTGATCAGACCGATCACCGACTGCCAAGAAGTCAGCGTTTCACAAGCCAGGTTAAAAAAAAAAATGTAAGACATAGTTAAAAAACAAAATCTAAAGGATTCCTAAACTAGACTGTACATTAATAATATCCCATCCGCTCAGGGTTAAACCGCTGGCCAACCAGGTGGCTCTTGTACATAATAAATACATCAAGTCACAACTATAGAGGGAACACGTAGTACTACAACCAGTACAGGGGAAGGGCCAGAAAGAATGTTCTATAATTAGGAAGATAATTCTCGATTTTATTACCGGATGTCACTCGACAAATCAACTTAGCGTTGAGCTCTCTCCGGGCTGCCTCAGACGGCTCTAGTGCTTTGATCCACGGAACCGTTGTAGACAGAAGGTACGGGAATGACAAGTGTGTGGCTTTGTGAGCGACGGGCACCAAGGAAGGGCTGGGAGAGGCCCTTCGTCAACCAGCAAGCTATTCGGCTATGGAGGCGTGTTAAATATATGGAGTAGAAACTATTGTCTCACAGATAAAACCAGTCCTGGAAGTACAGCTATGATAGCATTATGTAATACCATTAGTGGTAATATGTGCAAAAATATGTAAAAGTCTCTGGATAACTGGGGCTATCGCTATTTTTACTTTCCCAAGTGGATACCAAACTATTTGAAGTTCATCGTATGAACGGGGATATATACACGTGTCCCCGGAACAGCTGCTGCTCTACAACAAAGGGCTCGGTGAGGTCGTGGTACTGTACATTAATCCACCCTCAGCTTTTTATGGAGAGAGTGTTCCACGTGGGACACTCCGTTGGCGTGTCCGTTCGTTGAGGAGCCGTTCTTAAGGGACACCTTCTGCTTCTTGTAGGTCTGTTGGGGTTGAAGCGAGGGAGACGAGACAATGGAGACAGAATGTACGAAAAGAATGTTAATCAACTGGTATTCTCCACGGAGGCAGTGCATCACTCATGCCCTGCCTGCCAAACCTGAAAGGCCACGTGTGTCCCTCATCTACTGTCTGACATACTGCGAGGAATCTGAATATCAGAGGGAGATCGTACTACGCATGCTCTGTGTTTCTCACATCGGTCTGATCTGCTACCATTGACTGATGACTGATTAAAAAGAGGACATTCCGATCAGATACTGATCGGAATGTCTCCTTTTGATAATGGAAGAAAGTGTGACACACAAAATAAGGCTAGACAGAAGGGTACAAATAATTCCACTAAAATAGGAGAGAGAGAGCCATCATACCCAAGATTTCTCTTTAAAACATTAATCCAAAACTGATAAAAACGTATAAAGAGCAAAACCAAAAAAAAGAAAAGTAAATCTTCTCGGCTGACCTGAATGTAAAAGTTGGTGAAGAGTATGATGAGGGTCACCAGGTATCCTATCTGGAACCACACCCAGCCCCGGGGGAAGTTACAGGGCCACGCCAGGGCACACAGCGTCTGGGTCATCGTCATGAAGAACTGAATCTGGAGGGAGACAAGGCAGGGAGTTCAGGGGAACCGCAGCACGATAACAACTGAACCTGGAGGGAGTTCAGGGGAAACCGCAGCACAATAAGAACTGAACCTGGAGGGAGACGACAGAGGAGGTTCAGGACAGCAGCAGCAGCAGCACAATAATAACACACAGGTGGGCTTAAGATGAAAGGCTTTGGGAGCACTGGGAACAACAAAGCAACCGATTGAAGCAGCGGGCGTACCAGTTGTCCCTGTGTGATGTACTTTTTCCACCAGAGGTATGGCCGCAGGGCCGGCACCGCGGACAGGCCGTAGTAGGAGTACATCAACACATGGATCAGGCTGTTGAGGGCCGCCCCGAAGTACGCTGGCAGAACACACACAGGAGAGAGACGGCGCATGAATTATTACTGAGAAGGAGGCCGGCGAGTGAGTGGCTGGTACAGGCAAACGGTCGGGTCGAACGCGTCGCTCGGCCAACTCAGTTATTTAACACCTCCGGATCGGCTGGGTGGCAAGTAGGGACACTGGACTAATGAAACGGCGAGTCAAACGCCAGTTGAGAAGGCATTTCAGATACATTTGATGATTTAAAATCAAAAAGAGGAAGATTTAAAAAAAAAAAAAAACTGAAATCATTTTGTGGTTGAGACAGGAAGAGATTTGAAGGAGAACGGTGAAAAGAACCACAGAAGGCTTTTCGATAGTGGGTGTATCGCTTGCAGGATATCAATTATTTAACCCGGCTAGTCGAGGCCTTGGGACGAACGCTGGCTACTGGAGTGACGTGCATCACTGGAGGGTGAAGTCGAGCTGGGACACTCACAGTGGCCACAGGGCACCCAGTTCATGACGAACCACCAGATGTTGGGCATGCTGGCGTGATGGTAGATGTGGAGGAACGTGATCTGATGGTTGTTCTTCCGCAGGATGAAGAAAAAGGTGTCCATGAACTCGATGAGCTTGGAGAAGTAGTACCACCAGAGCACATGGATGATCTGGGGAGAGAACAGACAGAAACCAAAGCTCAGGATGGTTGGAGTCACAGACGTAGCGAATAAAAACCAACGTACGAAACAAAAATAAAATAAGGTGTCGTGTTCTTCGCAGAGGAAGACTCGATAGTAGCTTGAGGTGATTTTATCGATGTACTCCTCACGTGATCAAGAACATGGCCACATTTCCAAAAGGCCTTCAAGGTTAAGCATGAACCATAAAACGTAACAATCTGCGGCCATAACTGGTTGTGGTGTTGGCACAGTGAGCCATATTGTGCTATCACAGACGGCCACCTGGGCCTTTGAAGAAGGTTATCATGTCATAAAACATTACAGTAACTCCTGTCTGCTGCTCATCGGATGGGATTTTCAGGTACTGGCTTATTTAACTTCCACCTATATCCAGATCCATATATATACATATTTATATATGTATATTTATATGTATACGTCTTTCACTTCTCTAAGCACTTGCACACAAACATATATATTGCTATATATATTTATTAATTTATTTATATATATATGTATATAAATAGAAAAATACACAAAGGCCTATTCAATTTGTTTCATACAAATATATAATTTATTTACATATTATTTATTGTCTAACCATTAAGAAAAGTATACAAAATGAACATAAAGTTCCAACAGTTATTCAGTCGCTCAGTCACCTTGTTATCGGTCTCGTCATCGCTGTGTGTGTCTTGGCAGTAGAAGTCGTACCCTCCACTCCTCACTGCGGCCACCAGCTGCGGACAAAGTCGGTCAAGCAAAGCGTGAGAGGCTGGACTGTAGTGGAGGAATTCACTGCATTACGTCACGGCTATGTGAAACTATATCGAACATAACACACACACACACACACACACACACACACACACACACACACACACAATAACAGTCTTCTGTCATTTGGGGGAGATGAGGAGGAAGACGATGGCTAACTGTTTATAGACTCAAGACGAAGGCAAGTTTTTATTCACACACACACACACACACACACACACACACACACACACACACACACACACACACACACACACACACACACACACACACACACACACACACACACACACACACACACACACACACACATTCTTGGAATCACTGCATTTTTCTTTTAACATGCAATACACTGTGCGTCAAAATGATTAAACAGTGTTCCGGGTTATGAAGGAGTTGTGCAGTCAAACCAGGGTGCAGCCTCCATGACCTTTGTCCCAGATACACCATAGAGCCAAAACGCTACGCAGAACCCTTGATTCACAGGCTGCTGCAGGGGACCCCATCAACCACAGGTATCCTGGTACATGGTTGACCTCTCAGTTGTCACCCTCAGTGTTAGCCTCCATTATGTTTCAATATCTCCCATTATGTTTAATCTCTCATTATTCGTCACTGTCCCGTTATTATGATTTGGCACGAACTCAACTCAATTCACCTCGACCATCAGTGTATAAACACATGACAAGGGCGGGGCGATGGGATACCTTCCAATCATTGGCCGTTTTCTATGTTAAACATACAAAAAGGCGTCACCCCCTGTTTCCTATTGGGTTACCGTTAAGCAGAGAAAGGCCAATCACGACATCGCCGACACCCTCTGCAGGTTGAACCCGTCGGCGGGTTGTGATACCAGGGTGGGATCGCCGCCCAGACCTGTTTGTCTATGGGGGGTCTGTTGTTGGGCTGGTAGAAGAGGATTTGATGCTGATACCAACCCCTCAGTTGCTCCATTGATCAATGGCTTCAGAACAATAGGGGCTTAGGGACAGGTCTGGCAGGGACGAGGAGGAAGGTGAATCAACGGCAATTGTTTGACCAAATCCTCCAGAGTAGTGTGGGGTACAGACAGATGTTGGGCAGGGAGGGGGATAAGAACAGGCTAAGGACCAAACATTCAGTCCCTGATCAACTAACAGCGGGGGGTCAGAGACAACTCTGTCAGGGAGGGGGCTGAAAACAATATGAACTGTTTAGCAATTAACATAGTGTTCTTAAATCCTCCGTTTGACACTTCTAAGTCTCATCAATGATCATGTTAACTGTCACGGGAATGACTTTGTTCTTCCTCAGAAACCTTTCCAATGTACTTTTCTCAAATGTGGACTTTAAATGGCAGGCCAGAGACAGAAAGAATCCTGCCGATCCTTCTAGTTCATCGCGCTGGGCGTAGTGAGCTACCACAGACATCCATTGGGCCATTCCAGGGGATTTACCCCCCGCTCGCCTTGAAAACAGGCCATCACGTTGAAAGCTAATTGCTCTAATGATGGGGAAGGATACAGCTGCAACATGATGCTCTAATAACCCGGCTGTCCTCATGACTTCCGGTTCTGGGCCATCAGTGAGGAGAGGGGAGTGGGAGCACGTTGTCTCATGCATGGGTCTCTGCAACGCAATCCAAGCAGTTTGATGTCTGCATCGATCCGGGTGCCCCACGCCGCTGGTTAACGACTGCATCAGTTCGGGAGAATCCACGCTGAGAAGGCAGAGATCGGCCTCGCTCGATGCTGATCCACCGAATAAGAATAGATTCACGTCTCCGCATGATTCATCAACACTGCTTTCCTAATTGATTCAAGAGCCTAGACGCTGTCCCGAGTATTTACACATCACCAGATGTGAGCGAGGACAAGCCCCTCGTCCCGGATGGATTATAGACATTACACAAGCTAAAAACACAGCAGCAATCAGGGTTTACGGTTTAAGGACGGCTCCGCCCCTCCCCGAGGCTGTAACACAATAAAGAGCAGCTCGGTGTGCACTTTGATTCCCAGGACGCCCCAGCTGCTGTCAAAGGGTCACGACAGGGCCCTGAGAGAGCGCACGTGTCGAATCAACCAGCACGTGCGCTTGGCTGGGTCCGGGCCTCCGGCCTCTGACCCCTTATACAGCTGAGGTATTTCTTCAGGAAGTCTTCTCTTTGCAACGTGGTCCGGGCACATGTTTCCCCCTTTCCCCCTGGCCATGGCCTCTTGCGGTACTAATTGTGTATAAATGTCGGGGAGCTGGCAGTAGTAACCCAGCCACTACACGTGTTTCTATCCATTTTGTGCACCATGTGCATATGAGGTAGCCGGCAAAAGGTCATGGTGATAATTAGTGGTACACTTAAGGTCAAAGGTTTAGTTATATCAACCGCTTGTTTTGACGACTTCATAAGCGATCCATTGGGTGGATTCACCCTGGTTCACCCTGGTTTCCAGTTTGAAAATGGCTGTTGTGTACCAGTCGGTAAAACAGCCTCGCTCGGCAATGCCGCCTGTAAGGCACATTTGTTTGACCCCCGTTAATAATTAGGTCCTCTAAATCTTTAAGATATCCAATGCAAACCTTGTCAATTAGATATTAAGCATGTGCGTACCATGGCCGTCCTCAGAAGACAAAAGGAGGCTGTAGGGATGTCTGTGAGGATTTGTTTGTTGTAACAATGACCCCTGTCACAGCCCAGCTGTGCCCTCCCCCTCCCCCACCACCCCCCCAGACACCACCCCCTATCTCTGGTGGTTGGGTTTCTGTGAACCACACCAAAGGCCACTGGCCTGTGTCTCATCCAGTCCAACCAGTCCTATTTAATTCAAACCACAGCACACAATGCTGAGCGGCGTGTGACCGGTATCTACCGATCAAGGGTTCATCTTGAATGAGACCATAGCTGGCTTTTGTTTGACTTTTAAGCCCTTTCAGTCATTTACTAGCGACTCGGACGATTCCGATAAATGTGGTTAACGAGCCCTCAGGGGTCAGAAGGGCATCTCTCTCAAGGGGGCGTACAGGTTATGCTGCGGACATCAGGGATCGAACACCCTAATACAGCCACCGGGGACTACGCTTTAGTGACATCCTAACAGAAACCGAGAGGAATCGAAAAAAAAAAACACCAGTGCACCATAACACTTTGGTTACCATGCATCACTAGCGGCGAGGGGCCCATCAAAGCTGTCCCACTTCCTCACCTCATAGAACATGTAGAAGGAGAGCACGGTGAGGACCAGGTTGTAGGCCACCAGCAGGGGTCGGCAGGACAGCGGCTTGCGGTCCCTCATGAACTTGGGCCCCAGCCACAAGATGAGCAGGTAGGCCAGCGACAGCGCCAAGGTCGGGGGGTAGTTGTCGAGCAGGAGCCATCCCTTCACCCGCTGGTCTGGAAGCCAAAGCGCATGTTAGGAGTTTGAACGGGGGGGGGGGGGGGTACATGTCTTACTTTGACACTGCAGTGTGTGTGGCTTTCTGGCGTCGAGTGCACTTTTAGTGTCCTTGCAACGAAAGGGTCAGAGAAGGGATGATGGGGGGGTTAGAGATAAAGTGGGTCATCGGTGGACACGTAGTTGTCCTTTGTTTGGGTTTGAGGAAGTGGTCGAGGGGGGATTAATAGAGAGACTGAGCAGTGGGAAGCGAGGAGGAAGGGTGTTGCCATATAAGGAATAATTGTATACAGTACATGTATGGACAGAGAGTGTAGACATACCCGTTCTAAATATAGGACATACTGGGTGAAGGCGAATCCTACTCTCTCCAAAACCACTAAAGGCAGAGTGTGTGTTACATGGGTAAAAACTGGTTGTTGAAGGTCAGTGTCTCTGGTACATTTGTTCTCTCAACTAAGGCTTAAGGCATGGTCGGCTCATAGCACACAAAGTCAAACTCTGATTGGCTATTAAGAAGGAGTGACATTTAATAACAAAAACGATATGAAACAAATGTATCTTCCAAGAGCTCGCTATTAAGCTTTTTAAGCGGTTAACGTAGCAGTAAACCCAGAAGTCTGTTTGTCTAACATCTGAAAGGGTTATGTTTAACATAGGTACCATAAGATAGCCAGGAACGTAAGTACGCTGTAGGAAAAGAAACATTTGGCTCAAGAAACGAGTATCCACAATAATGATAATGATATGCACTGGTTTTGCTATTTAGTAGACGCTCAGGTCCAAAGCAAAGTGAATTCAGTGTGATTACTGAGCAGCTAGAGTTAGTCATCTTGCTCAGGAATGCCTACAGGCAGACAGAACAAAAGAAAACATTTGGGATCAAACCTGGTTCCTTTTGGCTGGGAGTCCAACCCACCAGCCCCTACACTAGCCACCCGCCGTTCTCTTTGTTGCTGTTTTTTAACTCAGACTTTGAGGTGGATGATAAAAGCTCCTCGGGACCCCAGACAATGACAGGAAGCTATGGAGGAAGTGATGCAGGAGTTACACGAACAGCAGCGAAAGGCAATGGATGTGGAACCTTACCTCTTGGCCCCATCCATGATTCAATGTAGATGTTTAATCTGTGATTGAATGGCTCCATTTATCACCTGTGATGACAACACACAAAGGAACGATATCAAAAACACAATAGTATAATAGGAGATTTACAATTTCACTATTGAGTCGACACACCGCGAGGGAATTACGATTGTATATCGGTTAGGAGCTGATCAGGGTACGGCATCTTGCTCAAGATGCCTACAGGCTGCGGACATTGGGGATCGATACAGTACCTTACGGCTGGGAAGAGATCTCCCTATAGCTATCCTGTCCAATCTTTGATCAGCAACTTTATCGTTCTACAGTTTGAACATGTATCGCTTATACTTTAAACTATACAACGCATTGATACATGTTTGAAATGTTGTGAGTTAATAGTCTATAGTCGATTTCATCAAATAAAAGTTTTACTACAATGTGTTTAAGGATATTTTAACAATAAGCATGGACAAGACAAAGCCACTGCCTGTAGAGCACTCCTCTGAATCGCACCATAGTTTCAAACTATCCCTGCAAAGAAGGCACACACATAATTATCACACTCAAGACGTCTGTGTACCACTTCTTACTTCGAGGTTCAATTTAATCATGTCACAGAGAACCATCATCTATATTGCATGTGTATTGGGAGATAAGGCGCAGGAGATCTGTCTGTGACGTGCGTTGCGATGCCATGTCAGATGCTGCTGTCCTGGCGCCACGCGTGTCACTGTGTAATGTGAAACGCTTCTGCAAGTCGATAAGCCAGTGCACTCCGTTATTAGTAGCAATTTCATACAAAGCGTTGGTGTAGCAGTATTCATTTTGCTGAGTAATTTGATACGATATGCATGCATTGGTTTAATGGGATGAATGTATGTGGAATACACTGGGGTTATTCGCGTTGCCCTGGGTTTCTGGGGACAGAGAAACAGATCCGCTAATGAGAGGACCTATCAAATTATACCGGTAGCTAAGCTACACTATCTCTCTAGCTATAATGTTTTACATACCAATATATTTTATAACACGGTAACAATTGGCTTTTGTGTATCATAACCTAGCCCCGATAGGGTTATTTAAATCAACCAAACGATATATCTGTACAAAGGTCAAGTGATACCTGTGCATGATAATCTGTTTGTTTAGAAAGTACAGTATCATTCCACAGACTAGTACATGTTTATTGGAGGACTAACGCATATCAACACAACAGACATCTAAAGCGAAAAGAGTTTAAAAGGATTTGGATATCAAACAAGAATAACCCATTCTGGGCAACATCCCATCACTGAAATGAAAGCGGATGAACAAATAATGTTTCCGGAGGCAAAAACATCCTGATATAGATGGAGAGGCCTAGATGCACCTTCATTTTATCTTTATTCTATATTCCAAAAAAAGCGGATTTACTTATATCGATGCACTTCCGTGAGTATGTATCCGTATATTATACATTCATATATTTATAATGATGGAATTCAACTTTAAAACGTAGCCAAAAAGCACATGCTCCAACCAGCACCAACATGCGATTCAATCAACCAACGTGTTTCCTCGTTACTGACAGGACTAGGGTCTATGGAAAATAACATTATTAACAAGTCTTTAGTTTCCATTTCATCGCGAAAGAACAGAAAACAGTCAACATACCATAGCGTACAAAAACCAACAGTTGGCTCCGTCAAACTTTAAAAGAGTGCGAGTGGCGTCCGGAGCTCGGTTCTTTCCCTCTAGACGCGGTGGTTCTCTGCATAACCCCATAGAGGGGAGGGGAGGGGGCGCGGGAGGGCTCCACCACCCCTGGCGGTGGTGTCGCCTCCTGGTCGCATCTAGGCTACGGCACAACAGAGGTCACCGCCTCATCATCAGCCGACAAACATCCAGTCTGACGCCATTCCAGTCCTACGAGTAATCCGCAAAACCCTCGGAAGTCGAGCTGTTATGGTCGTTCCTCACACAAAAACTCGAACATTGTTAGCGAAGCGCGAATAACGCGGTAAAAAAAAAGAAGCAATGTTACCTACCTTGGGGGGAGTCGCTGTGTAACCTTGGCTTCCCGGTATCCGCACAACGTGCAGCCTTGTGGTGGAGTGGGAAACGAGTGGGAGGAACACGTCGACTGGCCGGGTGCCGTGTGCGAGCATTAAAACAGGGCGCCGGTGTTTGCTATCGCAGAACAGGCCAAAATAATCTCAAACAAAGCCGTGCCCCTCTCTTTACTAGATTAGCATACACCAGTGAAACCGTGCATCTCTACGTTACCGGGGTCTAGTGAAAGATGTACTTTTATTTTTTAAATCTTGAAGTCCTTAAACGCCCGGAAACTTGATGGATGGAATATGAATGAATGAATGAATGGCTGTGCTTTAAGGCTATATCGAAACATATGATTATATCAAAAGTACACAATTAATTCAGTTCACCCACTTTTTAGGGTGGTGTACCCTACTAAAGATCTATAGTTGACCTTAAAGTTTAATCAAGTGTCAGGATGTCTACAGCAAGCCTGCACCCACAGATCAATATATTAATCATGCCTGTCTAAATAAGCAAAGTAAGTAAATAGCAAAACCAGAGTAATTATACATTAGAGAAATAATACAGTATTAATAGATTTTACGGTGGAAGCCTGCACACTACAATTACACATTTCTTTACATTGATCAAAACATTATCGATCGGAATAGTCTATTCGGGGGCATGGTCAGAATCGTGTTAACCTCTCTATGAGGATTAGGATTTTAGATAGGTATTCTGTAGGATTAATCACTGGGTTTATAATTATCTGCATCAAAGCACATCTTGTTAGAAAGCCCTGAGCTGGCCATAAGTCAGACGAGCACCGTCCTTAAGAGCTAGAGCATTGGCGCCATCTAGCGGTAGAATAGGACTAGGCGGCGGCGTCTCCTCCAAAGGACACTCCAGTGAAACCTGATAACCACACCATTTGTGAAGTGCTCATGAAATGTGTTTATAGTCTTACATTTTCATTAAGTTTTATTTTGATAAAGACGCGCATAAAGTGGGTTTGATTTAAGCATGCAAGTTATCCTTTAATTCTTTTAAACGTATTTTTGAATGAATACCAAAGCCTTCTGGACGCAGTGTCGGACGACCCACAGTCCTCCTCCGATCACGCAAATGTGCTGACTGGTAGAATTCCTAGCGGGGTGTCAACTAGAAAATGCGGACATGGTTGGAATGAAATCGCCGTTGTTTAGAGAGCGAAGATCAAACCACCTTTGTTGCAGACAAATGTCGGGGGTGGAAAAGTTAAAACCTCATCTGAAATATAACATGCAGCATAATTCTAGAGGTAAAGATAAAAGCAAACCTTTGCTTTGTACCAAGACCGAATGTATGCAATTAAAATACTAGTCTGCTGAAGTATTCAATTTATTTTAAACATTCCTTTGAAGCTGTTTAAACTAGGTCTGCTTTGTCTTTCACCACCTCAAGCGGAAAAACCAGTACAAAAATATAACCACCACATGTGTGTGTAATATTGAAAAGACACATTTATTTTTTCATAAAGCGGAGCGTGCAACATGATTGAATGCTGTGCAGATTTATTGGAAACAGCAAACATTGCAAAAGTCTCAATCTCCACTTGCATTTAGCTCTCATTTCTACATTGTGCCAGCAGAGCAAGGCAAGCAGGATTCAGCACTTCAAAAGCGAAAGATTTCTACTACATGCCGAGAGGACTAATTTAAAAGAACCCACGTTAATGTTAAAAGCCCTGTAGGTGCTGTATATACAAAAAAACAACAACACACAACGATTAAATGCCCGCTATTGTACACCACTGCTAAAATGTACATTCACCAACGCTGGCGTCCTTCAACCACCAGTGAGAAAGTAAATATATACACATTTCAACGCCTCGCGCTTTAACCTTTTTTTCTTTCTCCGTTCTATTAAAATAAGTCGATAATCATAAAAATCTGATCAATTATGTACACACTTAGTGCCAAATGGGTGTCTTAAGTTGCGCACGTGTGGCACTCTGAAACGCTACCCCCCCCCCCCCCCGTGACAAGCCACATACTTGGTCTCTACATGCCGACGGGACCTGCGACGGTTCGGTTCACGCTACAGTAGAACGCCGCGGTGCTCTCATTTGAACCGGTTGATGGGCTCCCCGAAGAGCTCGGGGCAGCGCTCCTGCCCCGTGGCGATGCGGTCGCACTTCCTCAGGAGGTCGTAGTTGATCTTGTCGGTGACGACGCTGTCCTGCTGGTACTGCGGGTGCTGGGAGACGAACTCCCTCATCCACTTGGCCATGGTCATGAGCTCCCCTGTGGGGACACAGAGGCCACGCCGTGTGGGGTGAGGCCCTCGGCATCGCGGCTCGCTACTACAAGCCTGAGGCTAAGAGGCAACGGTCACGCCCAGATTCTTTCTGATAAAACCAAACTTCTTCATATGCATGGGAAAAATGCAAAATATATGTAATATTTATAGAACAATGGTGTGCATTAACTTTGAAGCGCTATACGATTTTGCAATTTTTTCCGAATAGAAACAATGGAGAAAGAGTGAGTGAGTGAGTGAGTGCGTGACAGTGAGTGAGTGAGTGCGTGCGTGCGTGACAGTGAGTGCGTGCGTGCGTGACAGTGAGTGCGTGCGGGCGTGCGTACCTGAGGCTCGTTTCTTGATGAGCTTCAGGTAATTGAGGATGGTGCAGCGCGTGTCCACGTCCACCTCCATGTTCTCCAGGTAGCAGTTGAGGATGGGGATCAGCCCCGGGAACACGCCCTCCTAGCGGACAACAAAAAGAAGAACACAATTCAACACACATACATGCATCGCCACATAATACTGTGAATACACACACCGCAATTGTGTAAGTATCTGATTTAATTTACTTTACTGTAATAGGGTTTTGGTCCTATTTTCGTCATTACTTCATTTATATTAATAATTATTTTATTGTGTACCATTTCCATTCAGGAATGAATCTACTTCAAATAACTGAATTTCTCTTTGTGGGGGGCTAGACCTGGGGGTGGATGGGGGGGGTTGGGGGGGGTGAGTGTGGTTGAATGTCGTATGATGTCTTATTTGCGTATATGTGTAACCGTTTTCTGTATGAATTATAAAATACAATAAAAAATTCTTTGAAATGAATGACTCCATTTCTCCCTCCGTTTTGAATGCGAGGGCGTTCCCACCTTCCCGTTGATGATGGTGTCGATGCTCATCAGCATGTACTCCTCGCTGTCGCCGTCCGTCTCCACGCCGTTCTGGGCGGACGCCGTGGCGCCGTCCAGCCCGGGGTTGCACCCTAGAGGGCGGGAGAGAAAGGAGCCCGCGATGAGTAAGGACCCCCACTGGGACAGCGTCAGCAGACCCACCGCGGAACGCCCCCCTTGCCTTTGAAGATGTCCTTCCGGAAGTAGAACATGTCTTCCTGCACAGCGTTCCTCTTCTGCGCGACCTTCATGTTCTCGTCCACCTGTCGGCGAGAACCAGGAGAATTCACAAAACTTAAAAGAGAAAGAAAAAACTGTGTTTGGGTACATGCCCCTCCACATGCAAGTGGAAGACACTGGACCGTAAGAGAACAGGACGATGAAAAGCTGCCAAGGCCAGATGTGGCTATGAAGCTGGCCAAACCGACTGTGAACGTGGAGAAGAGGACCATACAATGCAGCACTGCCTTGTCTGCCCCCTACTACCCAACCAGTGCAGCTCAAAGGGATCTCCCAGGGTTCAATAAAAAAGCTGGGTGGACTGAGTGAAGAAATGGGAAACTGTCACATAACCCACCAGCTACAAAGACGAGAAAAGAAGAAGAACAACGAGACCACATACAAGCCTAACTGCCAGAACAACCCGTGACGAAAGATAATATGTACCTTAGACAGGGGGATGAGGAAGTCCAATTTGTAGGATAGGATCACTCTTGTGAGGAGCACGACGAACACCACGTACGCAGAGTTCTCAAAGTCAGTCAGCTGCACCTGGAAGAACGCCAAAAAAAAAATGTGTCAATCACAATTTTCCTTCCCTCAGATCGAATCTCATTAAAACCCGCACGAGGCTCCGGTGGTTACCTCCATGGGGCGGAATTCAACCCTCCAGCCGATGTCCGAGTTTGGGGGCGGGGGTTTGAATCTCATGGTCTGCCAGTTGGTGGACTGGAGGTTCTATGGACCAAAACATAATGATGATGATCAATAAGCTGTCCACACGAAGTTAAGCAGACCTCACTGGCTATGCTGAGCCTTTGTTAGCACTGGTACTTATGCAATCACAGGCAAACACTTGCCTCGAAGTGATCGGACTCGTTCTCGTCGTCCAGGTTCAGCTTCTCCTCAAATATTGAAAGAGGGTCTCGGATGAAGAGGTGGGCTATGTGTTGAGCCAGCAGCTTGTCGATCCCTGAGACACAGCGATCAGACCATTGGTTTCACAATACGCACCGCGCCGGCGAAGTACGGAGTTCAGGCCAGACTCTTTTGAAATCTGAAGGGTGACCGGAGTGACTGTGAATTTGAACGTACCTCCAT
This sequence comes from Gadus morhua, assembly GCF_902167405.1. Taxonomy (NCBI): domain Eukaryota; kingdom Metazoa; phylum Chordata; class Actinopteri; order Gadiformes; family Gadidae; genus Gadus; species Gadus morhua. The sequence goes on from NC_044062.1 coordinate 3,230,965, forward strand.
CCAGGAGCTGTTTGTAGATGTCCTCGTCGATGGTCAGGTCGATGTCGTTGTACTTCTCCCCGCAGCTGGAGAGGTAGCTGTCGATGGAGTCGTAGCGCGACTTGAAGATTCTGTATTTGTCGTTTTTCAAAGGCTGCAAAAAAGGACAAGAAGAAAGCTTTTCACAATGTTTGAAGACTAAAACGGAGAACAAATCCATCTGGTGGTATACAGCCCAATAACATGTGGCACAGGGTCCACACCATACTCAAGTTCCCATAAAAAAGGGCAGAGCCTATTATTTCACCGCCCCCACACCCTTTACCAGAGAAGCAGAATTGTATTACCTACACCAGACCGCAAAAACACATAACACAGGGTCGGGCTCAGGTTACTCATAAACTTCCTCCAACACCGACACCTGCGTCGCTGGAGTCAGCACGTGCCTCTAGCAACGACTCCCACAATTAAAGTTCATCCAATAAAACCCCTCGGATTCCAGCAGCTCACCTTAAGGCCTCTTTCCTCCGGTGTGCGGTCATCCACCGAGGCAGAAATAACCCCCCAGCGGCAATCAATATCGGACACGTACCCCCGGTAGAAGGGTGAGGCAGCACTCAGGGCCATCTGTGAGGAGCGGGCAAAACAAGCGCTCCACTTTATGCAGTCCGTTTGTTTGTTTGGTTGCAGCCCAAAAAAAACCACAATGGCTTCCAAACTCCCAGGACAAGGGGAGTTAGAGTCTGCCTTTTGAGAATGTTTGTCTGGACCGTGATATTTACTCTTTTACCATCTTTATATAACAATTACATTTCTCTTTTTTGAGTGACATTGTCATTTCGATGCTGTTCAGATGCTGCGCATGTAGAGCCATGCAACCTGCCTTTGTTGGCAGGCTGCTCCATTAATCAACGTCCTATCCCCTTGGTAATTCAAAAAGAATCAGATGGTAAGACTAATGCAAGCTGATTCAAGAGTAGAATGCATTAGAAGGCCAATCTCTGCCAAGTAATGGACCTTGAATGTTTCACTATAACACCGCCAATGCCTTATCGACTTACCACAATAGGGCAGAATGTTGCCAGTTGGTCGTACAGATATCTTGCCTCGGCAATGCTGCACGCTTGGAATGTCACCTGCGGTAAAGAGAGGTGAAGGCGGGTCAAAGTACAGCACTGCAACGCCTGGTCTGTGTTGCAAATCGCACTCTGCTCTTCCTGTTGGCCCCTGACCAGCGATGCAAATCGAAAAAAGCTACCAGTGTAGATTACGTGCACAGCCGTCGAGCATATCCAGTATCACGGTCGAGGTGTGACTGGATGTGTGCGTGTCGGCCCGTGTCCTGGTCTCTGTGTGTACCTGGAGGCAACAGTTGCCCATCCCGAAGCCCATGGCGTCCATGTAGATGTGGTCTGGTAGCGCGGCTCTCGCCCCCTCCCCGTCGTCCTCCGGAAAGTTCTCCACGAAGGGAGTTGGGGTTTTCTGGTCCCTGAAGACTGGGACAGACACAGACACAAGACCATGAGAATAAAAGCAATATAGCACTTCTGTTCCGTGCTATGAGCTGCACATGTAGACTTGAAGGCCTTGGAAACAAGACGCTACTCGCAACACTTACTTGGTACATTGATGACCACTTTCTCGCCTCTCCTGTGACGTATGTTTCTGGTCAACGTGCTGAAAAGAGGGTACGGAACATCAACATAGAACCACACACGATTAAGCCTCACATCGGGAGGCTTAGGGAGGCAGGACTCCCCTCACTCCTCCCACCAAAACATGCCGTCGAGTCCCGAGCTGTCCCATGAGCGTACCTGAATCTTGGATGTGTATTGATCGCTTCGTCTGGGAAGAACAAAGACCTGGAGACCCCCGCTTCCACAGGTGTCGGGCGATACTCTGGTTTGGTGAAACCCGGGCAACCTAACCTGGAAACATCAGACATTTACTGCACAATTCCATCTCAATATATGTATACATAAATAAATACATATCAGAGAGAGAGAGAGGGAGGATATTTTGGTAACATATTGAGCGTTCTTTATAGGCCTCCATGAGGCACTAAGTGGAAGTGCCCCAGGACCTCCTCTCCAGCGAGGGGCTGCCGGCTGGCCCGTCTACCTGGGGAAGGCGGTGACTGTGCAGAGGGTCTCGTTGGGCTTCAGCGCGGCAGAGGCCTCTCGTCGCCTCTTGTCCATGTTGTCCTCCACGGTGTTGAACTCCGACATGGTGCCGCCGTACGGCTGGCCGGGGGTGCCTTCGATCATGTAGCTGCCGTACTCCGGCCTCCACAGGGTGGGGTGGCTGGGGTAACAAAAGAGAGATTTAGACCCGGGGGAGGAAGGAACCAGCCAGGTGACGTCATCGACGCGCCGAGCGTGCTTCCACAAAGCCACGCGTGTTATCACAGTTTTGCCGACATGCTCAGTCACGCAAACAAGAATTTGCCCCCCCGTTTACCCTGGCTGGCCTCAATTATTTTCTGCTTTCCATCGGCCCCCTTTGTCTCCCAAGTTTCCAGCCAAGCCGCCCAAATGACTGAGTAATAAGCGACCCGTAGACTGAGGGGGGAATTAACAGCGGCAGTAAGTGTGACTTTGACTATTTGTTCACTCGTAATCTCGTTTAATACCGCTTTGGCTTTGAACAATCCGTGAGACACTTTATATTCCTACACAATGCTGTTGTGTCATTTCTAAGTGGCCACTAGGAAATGGCATACATTATGCACTTTGTGCAGTATTTCTTTCAAATATTTATACATTTATGAACTGGTTATCAAAGTAATCCATCTATACCGCCCCAAGTACTTGAACTTTGTTTTCTTTGAAAGTGTTTTGATACAGAGGAGTGGCATACAGTGCAATAAAGACACATTTATGTCATGCAATATTTATGACTTTTTTGGTGAAATGTCGGCTCATTACTGACCCCACTGCTTTTTTTAGTCCTAAAGAATACTAAACTATGCCAGGAGTTGCTTGTGTACTCTTGTAAGCACACAGTATTCATTCGTTGTGTTTCTGAAGGTGTAGTTGAATGCTTGCTTACTTAGGGTTGATCTTTTCACCTTGTTCTTGAAGCGTTTCTAAAACTTCCCCTCCACTGAGAACAATTCGAACCTTCTCGTTTGCCTCGTCCATTTCAATCAACATGTACTCCACCTAAAAAAAAAGTTCAAGAAAAAACCCAACATGTCAGCATTGACAACTGTTTGCATTAATCACATGCATGTTGTTTCTTTTAAATTTCTATAGCAAAGCACAATATCACACATTCATTACAAATTCATCAATCATCAATCATTCTCCAGGACTTTCTATCATCCCCCATTGTGTAATCCCCATTCTGCAAGGTGGATTAATCTATCACAACAACATTCCACGTTGCTTGAACGTATAGCTCCACACAGCAACGAATACAGCCAGTGTGCGATTGAAAATGTGAATTACTTAAGAAAGAAAAGTGTCTTTACTCTAATGTTAGAGAATATTCAGAGTCAGGAGCAGAAGTAGAAAATAAGGTCAATAGATATGTAACTGCACAGTGATAACAAATCGCATCAACGTGTAGGCCTACACATTGATAGAAGTACAAAGATTAAGGTGTAGGTTAATGTGTAATGGATAATGACGTATGAGGTGTAAGCCATTATTATATTGTAGCATACACACACAAGAAACATAAGGTATCACAATAATAAGCAGTGATAAGTTAATTTCTACGTAAAATGTTGTCACCCACACAGGCTTTGTGAATAAGAGGAGTTCAACTTGAACCTTTTCCATTCATTCTTTCATTCATGCTTACCTCGTCTCCCCATTTCAACACGTCTCTCTGGCGGTCTTTCACTTTATTGTAGATGTTGAGGAACTGAATGATACCATGTTTACGGATGTGATCTGCGTACTTCTTGGTTTCCTCCCAGTTGAGCGGTGACCCTTGTGACAGCAAGCCCATCGCGGAGAGACCAGTGCTGACCTATGCTGTCTACTGGTGCGTGGTGCAAACCAGTTTGCTAAAACACAACAGTGGCTGGCTAGTTCTTCCGAAATAAAAGATGAGCGGAGGTTTTAGACACCGATCCAAACAAAGGAGCAGATATGAGAAAAGCAATGCGAATTCTCCTTGGTTTCGTTTGTGAACTGACCATCAAGATGGCCCGTGTGCATCACTGGCTAATGTGTGTTTAGCAAGGTAAAGACACACACACTGCACAGACCGCTCAAATCACCCAGCTTACACTTGCATCTGAATTTCTTCTCTGTAGCCCAAAAGCGAGACAATAGGTGATGGTTATGATAAAGCGACTAACGGGTGAGTCTGGTGCTCGTTGTACACCGATCTGTGCGGTTTAACGAGGTTACGTGAACGGCTACTGCGCGCTGTGCTGCTGCGGCTCCTCCTATAAGCGGCAGGGAGCTGCAGACTGGAAACACGTCACGCCGTCAGGCGGAGCCGCGTCATCCTATGACTCAGCAAAACGGGACATTTGCAACTCCATCCACAACGCACGGATCTGGTTCTTCGGTTTTTAATTAGCCTACTACATTGTTGGCACGTCAACAAATGTGTCGTAGTAAGAATGACGGAGCAGTTTTGCCCAATGCAATTGTACACGTGTATTTTTTTTTGTCACAGTTCAAAACATAGAGCCTACCTCACGCCTTATAGCTGATGTTAATAAATGAAAAGCCTAATAAATAATTCATGTTAAGCGGCCGTTTGAAGGTGTTTACCCTAATTATAATAAGGCCTAAAGTTATATGAATGAACAGCATTAAAAATATCAAATAAAGAATTTATGAGTCTATGGGACTTATATTATAGGACATGTGCAATGTAACCTCACACCGCAAAGACCATTTCGGAACTATGGGAGCATGTTATCGGTAGTAAAGGCGTTTGGGTCATTGTTAGGTAATTAATCAGGCAGTTGTTTGTCGTTAAGGGGAGACATGCCGTATTGGAAACGGTCACAACGTATCTCATGTGAAAGACCGGGCAATATATTTAGCTGATATGGAAGAGATTATTAGCCTAGGTTATGATAATGATAAATGATAATGCTCTTCTAAATTAGCATTGGAATAAGCCCTACCAATGTAAGGCTTATTCCTTACATTAAAATAGTGGTGTTAAGTATGCACCAATTTTAACTTCAAGTGGTGTAGCCTATACTTTAATTTAGGAAATTACATATTCATATTTATTATTAATTTAACTCATAAACAAAGAATTGAAAAGAGTGATCGGCTACTATTTCACTAACGCTACTCCTATGACTATTATTATTAGGTTATAATTATTTTTGGGTGTCAAGCAACGAAGTTGCGAGACAACCTATTGTTATTATTATTATTATTTATATTAAGTCATAAGTAGTAGTAGTATTAGGAATATTAGTAGTTAGTAATAGTTGTAGTAGTAAATATAGCAGTCTTAGTAAGAGTAGTAAGCAAAAAAAAGTAGCAGTAAAGTCAATCAATTGACTGGACAAATAAAAGGTGTGTCCCACATTAGTGTTCTGCAGGATTCATTTTGTAGGAAGGTGGGGCCTAGGTCATGTATGGACCTGGGAAAGATTGAAATGCAAATGCCTTTCAGATCCCTATCAAGAGGACTGAGAGGCGGGTATACCAGGGCGTGGAATGAGCTCTGGTATTGGTACCGGTCTTGTACCAGTCCATGTGCATCCCAACATGGTGTTGGCTGAAATGCACATAGGCTTCTGCTGTTTTGTAGAACATCAGGCCTGAGACTGGGTAGAAGAGAGAAGTCCCTGGTCTGCTTATTGAGTGAAGCAGCAGGTGAAATAGTTGCAGCACATTGGGCACAATCCAATCCCACATTCCTCCATGCATCTTTGACGGTTGATTGAGGGCAAGCCCTACGAAGGAATCGTTGCCATCAGTGTATGGGTGACTGATTAGGCTGATTTGACATGTCACGTCAAATTGTTGACATGACAGTGATTGATCAATTAAGGTTATTTTTGTTGGTGACAGTTGGTTAGAGATGGCACGTTCCATTGTTTTAGAAAGGAATGAAAGAAGAGATACCGGCCTGTAGTTCTGGATGTCGATGGTGTCAAGGGTGAGTTTCTTAAGGAGCGACTTGATTCTGCCTGTCTGTCTTGAAGGACGCTGGAATAAGGCCTGAAGTGAGGGAGTGGTGGTGAGGAATGGCAGGATGTCGCTCGAGACGGCCTGGAGGCGTGAGGGGGTCGGGTAAAGGGGGCAGGTGGTGGCGTTGTTAGTGGTAACTATTCTGTTGACACCTTCTGAGGAGAGAGGGATAAAGTGGGTACAGCAGAGATGGGGATAGGGGCAGGAGGATGGCAGCAGGGGTAAAGAGGAACTGATGTCCCTCACCTTCTGGGTAAAGTAGTAAACAAAGTCATCAACTGTGAGGGAGGAAGGAGGGGGGAGGGTTGAGAAGGGAATCATATATAACAATAGGGGCTATGGGATATTGTAATCATAACTCATGTATTAACACCATTAGTGGCAGACTAAGTGTGTGTGCACAACTGCATGTTTATTTTGGAGTTGTTATCACAATTCAAACAACAAGATCATCCATAGTAGTAGTCAACAACGGTCCTGACAAACTAGTTTTGTCGGTTGTTAGCTGGTGTTGAGATCAAATGATGTGTCTGTCTCTTGCTGATGGATTGGTTTGTTAGTATGTGTTCACAGAATTATAATAATAATAATAATAATAACTATAATAATCATCATAGGTATGTTTAAGTTAGAGGGGTAGGAAGGAGAACCAGCAGTTCAGTTGTATCACTTGCTTCTTAGTTTACTGTCTAAATGTACAGGTCACGTTCCTCTGGTTACACTTTAACTGTTGACCCAAGTCGTTTTCTATCTAGTACAAGGAAGGCTGAATAGCCAGCATGTCTTACACCATGAAGACTAGATAAGCTAGGTTGTATATGGTCATATTTGATCACGACGAATGGTTTGAGTTGCCGTTCATGATCACCTAAGAAGGGTTGTTAGCCTGAAGGTGTGAGGCTCAGCTTCTGAACAGAATGTTTGTGCTTCTGAGACTGCTGAGGGACACACATGACCACTCCACATTCTGGTTTGAGGCGGATCATTGACTGTATTTCGATATCAGTCTGTATTTCGTCTTATGATTAGAGATATGAATATTGGCTCAAGAGTTCGTTTTATCTGTTTCCAACATGCTTTGACAACTTTTTAGTCCCCATGATAACTTACCAAAAGGTTTGCTCTTCCCAGGACAAATATGTCAATCTGCAAAATGTTGACATAATCTGTCTCTCTACAACGAGTCATGGTCCAAAAAAAGAAAGGCTAGGGTGAAGGTGCAGGTTTACAGGAACTGCAGTGCATTACTAAGATCGTTTTAGGTTCTTCCTGCCACTGCTTAGCTGCTGATGTCAGTGAACTAGAAAGGTGGTTGTCCGCCATTAACCCCAGAAAAAACGGTGCGTACTATATTTTGACACACTCAATATTCATATCACACCCTCTTTGCTCCAGCAATACGTTTTGCGCAGTGGACCAACTGTTACACATTGTGATGTAAGACATGCCTACGCATGACTGAAATCTTGTTTGAGTTTTCATGCAGTAAATACAACTATACATGCTTTGCATACTGCTACAAGTTGCTTCCAGAAAGGGCATTTAGGTCGGGGGGGGGGGGGGGGGGGGGGGGGGGTGTAGCAACAGGTCTCTATTTGAGGCTGATGCCTCAAAATGCAGACAGAATTGTTATAGTGACCGTTGTTTGCATGAAGAAGCATGCCGTTATCGGTATCGATATCAGCACTTCTGGTCATGTATTAGGCCTACTTTGTATCGGATCAATACCACATTTTACAGCCACCACTAGTTCAAAGGGAGGTGTTCAAGGATTGCTGAAAAGTGAGAGGTGATGTGAAAAGGTCTTGTCTGGGTCAAAAAGACCTGGTGGTCAATGTTGATCATTAACTTACAGGTCAACGATCCCTCTGGTGGCCATAACCCTTTTTTTTTTTATGTTAAACAATGTTTAGTTGGGGTAAGGATTATAATTGATAAACCTTGGGAAATGGTTGTAAATTGTCTTGTTTCTTTACTTCAAGTAAGTATGAATAAATAAATGCCCTAAGCATGCGGTGGCGAGCCTTCCCTCAAATATTTTCTGAGAACTTGGCAGCCCTGCTGGAATCTTTCATCAGATACTTATTATAGTGGCGGGACCTTTGATTTTAGGTGGAGCCCATTGTCTGGCTAAAAATTACACCAAGGACACATGGATGCTATTTTTTGACTCTTTGACTCTCTGTATGGTAATGTCCCCACATACATGATCTATTCTACACAACAGGATCATAAGTACAGCCTGTGGACAATATTGTGAATTGGTCTTTTCAGATATGCAAATAGGTTGAATCCTAACAATTATTATTACTTTTGAGAATGATGAATCTCGAACTTAATGAAAATAATGGGATGTCACTTTGATAATCAGACACAACTTGATGTTTGTTATGATTATGATTCAACATGTGTTCAATTTGTGAATCTTATTTAGACATTATTAAAAAAGTTTGTGAATGAAAAACAAAAGACTTGAAGACAAGAAATCGCTGTTATTCGATTGTAGCAAGCTTTTCAGTATCATATAAGAGTCTCAATAATAAGACACTTAGACGTTAAATAAATACATACAAATATATAATAAAGGATAATCAGATATTTACCATTAAATCTTCCTTTATACTACTACACAATATGATCAATATGCATTTACTTCAATGCAAAAGTAAAGTTAATATGCTAAAGTACAATCAAATGAAAGCTAAAGTAAGCAAGAAAACAAAAAGTGCTCAAAAATAATGTCCAATTTCAATCTAAATTAATTGGGTTGGGAAGTAATACATATGATTCGAAGAAAAAAATTATAAAGACAAGTTTGCACAAAATAATAGCTTTTTATTTTGCATTTAAATAAATAACTGTTGATCAGTATCACACAATCACAACTATTGGATTTAAATACAAATATATAAATAGATCATGAGCAGTCAAGGAGTTTTTACATTCCTTTTGTTGTCCCCCATTGAAAGCTCAGGCAGATTTTATTTTCCTATAGCATCTTTTTATTTTATCTTTTTACAAAACATCACGTCTAAACCATTGAAACCCCTACCACTCCATCTTCTGCAGAACATAATCAATTTCCTTTCATGGATAGGCTTGTTAGACACACAATGCCTGCCTGGGTATTACTCTATATATGACATGCATACAGACGAATTGAACCCTGAAGAGAAATGTGTTGAAACTGGCTTTTACTAAAACCACCTACTCCTGGTAGAAGCTTTCATTTCAAAGTTTGAACCCGCTCATTCCAACCATTCTTGTTATATGAATGCAATGCTTTGCCCAGAGATGGATTATCAGATATTCGATAAATTGAAACATTGTAATTCTCTTTACAAAGTGTTTCAATAACTGTTTTTTTTTATTAAGTGTCTGTATTAACAATGGCAGATATTGCATTTTTTTTCCATTGTTTAAAATAGTATATGCCTGCTCACCTCACCTCATTGAGTTCTAAAGACTTTACAATATGTGGCCACCATTACTTGCTTGTCAATTTATTTCTTTGCCATAAAATCATTACATTTACATAACTACTGTGCCTTCAGATTGGACAAAATCATCCTATCTTGATTGGACCCAAAGCAAATTCCTGTCCGATGATGAGTTTGATGTATTATTTTCTGTGCCTTCATTTTTGTCAGCTACAATTACACAACATGATTTACGTCATCAATAATACTGATTCCCTTTGTATATTTTCAAAAGGTTAGCATTTCAGTTATGACATTATGATAAATGTAAGTGTAAACCAATTTATTAGCCATTTCCCATGACATCATTGATAATGGAAATATTCTTCTTGTCTGTTTACCGATGAATCTTACTGTTTCTAGAATTTGTTACCAATATATTGTCCTACGATACAGGCATTACAGGCATTTATCTGACAGTTCATATACTAACTGGGGCAGAAGAAACTGAACTGGCCCTAGACTCTCGTGTTTTACGTGTGGGTATGTTGACCATGCAACACGAGATACCAACAGTGGCTTCCGGCAGCTCGTCATCCTCAGTCCATTCGTTGATATCAGGGCTGTAAACCTGGATGCACTTCTTGTACTTCTTCTCCACCTCGTTCCAGCCCCCCAGGAGATAAACCTTCTCGTTGAGAAGCGCCACGCCGGCCGTGCTGACCCCTGTGCGCAGTGGGGCACAGTAGCTCCACTGCCCGTTTTGGGGGCTGTAGCATTCCACCGCAAAGACATCCACCCTCTCCCCGCGGCCTCCCAGCTGGCTTCCCCCGAGCACGTAGGCCCGGTCTCCCACCGTGGCGGCGCAGTGCCAGCCCCTGGGCGTGCTCATGCTGCTCTTATCCTGCCAGCTGTCCGTGGACGGGTCGTAGCTGCACACGGCCCGGGTGTAGGCGTTGTTGATGTACCCTCCGGAAACGAGGATCTTGCCGTCGATGATGGAGCTGGCGTGGCAGCAGCGCGGCACCTCCATCGGGGCCTTGGTCTGCCACTGGTTGGACGAGGGGACGTAGCACTCCACCGAGGCCTGGACGCCGTCCGAGTTGCGGCCACCGATGGCGAACAGGAGGCCGTTGAAGGTGTTGAGGCTGAAATGGGTGCGCTTCTGGATCATGTTGCTCAGGTGAATCCAAGTGTTGAAGCGGGGGTCATACCTTGAATAAAAGTCAAACACAAAAAGTTAAGGATTTGCGGTGATTAACGACGGCAAAGTCATGACGACAGATTGTCAAGAATTGTCTGACGGCGGTTTGCTCACCTGCAGAAATTGCTGACGGCGTGTTTGGCCTGGTTCCTTGCGTCATTCTGGTCCTCTCCGCCCGCCACGTACAGGAAACCATCCAGGACCGCCACACACTGGTTAAAGCTCTTGGCTGGCATTTCCGTCAGCTTATTCCAGACACTATCAGCATCCCGGTACAGGACCTCCTTGCTCAGAGACTTCTCGGTCAGAGCAGGGCGTCCGCCGACGGTGATCATCACCCGGACGCCCCCGCGCACCTTGGTCCTGCGCGACTGGAGGATGTTCTGTTGGAACGGCAGCAGGTGGTAATTCATGGCGTCGACCAGGAGGCGGTGGCACTCGGGGTCTTGCATCATGCGGGGGGCGTTCTGGACGTGGTTCACCAGGTCCTGGGCGGAGATGGTGCCGAAGCGGATGTGGGTCAGGAGGTCGGCGGCGTACTTCAGCCTCTTCTCGTCGAAGTCCAACCACCTCATGGCGATCTGGAAGGCGGTGACCTCGGAGGGCAGCTGCAGGGAGTCGTCCGACAGGAAGTCGCAGATCTGCTCAAAGGTGAGCTTCAGGAACTGCTCCATCTCGGAGAACTCGATGAAGTTCTCCCGCATGAACTTCTGGGCCGCCTTCTTGGTCTCCTTGAGGTCGTAGGTGTCGGCGATGTTGGCCACGTACATGCAGTTCTCCACGCTCAGCTCCTGCATGAGGAAGTCGCTGCACATCTTCACCAGGGTGTGGATCTGCAGCAGCATCGCCGCGGCGATCGTGCTGCCGATGCTGTACAGGGACAGCGTCAGCTTCCCGCTGTAGGCGTACGTGATGGCGGTGGCCAGACCCACAGGGGAGAGCTCATTCAGGTCAATGGTCTGCAGCGCCGTGTCCTTCTTCAGGATGTTCTGGATGTATTGGCTGCAGGACGCCATGACCACCTTGTGGACATCGAAGGACTTTGACTTGGTGGCCACGGTGAGGTCGCAGAGGAAGCTGTCCTGCCTCATCTTGCTCAGCCCTTCCAGGAGGTTGGGGGCGTACACCGCGTCCGTGACCTCGGTGGAGATGCAGCTGAAGCCGTTTCCCCCGTCCAGCAGGGTGTTCAGCCCGTTGATCTTGGTGACGGGGCTGTCTTCCACCATGATGGTCATCTCATTGATCTCCCCTTTGTTCTTCTTGGTTGCCTTGTTCTTCTTGGGAGCCATGGCTGAAGCAGAGTGTCACGGCCCAGGTCTTCTGAAAGCAAAAACGCACACTCTGAAGATAAGTTCGATTTAAGGGGTTTATTGTGTGTTTCTTGCAAATGTCTGTTTCTCGACAGAAATAGAATGCCTTGATGATAGACAAACAGATTGGAAATCAGGAATTCAACATGTATAATTAATAACTGATCTGATAGTATTGTTAAGGGGCTACTGCCCTGTTCACTACGCTCACTACGTTAGTGTTCTGTAGATTGCCTTGTCAAACGACCCTTCACCGAAGCACATTCAACTAAGTCAGAATACAGTTAGATTAGAAAAACCCATAAAATATTAGTTTTTCTTACAGCATATAATCCTTAACAAATTGGAAAGCTGCCTCAGGGCTTGGTGATAGTGGAGGAGGTGCAAGCGTCAACATTCCTCTCTCTGCATCTGTCACAATTTATCAGTACGTGTCCAGGAATAGCAACGGCGTTGGGTCCAGCATGGCGTTCCTTTTATAGACTTTGAGGCCAGAAGACACCACCTCATGTTCTCGTATTGTTTAAGCAAAAATATAAATGAAACCCATATTATTGTGGAGTTTGTTGTCCTATTCCTAGATTGAAACCAATACGATAGTCTTAATAAAGTGAGACAAATAGGCCCTATAACTCCTTGACTTATTCTCAAATTTGCTTATTAAGGGGTGGTTTTGCATGATAGGTTTGTTTGCTCACAGTAGGCGATGTAGACTACTAAATTGTTTATCAAATACAAACAGTTTGCTTTGCTTTGAAAGCGCTCATGAGGTATTTTGGCCAATTTATATTTGGCCTCACACACAAAGCACGGAAGCAAGGACACCCACTGTTTCTCCAAACATCCATAATACCACACAATAAAACAACGTGCGTAATTTATAAATCAGAAGTTACTCACCTGAGGAATTAGGATGAGGCCGATGAGAAAAGCCCTTGCGGCTCTAAATCGTCTGCGGGAGAGAGAGACCGAGGGACACCGTTACTCGATAAGACATAAGGTTAACCCCTCCTCTATGGGAGTGCATGAGAACAAAGTATTGCGCAATAATCGACGGATTAGCAGGACCGACCCAGCAAGACCCCCAACACGCGCGCGCACGCACACACGCACAAGCACAGATCCAGCAGAATCGTCCGATGCCACTTAAATGCTCCAAATACTACAAAGGATAGGATCATTTCAAGCCCATTTTCCATGTCTATCAAAGTATCAACACAGTTGTCTCAATTCCTTTGGATCGATTTATGCACACGCGTCATCCCTGCGAATAGATTCAAGGCCATTTAATTGGGATTTTTTTGCATCCATATGTCCATATAGTCCATATATTTTCGATAGCAGTATACTATTATCCTTCCATACAACAACTAGCATAAATAAATATTTAAAGTATAATAGAATGCCAATTTTTTTAAATGGGCCAGAATGTGTGTTGTTGCAGTTTATAAAATGAACAATTAATTGATGGTCCCTTTAGAGACATTTGGGCTGAGTGTTATATGTTAATGTTATTTTTATAAGAAGTGACGTTCTAATTGACCATCCATTTAAATGGCTCAAATGAGTTGATCCAGTGAATGCAATCTATAGAATAATGACCTGGGACGGATTATAGGTTCAGGGGTGCCGCCCATTATATAGTGTCATAGGTATCCGTTTCCGCGTGTGTAAATGATTGCACGTGAATAAAGCAAAGAGTGATGGCCAGCTCGGATCTGGTGAAAAAGGTGATACAGCTCAAACTACAACTCAAGGACACGTCGAAGTCTACTACGGTAGGCTACGTTTATGCAGGCCTAGAATGACACCCACAAACGTAAGGTGGGGCCATGTTGGCCAGTGTTGTTACTTTACTTTATACACATGGCTTTACGAGAGCTGCGCTTCTCAGGCGCTCATGTGTCCACACGTTCACAGTTGTTTAGGTAATGAAACGACCTAGGCCCATTTCGAACGAAGGGCTTATAAACGAGGCCATGACAAATCAGGTCATGTTGACACATTAAGATAGCTTTTTGTTTTTCCTTCACAACTCTGCATATTGTGATGCCTATAGAATACACAACATTTAGTTTTGCTTAATTGAACTAGGTTTCAAAAAATAATGTTCAGGATCGTTGAAATGTTGACAAAACAGTGATTCAAAAGGGTAGCTTCTTGATGGTGCGGCCCAGTGGCTTTTCCTTGAAGCCCCAATCCTTGCACACAGCTTAGGTTTTACGCAGGCTGCTGACCGAATGCTATAACAGTCGACTCTCTGCGGCAGGGGGGCAGTTTGTATCGCCTTGTTGCTAAAATTAACTTCACTCCCAGTTGTTCAACTTATGGCTGCTGTCCGTCATTACTGCAAGAGTTCTCTGTCGGCTTGCTATTAGTCACTTGGTTTGGTCGTCGACTCAATGGTTGTTCATGAAGTAATGGCCGAGACTTTCACTCCCCAGACATTACATGGGTTGTTTTAATTCATTGAATGGCCTGCCAGTGTGTAACCTGATGCCTTTTAAACCAAACTTAGGAGCAGTTGCATTACCCGTTTATAGGTCGTAGTAAAATGATCAGCCAAAGTGGGTGTGTTTAGGGTTCCCATAGATGGAGCCCCCTTCTCAAAATGCACAGTCAGCAAGTCACACTTTAGCGATCCAAATCCAGGATCGCCATGTATGGCATGAAGGCCTAAGCTTCATAAAAAATCGGATTCCTTTGAACATTTAATTCATGCAATTTATCAGACACATGAATGGTTTACGATTCAGCTATATTGTATTTGCAAATTGATTGACGGATAGGAAAAATAATGGTGGTGTTAATGTATTGTTTATTATTCTCACAGCTTCTAAAAACCTTGCAGAAGCTTCAGGGTCTGGATGTCTCCTTGGATATTCTTTCCGTAAGACTTTTTTGTTTTATATATTTTAACATATGTGACTACAATTGTTGCCTCGGTACTCCTAGTTCAGACTTTTTTGGAGCTGAGCTTATATTTGCATTTAAAATCCTGACAGGAAACCGGTATCGGCAAAACTGTAAATTCTTTGCGGAATCACAAGGAGGTTGGAGATGTTGCCAAATCGGTAGTAAGATACTGGAAGAAATTAGTTCCTCAGGACTCCATAAGGTGCTGTTTCACATTGCTTTGTTTTTTAATTGAATGCAGTAATTCATTTGGTCATTTTCCCTAAATTATGTTTGCTTAAACACAGCAATCCAGTAGCTTCAGACACTTCACAAACTACACAATCGAAAGATGGATTGGAAGAGAAAACTCACACAAGCAGTGGAGAGACAGACAAAAGAGGAGAATGTCTAAAATCTCGGGGTGAGAGCAAGGAAACGGCAACAGCAATTAAGGGTTCAAAGAAATTTGACGACAAAAGACCTGCTTCACCCCAGGAACCACGCAAGGAGAAGAAGAGGGAAGATGATCTGTGGGGAAGCTCTCTGGAAAGAGAAACTCCTCAAGTCCCAAAGGACAAATCTAGTAAATTAAAAAAAGACGATGTAAACAAAAGCCATAAAAAAATACCCCATGAAGATGAAAATAATAATAAACATGACAGGCATCATGACACTATGCATAGAAGCAAAACTAGCAAGGACTCAAAATGCAGACTGACCCCTAAAGAAAAAACACTCGGCACAACAGACACTGAAAAACTCTACGAGGACAAAGAATCAAAGAAAAAACATCAAAATCCGAAATCCACACCAGAGCAGCCTGTTCAACAGCCTCTCCCTTCTAAGGCTGAAGCCAAATACTCAATGACTTCATCTGATTCAGCCAGTGAGAAAGAGGATGGCACAGACACGTTGGCAAGCTCTTGGGACCGCAAAAGTAAGAAGAAGAAAGTGGTTGAAGAAAATAAACGGTGTCAAAAAATTATGAAAAAGTCGGAAAGTGTTGGACATTCAAACACCAGCAGCAAAAAGTCCAAAATAAAGGTCAATAATTCAAGCGAGGCTGATTTAGCGGGACCGTCCATGTCTTTTGAGTCTTTCCTGAGCTATGACACCAATACATCGAAACGGAAGGTGAGAAGCACATCCAAGCAGCCTCTTCCCAAGAAGACGAAGACTCGGGAGAAGGGGGAAGCCCCAAAACAACGAGAAGAGAAGACCTTCAAGTTGCCTCCACTCTTGGAAAATGGCGTCGGCATGAATAAGGTATAGCGCAATCTTGTGGACAGTTTCAAGTGTCTAATGAATGCATGAAGTACATAATGAAGTACAGCGATTGTCGCCACCAGGTTCAGGACTAACCCTTTCTTATTTATATTAGGTTAAAGATAATGTAATGGACTTGCTCAACACTCCCTTGCCAGAATTCCTGCCTGAATGCGATAAGTTCTCCGTTGTTGACTACTATGAGCCCAAGAGAGGTTGGTTTGTGTGTACATAAGTAGAAACATGGGTGCTGTGGAGACCATCTGAAAGCATCTCGTCTTTCAGTTGTAAGAAATGTGTGACGTCACTGAGGGCAACTGTTGATACAAGTCAACCTTTTATTCCATACATTTATTTATTTTTCTTTACAGTAGAGAAAGAATCGTTCGATGACGCTGGGGAGAAACACTTCACCGGCCATCGTTGTAACAAGAAAATGCAAGTGTACTCGGGAAACAAGAGTGCCTTCCTGCCGAGCATGATGAGCTTGTACCAACAGTGCATCCGCGCCCTCCAGAACAACATCGACAGTGAGTGACGCCGGCCATCTCGTGTTCTGGCGTTTCGATCTGGTGAATGTTTATGTTGGAATGTTCCCTCAGTGCTGTACGACACCGGGGGAGTCCCGTTTGAGATCCTGGAGCCGGTGCTGGAGAGATGCACACCGGATCAGCTGCTGCGCATTGAAGAATACAACCCTGTAAGATCTGGCTCTTTGGAAGCTCATTTTCCGTTGACTCATCGGTTTAGTCATTGAGTCACTTTAATCCAAAACCACACAGTCACCTTGCTCAAGTACGCCTGCAGGTAGCATTGGGGATTGAGGCAGAGCCCATTTCCTTTTGACTATGGAGTCAAATAATAATTGACTTCATTTGTCAGACAGTTCTGAAATTTGTTTTGCATTTAGTTGCTCAATTAATGTATGTGTCTTAACGCATACATTAATTGTCCACAGTTTCCATTGTAGGGCATTACATCACACACCACAAACAGAAAACAGAAAAAACACAAACGCATAGAAGACATAAACACCACAAACCGCTAGACAATCCTGCCCGGAAAGGATAAACACTATCCCCCTTCATAGAGCTACATCGGAGAGACCGACCACTTCTGGGGAAGACACTGTGAGAGAGACTTCCGAGGAGCCAGGCTCCTGGAATACGAGTCCTGGAAGGAGATGTACGTGCGGCTATCTGAGGAGAGGGAGAACAAGTTCAAAAGACTGGCCAAGACCATCGTCTCTGCTCATTCAAAGAAACCTCAAGGTAGCTTGTTGTACTGGCCTGTGTCTTCTGTTATTTTACTAGGCCAGCGTAACATGGTTGGCCGTTCAATATGATCAACTTCAATTGAAGAACTCAACTGGGCGTCTTTTGAAACGTTTTTTATAAAAGGACTCGATGTTGACTGTATTGTTTTGAATTTATGTAGCGCTATAATCCCATTTCGCCCACAGTTTTGTATTAATGAGATGTCTATCTGTGATAAATGAACGTTACGATGGGTGACAATTCATTTTTTAAATGAAAGGTCGGCTAATTTATTTAGAAGCATGCCCTCATTATCTAGCCACGAGAGGGCTTCGAAGTTATAAATTATCACGCAAAATAGCCTAATTTGGTTCATCCTTTTCGGGAGGTTTAGCTGTGGGGTTCTTATGCTGTCTGGGCTTTGTGATTTAACTAGTTTGTCTGATCGGGCAGACCCATAAATTCTGTCCAGCCTAATATAACCTGAGCACCTGTTCGCTGGTCAAGTCTGAAGAAAAAAAAAAAGCTGAAATGCTGTAGGCTGCAGGAAGAAGAGAACCAATACCAAAAAGAGCACTATTTTGCACTTGGTTTGTTGAACTCACCGGTAAATGTTTTCACTTTTAAAACTAAACATTTCCTTTCATAGCGAGTCGAACCCGGTGGTTTGTTTGCACAGCCGTGCTCTGCACTGTTTGAGAGTACGCATCCCGTTAAAATGACCGCTGTTCGGGCCCCTTCTGCGCAGGTCGCCAGGTGAAGATGGCGTTCATCCACACCGTTGCTAAGCCTCCGAGGGACGTCCGGATCCAGCAGGAGATGTACGGAACAGCTGGTGCCGTTCAGCCCAGTGCCGTCCGAGCCAGGTGGGTTCCGTCAGCCGTGAGACCTACAACCTCACCCTGTTGCCGTGTTGACATTTGCATGAACGAGCATGAATTGTAATTGCCTGCATTTCCTCGGGTGCGTGCATATTTTTTATTTGTCGTTCTAGAAACTGGGTGGCATTTTAACAACCCTCAACTTTGACCTTGGGGACAACAAGATGAACTGTGGTTTCCTTTCAGCGTCAAGATTCACGAACACCGGCCTAGACCAAGCTGTGTTGAGCCCCCTAAATCGAACCCCACCAATTCGGGGACGGCAAATTCACAAGACCCTCGTAAAAGAACAAGTAAGACTTGATTGAATGGTGTTTTGGCTTTGGGGGGGAGGGGCAGAATGAGTTTCGTAATTCAACTCCTTCGGTTTTCACTTTTATTCGATTTTCTAGTTTTTGTGGTCTGTGATTTGTTGTCATAGTGATGGGGGATATGTAAATTAATTATCGGCACTTCACTCATTATTTTCCCTTCTCCTGCACTAATGGGCAACATTACCAACCAGAGTAATGAGTGTATTTTCTGTTATTGCAGGAGTCGCTCCAATGATGGCAAAGTCACTAAAAGCCTTCAAAAAACAACTAGGACGCAGATGATTGCTCTCACTGAATAAATCTTCGCACAAACAAGGGTTCACAACATTGAATTATAATTGCACTATCCATTCATAACTAGAGACAATGTAGGCATAGGTCACTCTTGTATTATCTTGATTTCTGATAAGCTTTGTAAGAGATTATAGTTTTGTTTCTTTCATAATATTCACTATTAAACGAGCATCTGAAAGGGCAATCTAATGCTGTGCTGTTTGGTTTTGTCTGTTTTTGTGGTTGATGCTTCTCGGTCATTTGGTATGATTTGGCTCCCTCTGGTGCTCATGGAAAGAAACTGGCGCATATGATATTTATTGATTTACTGGAGTATTAATGAGGCCAACTTCGTGTGCTTTGTTTTGAAACACTAGGCTACAGTTCTGTTCTGGGAAGAAAGAGCACACTAGACTCAATCCATACAATAATATCGTAACTCAATTTCAGAGGATTAAAAGGCAGCATTTGGACATTAGCCGCCTGAAAAAAAGCAATTAATATTCTGGTTCTAAAAGGTAGTGTGATTTCATTGGTTACATCATGCCCTGTGTGCTGTCTTAGTTTAGATTCCCAAGTTCCCTTGGCTTTGATTGTTGACTAAAGTCAATCATTCATTTAAAAAATGTCAAATGGATGCCCATACGTTTGTGCTACTGAAATTATAATTGACATCTTGAAGTCTGAAGAAATGGTCTACTCTGCCTGCACAGAATAGTCTATCCTGCATTCTGTACCACTTTAGCGTTCAAGATGAGGTTAACTGCAATCAAAACACTTAAACCGAGGAAAATGGGTACGAAGCAGGAATTTAAGTGGTAGCCTAGTCAAGAAGAATAAAGCATGCTTGTGTAATTTTGCTTTCAATTAGGCAACAAATGTTTGAATGCATGTGGTTCAGGTTCTAGCAACAGCCGTTCAAGTTGTAGATAGGCTACTGGGTGAATAGATCAGATTTATCCATCAAATCTGATCACTACTGCATACGCAATGGTCCGGCTATGAAGAGTTTTTACTAAAATCAAAATTCAACATTGATGCATTTTGGTGGATGATTTTGTTATCGGATATCAAACTATCTGCCCACGCAAACGTGTCACAGGCTGTGGGTGACAGCAGGCAGGCTTGGAGAGAGAGAGGAAGGGGAGGAATAATACCGGGAGAGGGAGGAGCACTCTGGCAGATGACGTAGGATTGGAATGAGGGAGGGAATGTTCCGGGTCAGAATCTGGACTGGGAGGAAATTAACTCTGGCACTAGGAAAACGAGAAACGCGACCCTCTATCGAAACTAAGATGCGGCTAATATTTTTGGACAAGGGGGATTGAAAGTTGATCCATGTGTGTCCGTGGCGTGTGTAACGCAGCGAAGACGCGAACGAACAAAAAAGCAGGTGCCTACAAACTAACCAAAAAGTAAGTGAACGACGAGTGCTCGCTGCGACCTCGCTGGCAGTGCGATTTATTTACGCTCGGTGAGATTGCGTTTCGATGTTTACCACTCGCCGCTCGACTTTTAGCCGCGATCGTGTCGAGCAAGCTTAGTTCGTGCGGAATTTTAATTTTGGAACCACCTTCAGCCAGACAAACAATCTGTTGCATCCTTCCTGTCCAACGCACGGGCACGACGGTTTTCAGAGCGGCTCTCCCATCCATCACCCCGTGATGTTTCACTGTATACCCCTGTGGCGGTGCAACCGTCACGTCGAGACGATCGATAAACGCCACTGTTCCCTGCTGTATGTGCCCGATGAGATTTACCGCTACGGCCGGAGTCTGGAGGAGCTGTTGTTGGATGCCAATCAACTCCGAGACTTGCCCAAGGTAAGCAGAAAAAGAATTGTAATGATGTAAAACGTTGTCAAAGTAAACATGTGTGCGTTCATGCATTTGGCCCACGGTCACTTAATTTCAACGGGTTAGCAATGTCCTGATCTGTATCTCGTGGGAACCAGGGACAACAATTACGCAAGGTCAGCAAGCTACGCGCACTATAGCCTGTCAAAGTGTCCCACCTGGTTCCACCTGCCCTCTTGTCCCGTATGGTACTCGAGCCATAGATATGTTTATCTCAATTGGCTCGTTATATAGTCCTTTCTAACTCAATTGGAGCTTGCTGTAACTCAGAGAAACTCTGTCCTGAGATGTACATTACAATAGCACGTCCCCATATGGGACAGTTTGTCACCCTGCTATTCGCGTGAGACAAATAAGTCTGGCCGTTGAAATCCTTTCTGTCTCTCTCATACACTTTAGACATTTTAGCATGCGTGGCATCTGTCCGAGTCACTTCCTACCTGTTTGAGCTTACTCAAATTCCGGTCGGATAATGCTGGTGTTTGTTGTGCAGGGGCTCTGGCATTTGACAGGCCTGTTCTGCCACAAAAGCCAAGCTGTTGAATGTCTGCTGCTGACGACGCTGTATGTACCCAACCTGTGCACGCTGTCAGTAACTGTTTTTTAATTGGAGAGGATCATTTTGAGTTAGAAGAGGGCTGTATTCAGTTTGTTTGCAAGCTTGTCCTGTGCAATTGTGCGGATGCTAGAGTTGTGGTCGATCCTTATGGCCAAACGATGCAGTTGATTCATCTGTCCGAGTCTTTTACCCATACATTTCTGGTTCTGTTTTTGCAGTGGTTTACCCTTTTATGTTCTAAGCTGTTGGGTCTTAAGTGCATTGATAAGCCCTGACCTATTGTCAAAGCAGCCTGACTCAACAACCGAACAGGCTTATTAGCAGAACGCACTCAATTCTGATGGGGGATAACTTGCTTTTGAACCTCTTGTAATTTGCTAATGTCCCATTCTTGTATGGGAGTGTGGTCACCTACATCCAAAAATTGGCCCGTTTTACGGTACTTCCCAATCAGCGGCTGGAGTGGAATAAGGGAATGCCGGATCAACCCACCTGACCTCATGAAACACAAGTCATGTTGGGATAGGGCTTGGGCCAATTGGGTTTAATCCAATTGGCCCAAGCCCTATCCTAACAGGACTGATGAAACCTGTCTGTCTATCCTCTGATGAAAAGTAGAGGTGGAAAACCTACCTTGTGCCTTTGCAGTAACTTACTTCACAAGAGCGCCTTAAACCCAATTAACTTTAAGTCAACCAGTGTATCTGTTGTGTTTAGTATACCATCTCTTTCACAATTTTATTGGACTGGAATCTATAGGCCCAAATCTGTGTAGAAACAATTATAATATAGAGCTTTACTACTTTTATATCAAGTAATGATATAAAAGTAGTAAACACAAGACCCTCGTATAATGGATGTTCATTTGTCCGTCAGAGTTGACATTATGATTCCCAAAGTGTCATATTGTCATGTTTGCAAACGCGTGCTGTGCTACCTCCTCACCTGCCGGGGATAACGTGTCATCCTGTTGCTTCGGGGTGTTCTCGTAGCCTACACCTCAGGGTGCAGGGAATAAAGGCTGATGATTCAGCTGTTTTGAACGATGGAACCGGTCTTGCCGATTGGCGGAACACAAGTAGTGCCGAAAGGTACGCTCCATTGTCCCCTGTCTCACTCTGCGGTTGGAACACATTAGCCTTTGGGTCGGGCCCAGATATTTTATGATCATCTTAAGTAGCTGAACGACTACAAAAGCATGCTGGTTTGCAATGTGCATCGTGGTGCCATATCCCAGTTATTCTTTTATACATTTCACCAGTATGTTTGAGATAAAGAGAACAAGGGAATCCTGGCAGGACAACAAAGCAGGCCGTTGTTTATTGTGCTGCCCAGCCTGGACATAATGTCGTCTGCGGATTTCGGAGTGAACCCAAGACGCGTCCAATTGGATAAACCTTTAAATGACTCCAGCTCAATGCTCTGTTCTCTGGCCGAGTTGTGTCTCCCTCCAGGTACACTGGCTCAGGAGGGAACTCGCTCTACGTGCGTATTGTTATGATCAGTGTGGTTATTGATTTAGTTGAGCCCATAGCAGTACTTAGCATCATTCAGGAATACTACTGTTCCGTCATCATTATTAATCACTTCATCATGAAGATCCATCATTTGATCCGCAGGTTGGGGATGAAGAAACCCTATCTTTTGAACGGTTATGGTAAATTGGTCTGAATTTTCACCTGTCCTGTTGAACTTATTAGAATTTCAACTGTCTTTTATCTATTCACCATTCAGGTTGAACCGGAAATATGTGTCAGATTTCATAATATTACTGCCTAAGTGGCCAGGGCTGGTCTCGATACTTTCTTTATTCAACATTGTTTTTGTCTTTTTACTGCTCAACCCTTTTTCCTGGAACTCACGTTTACATTAAGTCCTAAACAGGCACACTAAATCCTTAGTGTCTTTGTTCAAAGATTTCCTTCTAGCCTTTTGGTCCATTTGCATGACATTAACCTGGTTTCTATGTGTTTACTAATTCTTTTATACAGAGCAGCCTAAACAAAGGGCGAGTTGCCATATGCCACTAGCCAGCCTCACCTTGTATCAGTTGAAAAATGAAAACCTCCTCCACACCATTCCTCTCTAATGTAGGGTAAGAGTGTAGCCTACATAACAAAAAGCTATTTTAAAGTCTGATTTGGCCTAGTCCTTCAACCTAACAAGAGGAATCAACCAAGCCATTTTATTTACTAAGAGCCTACTTTTCCCTTCACAGCATCAAATAAAGGGAACAGTCTGAGTGTTCTTCCCAATTACGACCTCAACTGCTAGTTAATGGGACAATTTCTTTCTTTCGGTAATAACCAGACATCGATATCTGTTTTAAAAACCACTTGGCTTCTTGGCACGCACTCATCGACAGAACACCGTGAACATCCCTGGGGGGGTCACGGATACCTCTGGGGCTGCCTCAGTCCTCCTTGCCCTCTGTTGTGAATAAACAAACCGTTTCCTACGCAGCACTGTAGTCGGATTAGCCTTGAATCACGTTTTGATTGATTTTGTTATCCAGGCTGATTAGCCACAAAGTCCTTTGACATGGTTTGGAAAGTTAGTGGTTGAAATTCACTCCAGCACCCAGGAATGCTATTTGTATGACTGTAGATGACTGTGATATTGTGTAACGCGTGTAGGCTTGGAGGCTACACACGTGTGTGTGTGTGTGTGTGTGTGTGTGTGTGTGTGTGTGTGTGTGTGTGTGTGTGTGTGTGTGTGTGTGTGTGTGTGTGTGTGTGTGTGTGTGTGTGTGTGTGTGTGTGTGTGTGCTTGGTGTGCAGCCTACATATCGCTGTTGAGGAGTAATGTGTAATACATTTGTTTAATTAGTAACTCGTGGTTGCACTTTATTTTTTTCTACACCCAGCCCGTTCTATTTACCCTCCTAACAACACACCTATGTCAATGAACATAAGGCTAGTGCAGAACACTGTTTAGACCAAAAACATATTGGAGACAGTGTTTTCTTTTTTTTCTTTAGGCCGTGTCTAACTTTAGTAAATTTATTTTATAACATTTAATCACACTTAACAAGAGTTTACAGCATTATTGGTATGGTATGCTCAAAAACCCATTGGTGAAGGTGAACCGGCTCAGACTGAAGATAGCTATAACTCTTTGACTCGTGTGTCAAGACAAAGGTTTATGGGGCTATTGTTCAGCAACCAGGTGACAGTCCATTTTAGTTGTTTTGTCAGACAGGATGACGGCTATGGGTGTGACGAATGACAGTATAACAGGAAGAACGGGTTAGTCTAACGCTAATAGAGTAAGGACAAAAGCCTTTCCTAAAAACTATAGCCGATAGAACCACATTACAATAATCAAACGTCTCTCGTCGTTGTCATCTTCCTTTTTTATTCAACCAACACTTGATCCAACATGTTTCATGATTCACTCAGGTGGCCAGTACAGATAAAAGCCGTTTCTAATCTACCTGTTTCTGCGAATCACCTCAAATATCTAGGCATTGTACTTACCGGTAGATGAGTACCAGTGATGCACTAATGATGCCCCAAGTGGCCGATACAGATTGCTCAGCTGTTATGGTAGCCAGGTTATAAAAGCAGTGCTGCCACACAGACCCTATATACAACCTAGTACTATCTTTAAATATCTTTATAATGTATCATTATTTAGCCCATAGGCTTGAATGTCATTTTCATTGGCGTTCTTGTAACAAAACGTGACATAAATAGAATATAGAGGTTTATTAATAGTCTTAAACTTGCTCTGTCAATGGACATGGGTGATGCGGAATATGTTTACTGTTTGCTCCCTGTGATGTGGTGTCGACCCATCACCCCATTGCATATGGGCTACATTTTCAAATTCAGTTTGACAACCTCAGCCCATGCAACTGTTACTCCAAGGTAGCATACATATACAATATCATTGATGTTTGGGCTTTATTTAAGGAGTTTATGATCGATACATTGGGCTTCATTGGTCTTCCATTACAGCGGATCCCCGTTTCAGCTGGAATTCAAACGTAGGACATTGAAAAGAATGTGTTACCCCCCCCCAGGCAACTTTGTTATTCTCTTTTAGTAGCCTACAGTCACGTAGGAGTGTTTAAAATTTGTATTATAAATGCTTCACACACGGTGGTATTTGACTATTGGTGGAAGCTTATCCCTCTATTCGACGGCGCAATCAACATATACCTCGTCCAAGACAGAGCTCCGTACATCCACACACACCTCGCCGCCGTCGTCCCTGATCGTGTCTTTTGAAGAGAGTATACCAACATGGACATAAACAATTTTCCTGATTTTTGTGAGATCAATATGTGGAAGAGATTAGTAGATAGTTATACAGGTATATGCAATTCTCCTTTCAAGCACGATTTGATTCCCATCCCGTTAAATGCCATCCGACGGGAAAGAGAAGTGATACTTTTACTGTGAGATTTGTGGGATTCAGGTTTGAAAATCTAGGATTGAGAAACTAGAAAAGGTTTGTGAATCAGCGAATCACAAGGTTTGCATTGATTCCGTGACATGTGACATGTTGCATATATCCTAGAAACCAGAAAAATCGTTAGGCTTAACACAAAACTTAGGCCGCCTTGAACAGCGTGTATAGGGAAAGAGACTGTTTAATCTTTCTTGGAAAGACAAACTAAAATACACAAAGTTGTTTTACGTGACTCGTCGCCAACATCTGTCTTTTGGGAGATATCAAGGACCAGTTTATTATTGCAGTGATCAGGAGATGTCCTGTTTGGTTTCAGTGGGCATTGTGCATATTGTCTCCAGATGATAGGGAAGGCCTGGTTGGAATGGAGACACTGCAATGGGTTCTTCCAACGGACCAGAGGAGGCTGGGGTGGGGAGTGGGGGGCAAAAGATGTTCAGACCAAAACATCCTGATCTCGAACACTGGAATTGGCGGGTGACCGAAGGCAGCCCATCATGAAACTTATTTATGTTGCATATCTCCAGCGGTCACGATGGACACATTTTCCAAGAGGAACGTCGTAGGAACAACTATGTCTTGTACACACCGAGATGCATTTTTTAAACAGAAGTGTAGTCGAAACAAAAACAACTGGTTACCACATATTTACTTAATAACCCCAAAAAAACGATGCGGTATGTGTTTTCATGCTGCAAAGCCCAATCCATGAAGGAGGGCTTCAATAGCCGAGGCAGACCAGCTAGTAAACGGCTATCAAAGAAGGGAATGAGTTATTTTTCAGGGATCACCAGTCAGGGTCTGAAACGGTATGAATCCACCCACTTGGCAGTATGTTTAGAAGGATCCAATGCTGAGCGTTGAACCCTCGGTCACAGAACACAGAACCAAGGAACTTAATCCAGAACTGCTTGGTTAACAAACTAAGGAAAGGTGTGTTACTTAATCTGGATTTTAGGGTGGTAGAAAATACAAATACATTTCACTTGGATTGACTTGATGTGTGCAATGCTCATTTAAATTATGCTGATTCTGGTACAGGTTTTTAGGTCTGTAGAATCCAAAGGAGTCTTTCTGTTGAAGGTTATTTGACGGTGCAAGATAAGCTGTTCAGTTAGGAGTTGGGGCAATTCTGGGCAAAGCCAAACAACACTTGATACTTTAACTATACGATCATAATCGGTATTGGCCTCTGGGTAACCACAGTGCATGTGGCGTGTGCAGTCATGCCTATCGTAATACGTTACAAGTTAACTAGGCTTCCATAAACAAAGCACACTACTACTCTGTATTAGTGGGTCCAATACATGCAATCCCTTTAAAAACAAACAAATATGATGACAAAACAGTTCACCTTCAGTAATTAATTATTTATGCAATGACACTAAGTCATTGTGCATTTGAACCCAATACAGCAGTTAGTAAAATTGCAATAGCCAAAATTGTAGTTTGAACATGTGAATTGGATACTCTTCACTTTGGTGAGAAGTAGACAACTATATAACTACAAGTGTATAACTGCTAGTTGTGCACGGATGAGTTTATCTGATGAATTAGGCTGACATATTGTTGTATTGATTGTATTTGTCATTACTGTAAGCTCATTAAACATTAAGCTGAGGGCACATTTGATTATTGAACAACTATACTGCTACTACTGCGTTTACAAATGTTGTTTTTTTTTCAAAGAAATACTGTGAATGTGTGGGAAGAACTACCAACGTTGGGTTCGTGTGTACATATTTTCAACTCTATTTCAATGTTTGTCTTTTTCAGCCATTCTTCCAGCTGATAAAACTGAGGAAGCTTGGCTTGAGCGATAATGAAATCCAGAGGCTCCCGCCAGAGATTGCAAACTTCATGCAGTTGGTTGAGCTGGACGTGTCTAGGAACGGTAAGGGCAACATATACACACCGACGTATAAATAACATACTGTGTTTGGACTCGATGTGTTCGGTTTGTGGCTAGTTTGCTGAGCGTTAAAATAACACCTGCGGCCTGCAGCATTTTGTTTTTCTGTACACACTAAAAAACATTTTAAAACTCGGTTGTTGTGTTGGTTTTGTGCGTGCGGCGTTCAGAGTTATGGCCGCGGAGCAGGATTCTTATCTTGAATGCTAAAAAAATACCGTTTCCCTGCTAGTTTGTTTTTGTTTGCTTTATCATGTCATATGGAGTCCAAGGACTTTTTGAAATGGGAGAAAAGGAAAATGAAAGTATTAGCGCTTTTGCTAGGTCTTAATATTTTTTGCGGTGTTAATGGGTGTGTGTTTAGTTACCATTCGGGTCCACAGTCCTTTGCTCACATCAGCCTAGAATAAGAATAAGATATTGTGAAATAAGGCCTAGCTGAAGTCCAATTTAAAAAGCTTCTCCGATAGCTTAAAGTGTTATGAAACGTTTTATGTTGGAAAAGATTTGACATGGCTTCATCTTTCTTTCTCTTTCTTTCATGTAGATATAATGGAAATTCCAGACACCATCTCCTACTGCAAAGCCCTCCAAGTGGCAGACTTCAGTGGAAACCCTCTACAAAGGTAGTCTAGTTGATGATGATATACTCTGTGGAACCTTAGGTATTACTTGCATGCATTAAAAAAAACTATTTTTTTCTTTCCTTATCGAACAGTGCATGTAGTACAACTGATTACCAACAGACTTATTTATTGTTCATTTAGTCTCTATTTTTTTCTTAGATTTTATTTTTCCCTGTGTGACTCACCTTCGATAATTCAGCGGAGCCTTAAATACACACAATGTGTTGGAGGGGCTGGTAAACGTTTGCCACGGTGTGATCTATCTGTTGTTTGGTCGGGGTTTAGCCTAATTTGCACCTCAGCGGGGGTCTGCGCCATACTGCACAGGCCTGCGCTTGGAAGGCAGAAAACACAAGGCCTGATCGCACGCGGTATTGGACCCCCTCAGAGTGCTGCAACGACGATAAACACCACACTATGCAGTCTGCTCGACGTGCACCAAGCGGGGCTCCTTCTAGATTTAGTGATGAGGTGTTTTGTGTATATTTGATGTGCTAGGTTTAGGGTTGGATTGTTTTCTTTTTGCTATACGGTTTATTGTGGAATAGAAGCTGACGCGTGGCTAAATGTATGCATGATAGTCACATGGAGAAATCTGTTGAAGCACAAAGTCACCTTGGAGATGGGACGCTTTCAGAATTCTGTGATTTAAGTACTTCATCAAACTAAATAATTCAAAATATTTTTTCGTGAGACTAGATACATGCTTGAGGCAATGAGTGAAGTTCTCTTCAATGTTGTAGTGGATGTTGTGCTCATGATAAATATTTCACACAAAGTTTCCAGCCATCTTATTCGAGTACAATTATTAGTTCTTGTTTTGTTCTTTTTGTTTTGTTGCAGACTACCCGAGAGCTTTCCAGAGCTGCGGAACTTAACATGCCTTTCAATCAATGATATTTCATTACAGGCCCTACCAGAGAACATCGGAAAGTAAGTATTTACACTGTTTATACAAGTAGTTATTGCTACAGTTGTATGAATGTATCGCTACAGCAATTTTTCCTCAACTGAAATAAATGAATACATTATTATGGTGCAGTAAAAGCCCAAGCCTACAATTGCATGTTTCATTATCACAATATCTTACATGGTTGAGTATTCATATAAAGTAGACAAAATGAAATGGTTTGGAAAAGCAAAAAAGCGGTTTGTAAAATATGTGATGAGGATATTAAAGTGTTGTGAGTGGGAGTACTATTTATTGTTTGATATTATGGTTCTGTTGTAGCTACGCTGGATTGGACGTTTGACAGTTGTGAGATTGAACAGCCGTACCAAACTGTTGTTTGTTACAAATGTTCTGTCATCAACTTCTGAATCACTACTAGTTTCCTACTCGGCCAGGAAAGAACTTAAGTATACAAAGACGGACAGCAGGAAGAAGGATAATTAAATCTGTTCTTTATTGTACCATGTAGGATAACATTCACTGACGGACAACCCTAAATGCTTCTGGTTTGACCATAAGTGTACCTCTAAGAACCGGGCTAAGAGGATTATGATACTATACTACTGTTTTGTATTTGGCTACGTATCAAATCCAATCTTTAATAATTCTTCCAAGGGACATTGAGGGATATCGGTCATATTATTGTTCCGGTTTTCCCAGGAAATCGGATTAATTTCTTCTTTGTATTACCTTGATATTGTCTGCGCTAAATCCAGCTTAAGCCTTCTTGTCTGGTCTGAATTGTCGGTTCACGTAGAAGATTAGTTTGGAATCAAATGTAACTGCAGGGCTTATGCTACCCATCAGTCCCTCATTTAAAGTTTACAACAAAGACAACATTTGTATTATGAATAAAGAAAAAAAGAAAGCATAGATGGATATCACTGTTGGGAAATGTTAAAGGGAAATGTTTTGACTCGATTAAAAAGATTGCCTGATATCCACTGAGGGTAAACATCTTAGTGTTTTTGTTTTGGTATGTTTATTTTGAGCTACTCTTACAATGTAGGTCTTAAACCTCATAAAACCTTGCTGATAACTTCATCAGAACATAATTAAACCTTATTTACCTAATCACTTCGGGCATTGTTAATATATAATATATTAATCCATCACCCGTGGCACTTAGTTTAATAACCCATTTTAAATGCTGCTGATCATTCTTGTCCATGCAACCGTCTTTGTCTTCTAGGGATGATAATGGTGAGATAAAGTCCTACCATGTGTGTAATTTGGCACGGGGTTTTGCATCATTTGCATGTGACTCATGCAAGATTTGGTGGGTAGAGAGAAACAGACAGACAGAGAAAAGACAGGCCGCAAGGAAGACTGACAGAGAAGGGAGTGACTAGAGATAGAGACAGGGAAATAGAGACAGGGCGATAGAGACAGGGAGAGTGAGACGGAGACAGACAGACGGAGACAGACAGACGGAGACAGACAGACGGAGACAGACACAGAGACAGACACAGAGACAGAGACAGAGACAGACACAGAGACAGACACAGAGACAGACACAGAGACAGACAGACACAGAGACAGACAGAGACAGACAGACACAGAGACAGACAGACACAGACAGACACAGAGACAGACAGACACAGAGACAGAGACAGACAGACAGACACAGAGACAGGCAGACAGATACAGAGACAGGCAGACAGACACAGAGACAGGCAGACAGACACAGAGACAGACAGACAGACACAGAGACAGGCAGACAGACACAGAGACAGGCAGACAGACGCAGAGACAGACAGACAGACACAGAGACAGACAGACCGAGGGAGACAGACAGAGGGAGACGGAGACAGACAGAGGGAGACGGAGACAGACAGAGGGAGACAGAGACAGACAGACAGACGGAGGGAGACAGACGGAGGGAGACGGAGAAAAACAGACAGAACGAGGGAGACAGACGGAGGGAGACAGACGGAGGGAGACACAGACAGACAGACAGACGGAGGGAGACGGAGACAAACAGACAGAGGGAGGTGGGGCAATAAGTGGAAGAGGCAGGTTGGAGACAGACTCTGGGACAGCGGGAATGTGCCTGAGTCGTGCATCTCGTCAGCTCCTCTCCCCTCCTGGTACGGCATGCGTCCCGTGTCTGCCTCGCATAACGCCCTGAGTTAGTGGCTTCTGTCTCCCAAGGAGGCGGCGTAATAAAAACCATCGCGGGTGTGACATTTATACTGAGACAGCCATGAACTCTGGTGTGTGTGTGTGTGTGTGTGTGTGTGTGTGTGTGTGTGTGTGTTTAAATATTTCCTATTCCCAGTTCCCTGAACCACTTGTTGCTACTGGGGTTTAGTCACCGTCAGCATTGGTAAAAATAAAAAGTTTGTTGACGCTGTTGGGCGTTTTGAGTTATTTAATCTATTGAACCAATGCTGCAGCCAAACGGCAGACAGTTTATTTACTAGAATCATCGCAGTAATCCCTAGCCCAGTGACCCTGTATTGTGACCACCGCCCCCCTGTGATAGACTCTCAGTCTCGTTGAGGCCATCAGAAATTGTGCATGCAAGTTAGATTAAAAACAATGTTCAAATGTACGAGATTGTGGTAATCCTCCGCGCTAAGTCTTGACTTGTATTTTTCTAGCTTATTCCCGTGGTACATGCAGAGCAGGGCTCTCTGTCAGAGCCTTCTACCCCACAGTCGTCCTTAAGTGGAAGTTGCCAATGCTGGACAGGGCGGAGTTTGAGAACCTTCTTGGACAAGATAATCTGTTCTTATCCGTCATTGCATAAACGGCAATAAATTGATGTGAAATATTGCTTTGGGGAAAAGATCAGAACGTCATAGAGGCCAGGCGTGGTTGCACCATATTTGAGTTAATGTTGACTTAGTGAACGATTGCGTTATAACTACACTACGCGCAAACTTACGCCAAGCTCATGCAACCGGCTGCAGGCCATTGGATGTCCTGATGGCTTTCTGGAAGCGGTTGTTTATGCTGGACTGGACTTTATAACAAGATAAGACTGACACACCTTGGGCCCTCTTCCTACAATCTTGATATCTACTACCAGGGGAAGGTTTCAGATATCATGTCTGCCTCCCCTTTTTTGTTTTTGTTCTTTCAAACCGACATTTAAATCTCATTCAATAAGTACACTAAATGACGGTAGAGGAATAGCACGATTTTCCTGATCATTATTTTCTTCTGCTTTCCCCAGCCTCGCCAACCTTGTCTCACTGGAGCTCAGAGAGAACATGCTGACATATTTACCAGAGTAAGCATTGTCGGATTACACAGTCGTTTTCCTCTGCTTATTTATTCATGAATTATGCATATTATACACTATCCCCCCGCCCCACCTGTCTCGGATCTATGTGTGGAAAAAGAAAAATGTTCTTATCTGGTGCCTCAATATATTCAAAATGTAATTTCTGCTGATTTTAGAAGCGTGTCAATATTAGCCATGAATATTCGCCTTGTCTTTACCTGTGGCCAGAGGATGGGATAGTACATTAATTGGTCTCATGAGCTGTCTTTTCTTTGTTACCGACAGGTCGCTATCAAAGCTACAGAAACTCGAGGAACTCGACCTGGGCAATAACGAGCTGTACAACTTGGTAAGTCTGAGGCCAGAAGGTTTGTATATATATTGCAGCATTTGGCTCAGATTTATATTGAGAGAATTGACTCCCCCTGAGCACTGCGTTCACCACTTGACATACTTGATGTCAAGACATGGTTTGCAGAAGTAAGTTTCCTTGTTTATTTGCATTGTCTTTTGCTCAATGTAAATCAAAACACGTTGCTTTCAAATAATAGCTCTAAAACAATTCAGCACAATACCGATGGATGCCGTAGTCCATCCCTCCCCTGCATTCGTCTAATTTTTCTCTTTCCCTCTTTCCAATTCCTACCCATCGTCCTCCCACGCAGCCTGAGACAATAGGCCACCTTGTCAGCCTGAAGGACTTGTGGCTCGATGGAAACCAGTTGGCCGATATACCTGCGGTGAGTCTGCGCTGACATGTGTATTTTTACCCTTCCGAAATGAGTTGGCTGCTGTCGAGGCGTCTCTTCCACCTGCAGCTAATGCTGCGCAAGTGTGGTCATTAAAACACCAAAATACAAGGTTTTCTTTGGGGGGGTTGTTGCAAAAGCCAAGCTGAAGCTGCCTCTGAGAGTTACTTATGGGAGCCACATGAAGGTGTGAGCAAAATGTTCACAGCCCGGAATAGCAACTGAGAATATGCCTTTCCCTCCTCGGTGATTAACTAGGGAGGGGCCGGCTTTGGATCAGCTGTTTTTGTAAAAGATGACTTCAGTATTCAACGCTTTGTAATATTATACTGTACACTGGGAGATTTAATGTAAACAGTACATTGAACACAATGTATATGTGCTGTTTATTTTCTTCGTTCATTGGCATCACAACCCTCTTGGACTCTTTAAACATTAAATAGGATTTTTAAGAAATATGACATTAATAACCCTTCCAACGTTCTATTCATCGAGATTAAATCTGTACAGTCCAGTTCAGGGTTTCATCACTAGATATTCGAACATCACAGTAAACAAAATAGAATAAACGCAACTAGCATTATAAACACAAAATACAACATCAATAAATATACGTAATTATAGATAATATATTCATCTAGCCAACCATCGTATCTAATAACGTATGCTCATAGATAAAAAAAATAAGAGTACACATGTAAATTAAGCTAACTTAAGTCAGTGACTCTAAAGTAAAGTGTTTTCAGGTAGATCACCTGCATATTGCACAGGTCATCTGGATAGGCTCAATGCGTACAATGGCCTAGTAGTCCTGAGTTGACCCTCTGCCCTCCAGGATGTGGGGAGCATGAAGAGCCTGGTGTGCCTGGACGTGTCGGAGAACAAGCTGGAGTACCTTCCCGAAGAGCTGGGGGGTCTTCTGCAGCTCTCAGACCTGCTGGTCTCGCAGAACAACATCGAGGCTCTGCCTGAAAGCATCGGTGAGCTGTCCTCCTCCTCCTCTCCTCCTCCTCCTCTCCTCCTCTCTTCCTCTCTCTCTCTCTCTCTCCCCCTCACTACGTAGTCATAGTGTTAGCTGAAAGGAGAGGCTAATGGGTGAGGCCTGTTGTTCAGGGATGACTGTTCAGGTGAGGTTGAGGACTTGCCTTGACCTACTGTACTACACATGACCCCCTAAAAGGGGCTTACTACAATACTTCACAAAGCACAAAGGCTTCCTGAAGCTCAACCATATTTGATTTGGATTCAGATTTACAGTTGGTTCTAGATTTTATTAGGCAATCGTATCGCTTACAGTTCATAAAACAAAGCCTCTTAACACTGATTCGAGTGAGTGCAGGCTTGAGCTTGGAATACTTTATATCCGTTAATAAACAAAGAATATTAAGTTATTCATTGTAAAATGAACGCTGCAAGTTGTATTCTTCTTCGGAGTATCTATTTGATTGAACAGCATCGTGTTCTCATTGTGTGTTGCTAAGTCTCCCGCTGTAACGACTTAACTTCTATTTCTGCAGGTAAATTAGGACGTCTCTCCATCCTCAAGGTCGACCAGAACAGGCTCATGCATCTTCCAGAGGGCATCGGCAACTGTGAGAGTCTCACCGAACTCGTCCTGACGGAGAACCAGCTGCAGGTGGGTGGGGACAAACCATAGATAGATAGGCAGACAGACATTTACAGATAGATATTTATAGATAGGGAGATCTCCCACAGTATGGACGTATATTTGGCCACTGGAACAGTATCATTCAAGACAATATCAAGGCATCATCCTCACTAATTCAGTTTTATGGAGGAATATGCATAAGGGCATGCCATGTTTAGTAAATATGTGCTCAATCCTTGTGTTTTCAAGTACAACATCAGATGTTGGAAGCTAGATGGAGAGATATGTTTGCAGTGAGCTCAAGTTTATTTAAATGTCATCATAATTCATATTGTATCAATAAAAACGAATAATCCCAATATGAGGATTTTTTTTTTATTATTGCAATTGCAATTTTCCAGCATAATAATGCCCTTTTCCATCGAAATAATGGCAATGATTTCCTCCCGTAAAAGTCTGCAAAAATATGGACAGAAAACAATTTCAAAAGGTTTAATCTAAATGATTAATTTGTTGACGTTTCTTTCCTCCGTTTTGGCTGCATTTGCAAAGTAGGACGGTATTAGTTTGAACACGTGCTTGATCCTTCTGCGGCGTCGCATGTCCACCAGCTGTTCATGGTCCTCTTCTTTCTTTCGTTCCAGAGCTTGCCCAGAAGTATTGGCAAATTGAAGAAACTGTCCAACTTCAACTGTGATCGAAATCAGTTAACATCCCTGCCTAAAGAGGTAAGGCTTCTATCCTAATTTCCCGTTTCATTTTCAGAAAACAACAATTACAACGGTTTCTCTTCCGGCCCAACTGAAAACCACTTGAAGAACTGCGGTTTGTGTTTCCAATAGAATCGAGGACACTAGATTGTTTCGCTGTCCTCCTCTCATTGTGCTGTTTATTAGTGGGGTTGGTTCAGCGCACATTGCATCGCAGTCTATTCAGGGCAGGCATTCTCCTAGAAACCCTCTCGTAGGTCGAATTGGACGCAGCTTACTGTTAAAGCGTAATCTCAATAGCCTTTTAACCAGCGGGTACAATGGCCCAGTGTTTGAGCCTCGCAAAGACTGCAGTGTTCAGGAGAGAATAACAGTCGGACACACTTGGCCTGGAATGAGTTTACGGCGTGTGTGTGTGTCTCTCTCTCCCTGGAACCATGGCGAGCGCATGGCGTCATACCTTCACCATCCCAGCGATAGCGTGGGTCTCTGGTATCGAGTGTGTGGTACACTTGACCCTAGGCACCCTTTGTAATGGATTTATGATCGATCTCGGATTAGTGGTTGATAACGACGGCCGGTTCAGATGCCGGACTGCATCTCTCTATCTGGTTGACAAATCAATCATTTAACGCTGCTGTCCCCGTGTCTAAAGATTAGATGCTTATGATGGGGTTGTATTAGTTATGCGGCCTTGCTCAATTTACTGTGGAATTTTTAGTGTGTCAAATCCTTTCGCTGTGGTTGGGTTCCCATTAGTCATATGTAAAGTAGTTCCTCTGGTAGTGACAAGTACGATCTTTTTTTAACGGCTGTGAAAATGTGAATTTGAGAAACTTGATGAGCTTCCCATTCTTAATTTAAGAAACCACAAAGACTTTAACCACTCTATCGTCTGCCAAGAACGAACCCTTAGAATGGGGTCAGCTGCAATAGTGAATGGGTAAAAAGTTGAATTGGCGACAATGTCTATATGGATCTCCTATGCCTATTATGGTAATCACAGAAGGCTCCAATCACCATCGAGTTGCGCAACTCAATCATATTAAATCTCCAAGCTTCTTGTCGACGGTCCCATGGCGCCGCCTCTTTCTCTGCTTCAACGCGTACCAAGCCCCTCACGTGTCGTCCCCCCCGTCACCCCCCCGTCTCCCCCCCCCCCCCCAGATCGGCGGCTGTAGCAGCCTCAACGTCTTCTGCGTGCGGGAGAACAGGCTCACCAGGATCCCCTCGGAGATCTCTCAAGCGACAGAGCTGCACGTGTTCGACGTCTCCGGGAACAGGTACGGCCCGACGCGCGGCGGGCTGCTCCCAGCCGCCGTGGTGCGGCTCGGGTGGGCGCGCCTGCTGTAACGCCATCTGTTGGGGCTACTGTGTGGTTTTTTGAGCTGTGTTCAACCAAAAACGACCCAATCCAACTATTGGAGACAATATATTGTAGTAAGTGATATTTTTGTGGCATATTAAGGTTGTGGTTTGCCAGCTTATGTCGATTTTCAATTGCGTGATATATCGCTTCCTTTAGCTTAGCCGTGTGTTGCTCGGCCAGGGAACGGGTATCCTCCCAGCACGACATTGACATTTAGCAGATGCTTTTATCCAAAGCGACTTACAACGGTTTATACACACATTCACTCACCGACGGTGGAGTCGACAACGCAAGGTTACTACAGATTGCGCCCCTCTTACGCGCAACGTTCCTCCACCCCCAGGCTGGCCCACCTGCCGCTGTCCCTGACCTCGCTGAAGCTCAAGGCCCTGTGGCTGTCGGAGAACCAGTCCCAGCCGCTGCTCACCTTCCAGACGGACCAGGACCCCAACACCGGGGAGAAGGTGCTGACCTGCGTGCTGCTGCCCCAGCAGCCCTGCGAGCCCGACCCCAAAGGTGCGTGGACTGCTGTCCTCCAGGGTACACACGCACGACCTCCAAAATGCCGTTTTACCGGCCGAAATACATATTAAAGGTCCCACGGCTTGACACCAGGTATGGTGTTTTTAGCCGTTACGAGCCGTTTTTGAAATCTTCCCCTTATGACATCACAGGTGGGCGTGTCCACCTGTGATGTGTGCTGGATAGATCAGTCGACCAGCCTACCCCGTGGACCGTAGCAAACGTTGGCCATCTATCCGTCACACATCTAGGTGGACACGCCCACCTGTGATGTCATAAGGGGAAGATTTCAAAAACGGCTCGTAACGGCTAATCACATCACGCGTAGCGGCATGCCATGGGACCGTTACGATATAACACGATATAAAACATATTCCTGGACGTTGGGGAAAAAGAGTTGTAGAATAGAAAGTGGATTGCTGTATTATGGACGATATTGAGTCCTACCTTTGGTATTTCTTATTACCCTGGTATGCTGTGATACCGTCCAAGCCGACACTATTATCATCCAGCGCTCTAAGAACAGACTTGGAGCTATTCCAATTATCTTCTGTGTCAAGTCTGGGCTGACAGGAACATCTGTGGACCTTTTTTATCTCTCTAAAAGGTTTTCCCTCCCTCGAATTATCACTTCTGGGATCTAGGAATCACTCTGTGCTCTGTGATTTCACCCCCTGTCTCTCCATCTCGCTCTCGCCCTCGCTCTCTCTCGTTCGCCCTCACTCTCTCTCTCTCTCTCTCTCCCTCTCGCTCTCTCTCTCTCTCTCTCCCTCTCGCTCCCTCCCTCCCTCCCTCCCTGTCTCCCTCTCTCGCTCCCTCCCTCCCTCTCTAACCCTCTCTGTCTCAATCTCTCTCTCCAACCAATGACAGGACCTACAGCGACCATAGTATATCAACACCCCCCTTCCCCTGAGGCCTTGGGTGTTTCTTATGATTTATTCTCCCTTCAGAAACTTGATTGGACAACTGAAAGAAGCTTAGGCAGGCCCGGCCTGCGTCCATCACGTACAAACCCAGCCGTGTGACGAGGGCTCTAGGAGCAGCTACAGGGCCGGCTTTGCCGTGTGGCCATCTAATGCTTCATTTGTAAATCCATTTGTACGCTCGCTCAAAAAAAACAAACAGCGCTGGCTCCCCTGTTTAGATCAGAGTGTCGCCTCTCATTAAACCCATTGATGTGCTTCCTGGTTCCACCACTGCCCTTTATTTAGCTCGTTTTACCCCTGTTGGGTTTCTGATGGGTGTGGTTAGCTGAGGCAGAGGTTGGGCCGGGTGGAGTGATGCGGGACATCCACGGTGAGGGGTGAGAAGAGAGGTGGTGAGGGGGAGAAGGGTTGAGGACCCAGGCGTGGGTCGCGTTGCGATAAGCTTCTTCCGACTAAGCTCGAATCTGAACCAGCGATGAGACGCAGATATCCTCTCTCTCTCTCTCTCTCTCGTTCTCCCCTCGAGCCTCGGAGGATCTGTTGAGGCCCGTCTGGCCTCTGCAGCTGCCAGGGGCTGTAATCACAGAGATACGAGACGTCACCCGATCCGTTCTGTGATGTAAGATCTGCTACTCTGGCCCCTCCGGGGTCTGGCGTCTTGAGTGCGTGTTTGTACTTGTGTGTGATTCGGTGTTTTCCCTTCTCGGCGCAGTGGCCGATAACCTGGCGCGCTTCGGCGGCCTGACCAGTCTGAACGACGTGGTGGAGGAGGACTGGGACGAGCACACCGCCAAGCGCACCAGCGCCATCCACTTCCTGGAGGACGGCGAGGACGACGACGAAGAGGACCAGGTGAGATGACGGGGACGGGGACGGGGGGGGAGGTCTAATGGTAGGTTGGTACTGGTGCCAAGAGACACAAGCGAGGGTGACTGTGGCGCACAGAGGGCTTATGGGGGCGCTGTTGAGGTGGTTGCCAAGCGCTGCCGCTGCCGTGTCACACGGTTCGTTGCTCTGATTGGTTGTAGGTTCATCCAATTGTGTCCTGAGGCTTGTTTACCTGTGCTCATTGATACTGCCCCTGTACTAATTAGCGAATTGGTCTGGCTAAGTGCGGTCTTTGGGAACTATTGTCCCAACATAATGGTCGTGTTAAACGCAAGGTCAAGACTAGTGCGAGAGGTAGCGCTTTGAGGATAATTTACATCTAAATGGATTTATGATGTTCTGAATCGTCCTGTTGAGCTGACATTGCCCCTTCTATATTTCAAACCATCAATTTTGCAAATCCTTTGAGGCAATGAGCAGTAGCTGCATTGTAGTTGTAACAAGTACTAAACTCTTATTCTTCTCCTGAGGATATTATACAGCAAAGTATTTTAGGAATGAATGGAGATTAGTATGCAAATTAGCAATGTTCTATTTTCCCCTTCCTCAGAAAAGACAAGCGGTGTCAAGCCTGCATGCAAAATCTGAACCCAAAAAATATCACACTACACCATCCAATAAAGAACTACCAGAGATTGTGTAACTCACAAGATACAGCACACTTATCATCTGCTTTGTAGTTCACGGGTACATGCATGCACATGTCAGTGCACTGGGAATGTTGATGAATTCCCCACACGAGGCTGGCATTTAAATATAATAACCTAACCAACCCTTATTTAAATGTTGTATCTCTTCACTTGTACTACCGCCCTGCGCTTCCTGCTGTCACTCCCCAGACTTCCTGTCTGGGGTCAGCGCCCCCTCTTATCCTAACGCTTCCCTCGCCGTCCCACAGGGGACTCTGCAACGGCGTGCCACGCCCCACCCCGGCGAGCTGAAGACCATGAAGAAGGCGGCGGAGAACCTCCGCAACGACATGAACGCCGCCAAGGCCCTGGACTCCAACAAGAACGAGGTCAATAACGGGGTCACCACGTCTGTCTGACCCGACCCTTATTTATTTCAACCTCCAAAATACTTTTACCTTTCGTTTTCTGTTGCCTCGTCGTCTCGCACAATCCCCAACCCCTCCCCTGCACCCCACCATCCCCGTCAAGCCCTCCGACCGACCTTCGACCCCTGGTTGACCCCTGGTTGACCCCTGATTGACCCCTGGTTGACCTGCAGTCCCCAGTGTGGCCTTCCCCCTCGTCTGGTCCTCCTCAGAACACCGGTCACCTGCTCCGTCTTAAGCCCGGTCCCGGTGGGTCGTGGTTCTTCTCACGAGTCGGCCAGGGTTCTCCTTCACGTGCCTTCTCTCTCTTTTTGAATAATTTCCAAGGCAATAATCTGCACAAACTTGATACTTTTTAAATGAGATATTTTAAAAGACTTTTACTAGTTTTTAAAAAGGCCTTTTTTTCTGTACATAAGAAAGACAAACGTTAGGTAGTTGCACTACAAGGACTTGATATAATATTGCAAGAATCTTTAAATGTATTATATTTTTGTTCTTTGTTAAACACTGGGTAACTCTTTTTACTTATTGAGGATCCATTAAGACGCGAGGTTTTGTGGACCGAGTGAGTTGAGGATTATTGTATAGTCATTTGTGAATAATTATACTTTTTTACTTTTCGGGCAGCTCGGATGTAAATAAAATGTATAGCACATTTCTTAGATTTCGATTTTCTAAACTCTTTCTTTAAATTGGGTACATTTGTAAAAGTAAAAGTGTAAAAGCATTGAACAACATGCGTTTTTACTGATGTCTTATTTAAAGTGAACTGCTGGGTGTACCGACGGTCTAGTCTGTTGACCCTCCTTAAAGCTTTGGGTCTGATTTTAGGGTGATTTGAAATGGTTTTGGACTCATGGATTTGTTTAAAAACCCCACAGTACCACAGCGTGTCCACTAGAGGGCTTTTGATGGGGGATCATGAGGCTGAGGTATATATGTATAATTATTTATGCTGTGCTTCATGGAGTCATTTTGCAATGTTTATCGAATGGATGCCAAAATGGTTCAAGTTTTTTTCCAATCGCCAGTTCTGTATAGAATAATCATTGCAAAAAAGATTTTTTCAGATAAAAGTGACAAGAATGGATCCTTTTTTTTTTATTACTTGTTAGAGGTTTTATTATAATGCACTTAACAAAGTTTCTTGCATTTTACATAAAGGCTATTTTATGGTACGGAATACATTTGTTTTTTTTTTTGATTGTGAGCCAAAGGCCAGACAAATTGGTTGGATGTCTATTCTTTTGATGATTATTTTCCATTTTGATCAAACTGCACAAAACAGTTCTGAAATAGCATGGATGCTGAGCCAAATGATTTGGTCTACTTTTAACCACTGATCCAATAAAAATGGCTGCAACGTTTTGCAAAAAACTAGTTGTTATTTCTTCATAGTCATGCAGTGCCTCATTAGTTCCTTCTTCAAAGTCACCATACCCTGAATTTCTCGTTTGAGATGTGCCAAGCCTTGTATGCTTTTTGTTTGTTCACCTTAGGTCAACAAATTCACTAATCTCTCCATGTCCACACTCATCGCTCCTTCACCATCAATCAATCAAATTGAAAAAGTATTATATATATATATAAACGTACCGAAACTACTACGTTCCTCAACCACTTGGTGTAGATTTGCCGAATTAATTTCACCCCCATTCCTGTCTTCCCTCAGACAACCTGTTGTGTCCGTCTATCCCAGCCACTCTTGATGTTCCTTGTTCTGCATGCATGTGGCATGCCTGTCTGTCGGTCTGTCTGTCTGTGGCTCGTCTGGTGTGCGACCCGCATAACATGTGCTGCAACATATTTCTGCGTGCTCCCAACCTCTTTAGAAATTCAATATAGACGACTTAAAATAACCCCAATGGAAATATATTTTATTCCTTTGACGGTCTGGCAGTGTTCTTGATACAGAACAGGGCAACTATGACATTTATATTTATTAGGTAGCGGGTTAGGGTGGGACTAATACAATAAAACACTCTTGACTTTGCTTTTACAAGCCCACACGTTTTAAAAGTTGTTTCCCCCAACAGACAAACGCCATGTAAACGGTTTGCTTTTTGAAGCTAAAGTTAATCCGGTAAAGATTGAGTGGAATAAAGAAACGTGGGTTTTACAGAAGCAGCCTTGTAATTCCTCACACGTAGTTTGAGGCATTTTCAAATGTAATCAAAGTTCCCCACAATGGAAACGTGTAAACCTCCTCCCCACTCTGGTAGTCATCACTAAGGACCTCTAAACGACGGCCCCCTCTCCCCTGCCGTTAGCGAGGCAGCGTTGCTCGCTTGCTTCAGGGGCTGTCACTGCCCTATCTGCATGTCCCCGATATGGCAGCCGGCCAAATGGCCTTTTAATGGGAGAGTGCCGCAGCGCAGCGACACGACTAGCATGTAATGTGTGCAGCGTACCCCCCCTTTCAGTAGGACCCAGATTGCCTTCGCCCTGTAGGTTAGTACACCTGGGGGAAAAAAAGATGAGCTTTGGATGATACA
Source organism: Gadus morhua (assembly GCF_902167405.1). NCBI lineage: Eukaryota > Metazoa > Chordata > Actinopteri > Gadiformes > Gadidae > Gadus > Gadus morhua. The sequence continues at coordinate 3,273,780 of NC_044062.1, forward strand.
TTTTCTTTATTATTTATTTCTTTTGAGCACATGAAACGGTTACCCTGTGAATGTCTCCAGGTTGGTAGGAAGGCTCACTCTAAAGCGTCCTGGCCCAGTTCGGCCCTCCGTCCCTGGGCAGGGAGCCGAGAGCTCCCGGGGCATGACGATGCTGGGGGTGAGTGTAGCGGCCCGCGGCCCGTGGCCAGCAACCGCGTGTCGGCCCGGGAGGCCTCTGGGAGGCCCCCCAGTGCTGAGAAGGATGAGGCAATGAACCACCGCACCCAGGTTTGTGTCCAACATACAGTAAAATCCTAGGGAAGCAATCTTCGAGCGGTTTTAAATACCAAATAAATAAATACCATATCAGATGTATTTTTTGTAATAGACAAATTAAGTTTTGCTCCCTCGCTGTGATACTGTTGATCTCTGATACCACCACAGGTAATATGCCCCCCTCTCCCTCTCCTCCCCCCCACCTAAGGACGGAGAAAGACCATTTTCAGAGAGCGACACAACGTGGGGGTTTCGCCGCCTCAGGGGGGACATCCGAGAGGACGGGAAGTCATCCCGGTTCAAAGGTGGAGGTCTCTCCGAGGCCCCCGAAAGCTCCTCCTCCTCCTCCTCCTCCACTTCCTCCTCCACCGTAGACCAGGTGTACCAGTCTCCCAGAGAACTGAAGGCCCCAACACCACCTCGAGAAGCACGCGTCTCCAAAGCGCCTTTAAGAGTAACTGCTCCAGATCCTCACTGTTTGATCTACTGTGCGTCTCTGGGTGTTTTTTAGGAGGCGATGTGTTGTTGGTGGAGCTTGGCCGTAGTTAGCTCTGATGTGTCTCCTGTTGGTGGGTGGGGGGGGGGGGGGGGGGGTTGATGTCGGCTTCAAAGCCACTAGAAGATGTCACTTTGCTGACGTTGTTAACGGAGGGAAACCTTGTAGTTACAGATCAAAGTGTGCGGGCAGAGCAGTGGTTTGGGCCTCAGCATCGCTGGAGGGAAAGGTTCTCTACCCTACAGAGAACACGATGAGGTAGGCACTAATTCAGCTTAGCCACCAAAAGGCTTAAGGTGGCTAAAGCTAAGACCATATTCCACTGTGATAATCACTTTTTGGCCAAATTTATTTTTAGGTTGACGTGGATTTTTTTTTTGTTTCAGGGCATCTTCATCTCGAAGGTTTCCGAAGGAGGTCCTTCCGATAAGGCAGGGGTCCTTGTTGGAGACAGATTGCTGGAGGTGCGGGAGAAAATGATTATTGTTTAATTAACACTATCTCTGTTACTGACATGGACCTGAAATTCACTGACTGACACAACAGAGGCAAATACAATATATGTCGCAGTGACTACTAAGGCTACTCTAACTTTTTGCACGTAACTTCATGAGAAATAGCTGTTTTTATTATTTTGACCTGCAGAGGGCATCCTGACACAAGCTAGATTAGAATCCAGAGAGAGGTAGGCTTCTAGGAACAAAAAGCTCAACAAAACGATCAATGTTTTCATCCTCTCATAAAATAGCCTTTAAATAGACTGACAATGTTAATCTTTGCTGGGAATACACCATCAAAGGTTTAACAAACAGCCGTCCACTTTAAGCTCCTACTTTCTCCCACCTGCCCTGAGGAACTGCCTTTTCCCCGGTTCATCCAGGTTAACGGACTTGACATTCAGGGGATGGCCCACCACGAAGCCGTGAGTGCCCTGAGGCACGCGGGAAGTTGCATTAAGATGAAAGTGCTGAGGGAGAAGGGGCTGCCAATCCAGGTTTGTGTCCAGGACAACCCAGCTGCCCGGGAGACGGGTGTAAAGTTGAGTCCAGAGCGATTCCACCACGAGGAGGTGGGATGCCAGACTCCCAAGGGCGTGCACACGCACACGCCCGGGAGGGTCGATAGTGTGTCCTGTAATGGAAACGTAAGTGGCTAACCACCACAGCTAACACAGCTTAACTTTTGTACCCTACAATTGTAAAAAAAAAAAATACATTATTTCTTTCCTGCACACTCCACATATTTGTCTGTTTTCCTTCCTCCTGCGTTGCAGTTAGATCTGGAGATGGAACCGAGCTGGAAGTTATTCCGACAGGAGCCAGACGCACGGACGATAACAAACCCCTTTGAAGGGGAGAAAGGCACCATGACGGTGAGTGCTGCATCAAGCCACCGGAAGGTTATTTCATCATTTCCTTTCGGCTTTTTTTTTGGAAATTCAAGGAAGGATTTCTACATTATGTCTCCAAGAAAATCCCATTTCTCACTTTGATTGAACCATAAAATCTAAAAGTATTCACAGCAAGAGGTCTATCTTGAGGTTCATCTCGGGGGAACTAAAACCATAAAACGCTCACCTCCCACCACCCTGTCAGACTCAAGAAAGTGGGGTAAAACATTTATTCACATTGCAGCACTACTCCTTGGCTTGACACCCACCTCTTTTTAGTGGGATTTAGGTTGGCTCTAATGGCTTGCCTTATTTTGTACTCCAGCCTCCACCTGGTAAACCTATCAACAGAAGGCACAACCACGCAGACAACCAATTAGCAGCCAATCAACCCTCTCTCAACTCACCATCGAGGTTGTCTAGCCAGTGGATGCTGAGTATTATGGGACAGCATCCGGGAAAGCGAGCCAATCCCTTACTTCCTGTGAGTTGATATGCAAACATGTGGATGGTCTCACAAACCTAGAAGAACTATGGAGGTTCCTGAGTCCCTCTCTCTGGCTCGCCACTCTCTGCACATACAGTATGAAGCATTCCATCTCAAGGGCGTGCTCCCCACGGTATAACATGGGGGATGTATGCACAGACGACACAAGAAGCACATTTTCAATTCCACTCAGTCTTTACCGGATTTTCTTTCACACATTCACGGCGGAGTCAACCATGCAGGGCGACAGCCAGCTCGTCAAGAGAGTTCAGGGTGAGGTGTCTTGCTCTGGGATCGAACTAGCAAACTTCCGATTACCAGTCAACCCGCTCTACGTCGCGGTTGTAGGCACGTAGCTTACAACCGTATCTTGTGTGTGTGTCATGTTATATATTGGTCTACGAATGATAAAACTCATGTTTGACCTTTGTGCGGCAAAATATTGTTTCTAAAGCTTGGCAATCATCCGGCAGATCCCTCGGATTATCCTGACACATCCGTCCACCTCGGACGATGACGTGGACACCTCGTCTCAGGGGGCTGAGGGAGAGCTGTTGCTAGCCGACTCTGCTTCGGCTGATGTTCACGTCCAGTCTGGTACCTCAAAGAGCCCTCACTACCCGCCGTGACCTCAGCGCTTCTCGACGCTCACACTGGACGTTGTGTGACCTCTAATGATGCTCTCCCCTGTAAAAAAAGCACTGCTGCGGTGAAGTGTAACAAAGTGCCATTAGCATTCGGTATCTTTCAGCTCTTATCACCGTTTTGTCAGTTTGAGGTCAGTTTGAGGTCACTGCGTGGGATTTTCCAGACGCCATTTTGCTATTATTACTAGTGTCTGAAGTGTCTGAAGCTATATTTGTAGAGACACATTAAATGTCGTCCGAGGCCGACTTCCTATACAAATACTTGCTTGCTTGCTCACTTGAAGCATGCAGAAATGCTCTGCAGGGTAATGAAGAATTTAACCGAAGAAATGTAAACACCACCAACAGCAGTGAGAATGTGGTAAGATAGTAAGTATTCATCCATACAACTCATCCAAAAACCACAGAAAAGGGAATTTCCATCGGATCCAGTACTGTATTGTCTGATTGATGAACGACAACTACCTCGTGTTTAAAGAGATATGATGTAACTTTGCACACTAGCGGCCCCTCACGGCCACCAGAGACGGTGCCGTTTCCGATAACGGAAGAGCAACAGAAACTCAAAACAACATACGAAGCCTATCGCATCGTCTTCAAGCCAGGTAATAGTGAGAATTATTGCGTCACGAAAAATAATGAATTGATTTTTCACTATGTTAAATGTTTTATTTGACATTCTCTCGGTCGGCACAGACCAAACTGAATTGTAGTGTATGATTTACTGCACCATAGCAAAACCAAAAGTAAGAAAAAGGAAAGAAAGCGTGCAGTGTAAGGTACACGGTGGATATTTAAGCCGCCATAAATGTGCTGCTGCCTCCCGATTGTACCAGCGTCGGGCCATTGACAGAGTGAGCCCTCAGAAATGTCATAAATCTTTATAAAGCCCGCACATGAAAATCCATGGGCCTGATCTTCATGTGTAGCAGTCGGCAGGGTCCAGGGGTCACAAGACAGCCTTCGTTGTCTTATCTGTTAGGACCAGTCGAAAATATTATTTTAGCGATTGAGTTTAGAAAATGTCACCAACCCATCAACCCAAGATACAGAACCCAGCTCATTTTGTATCGTCTTATGTTATTCAATGTTTTCCATCCTTATTTTCTGTCATTTATTTTTTTTCAAAAATGAATCGAGTTTTCCTCACAGCGGCAATAATACCATTGGACTATTAAACATTCCTTAATTATTAACTCAGAAGAATGCTTGTTTATGAGTTCTTGAAAGTGGGTTGGGTTATGATTCCAGGGCGCTACTGAAACCACGTCAGTCAACAGATTGTTATGCACAGTATGCTTCATCTGGGGTCTGGTCTTACTGGACACATAATAATTAAACACTTTAATAAGCCTATCTATTCTTAGCAAGAGAAGGATTTAACTAATAGGGTTATCTGGGCCACAACACACACATAAACCAACACAAAAATCAATCCTCATTGCCTCTTTTTCAGAGGTTTACCTTTACCTTTTCAACTAATTCCATTTGTTCATAAGGGACACCTGTCAAACTGGGAAGCTAATTCCCAAGCGGTTTGTTGGGAGAGACTTGAGTGAACTGTAGAGTGGGCGCACGGCTCTCTCTCGCGCTCGCTCTCTCGCTCTCACTCTGCTGTTGTGTGTTTGTCTTGTGTGTGTCTTTGAATAGTTTTTTTCCATATCTCCAAGCAGCCTGCTTGGATCTGAGACTGCAGTGCTAATTACTGGGCCAGCAGATCGCCTCTCTCAAGAAAAACAATCACCGCTTGCTCTGGGAATTGCACCAGCAAGCCTCCCTGCCTCTCCTTTCATCTTTAGACCCTGCTGTTGGAGCATTCTGGCTTCCCTGGTCTTTTCCCCAGGAGGAAACAGCCCCCAGCTCACGTTCGGCTCCTCAGCCAAGAGCCATTCATTATTGTTTTTTCCAGGTGATAATCTTCCGGTTGCGTCGATGCCAATGGCCGCACCAGGCCCCGTGCTCAAGACTATCAGTCAATTACTGGCTGGTGGGGTTGTGAGTGCCGGCAGCCATCCAGGTCAGTCTCAAGAGATTCTCTGTACAAACCCGGGTGCAGGAAGGTAGCCCGTGCAGATGTTGTTGTTTTTGGGGAGTGGAGTATACACAATAACTCTGCCTGCTCTTCTCTTTTTTTTCTTTTGTGAATCCAATTTCAACACTTCCGTCGAAAAAGAGAATCGCAGTTTGTATTAAAATACGACGGACCAAGCTGTACAGATCGGTGTGTTTGGCTTTGCAAATAAATGAGAGCTACTGGAGTCAACCCAGGTAAAATATCTGTATTATTATAAAATGTTTTAAGTTTCCCTCTTCGTCAGTGTAGCCTTCAATTCATACACGTTTAAGAGTACGGCTTTCTGAGAGATGCTACCGATAAAGAACGCCTCGATGGTCTCACTCATCCATATTTCAAGCGTCTTCTCCTCCATTCTTCTCCGGTTCTTGTGTTTATTCGTCCCTAATAAATCAGCCTTCACAGGTCAACATTCAACCGCTCAATATTGGCAATCGAAAATACTGTTTACCTCCTGCAGCACGTGCTCCAGGCGCAGACGGAGAGACACAGCGAGGGCATGGCCGTGGCAGGATTGGAAGGGACAAGAGCAGCTGTGACAGGAATGAAGAATGTGGCGTACTTAAAGGATTAGAGTCCCAGTCTAGAGGTCTGCTTTCACTTGTTTATAGTGCCGAGGGAGGTTGGCTGGGGGGGGGGGAGTGGGGAAGGGGGGAGTCGCAGAGTGGATGTGCTGCCAGCCTGCAAGCAAATCCACTTGCTGGCTTGTTGGGATCCACTTGATAAGTCATTATGGAGAGGACACACAGCAAGGCACGCGCTGGTACGCCACTGTCAGGCGTGGAGCTTGGGGAGACTGGGAGACGCGGGGGGGGCTGCTGGGATTTGAGGACATTTGGGGCTCAGAATGTTCCTTATTTATGTTAACATTAATTTTTTGGAATATAGAATTTTTCTCTCAAGCGCACACACACACACACACACACACATGCAGGTACGCGCACGAGCACATGCACAAACCATATTCAGATACTACATGAAGTTTAGTGCCATGCCGAGCCCTTCGGTGCCCAGTGCCCACTCACTCTAATGGAGAGAGACTTTTCACATCATTATTGTAATAATAATATATTACTAACAGGAGTCAGCTTGTGCCTTGTAAATGGAAATTTGATTGACTGTTCCAAATGCACATATACATACATTAATGTATAATTTATGCATTCGGTGTATACATTTATATTAGTACATATTACTTCTATTTTTCAACCAATGAATATGGACATTTATAAAAAAAAAAAGTATTTTTTCAAAAAAGTAAAGCATTGTTCATGTACAACACAAAAAATTAAAATTTACAAGACACAAGTTAACTTTAAGAGACAAGTTCACAGCAGTAGATCTGCTGCTTGTTTCACACACAAAGACCCAAACCGTACCTGGCTTTGAACAACAACATTATTTCGTAGGGCTTTGATGCATGAACGAGAGACGAAGAGAACAGGGACTATTTTTGCATCAAATAATATGTATACATTTCTATTTTTAGGGTCCTTGGCTTTTCATCAAAATATTCAGTGCTGTAACCTCAGATGGCCCAGCCTAATACACCGCTGTTTCGACATATACTTTCTATGGCCCCACCACTATTCAATATTGATAGCGTATTTCAAATGTTATTTTTTCTCTGCAGTAATCGTTCAGAAAGACTCGAAGGAACAGCCTTGAGGTGTCCGGCTCCTATTAATCATTCTGAGGACATTCTTATCTTTTCAAATTAATATTTAACGTTATCTTGTCCGTTCAGTCATTAATTAAAGTCTGTCTATATTAATGAGACGTTAGCTGGTCTAGCAGTAGAGCCAGTGGTAGTAGTACAACACTCTGCAATAACGTTAACGTTGCATTAGACTCAAGGCGAGAGGAGAGAGCTCAAGGTACGCTTGAGATATTTGCAGGTGTATGCTGAAGATACTCTGCCGTCTTACAGTGAGAGCTAGATGGGCATAGAAACAACCAAAAGTTTGTGAATCTTTCAAAAGTTCTCCTATGATTTCTTGTCATAACTTATCACTGTTTACCGCACCATACATTATCCAACCCTGGAAGCAATTAAAACACTGAATAACAAGGGAAATCGTCCCTGTCATTTGAGTTGTGTTTAATATGCAAAAAAAACAACCAAAAAGCAATTATACCATAATTCGTATAATAATTCAAAAAGTAAGACTATGTACTGAATTGATTATCCCGTGATGCTCAGTGTTGAACACCTACCTGAGAGAAATACATATTGCACACGTGTGTGGCATTGTTGCACACATTTTCTATTCTTAGTCATCCACACATTGTCATGTTCTTGATGTTGTTCTCTTCTCTAAATGCTATAATGTCAAAGTTATTCTCTTTGGAGAGCTGTGGAATTACAATGTTCGTAACACAGACCACACTGTGCTACAACAACAATATGGCAAAACACCTTTTGGGTACGTTCTGAGAATATATATATTTTGTCCCGACTTTAAGAAGTAAACCAAAGCAATGGCTCAAGGGAAGTGCTAGTGGTGTACCCTGCTACCAGTGTGGACATTGTTATCACTACCCCAAAGTGCTGCGTACGTTCTCTGGCTATTTCTGGACGTTATGTGGCTATAAAAGGCAGCCAAATGGCAACAACGGACCAGTTTTAGATTACACACCACACACATCTGAGATGAAAGGGAACACCACTCACTCTTTACTTTATCCCTAAAGACAATTGTAGCAGAAACACTTGTTAGTGTTCTTCCTCAGAGAATGCACCGGCGGTGTTATGTAAAGCCACTGGAGACTGGAATGGAGAGCTCACAACACGGCGTCTGGGAAAGGTAAGATGGTGTCAAGCTGCGTTCGACACAGCTCCTCTCTTTTGTCCTGTACCCCAATCGCAACAACAAACACACACACACACACACACGCACGCACGCACGCACGCACGCACACACACACACACACACACACACACACACACACACACACACACACACACACACACACACACACACACACACACACACACACACACACACACACACACACACACAAACAAAACCATTACAAATTCCATTATATCCCATGCATGCTCATATAATCGAAGTGACAACTCATAAAGTCGCGATTTGTAAGATTGAGCCCGTCCTAGATTGCAGGACGGAGAATCTCAGAATTCAAAAGACTCCGTAACAGTGTTCTATCCAATCTCACTGGCTGTGCAACTGTGTGTCTATGCATGACTACAGATATGTCCAGGTTATTTTAAGCTACAAGCTAGGTGCAATGTTACACTTTGCCGCTTTAATATAATATCCTCACAGCTACACACAGATTAGCGGTGTTGATATTAGGGGCTTTTCATCGTTTGACGTCATAGAGACATTTGATCGGACTAAATAAAGGCCGTCGGCATGGTCTTCGGTGTGTAAATAGGGATTTTGGTTTTCCGTTTTATCAGAAATCTTCTCTGATGTGGACATGCACAGCAGCACTCTTTTATTTTGGCGCGAACAGCTGGCGGAGGGCGTTCTATTTGCACAGACTCTCGTCTCTAAAGGGAGGGGTAGTGTTTGTCTGCCACTAAACTCTTTCATTAGTGCCACCACGTGCCATGCTACATTGTTGATGTTCTGACGTGGCAGCAGTTATGCACATTCAGTGTCTCTGGGATCGTCACAGGACTGAAACATTGGAATTTAAACATCCATCCATACATTATCAGGAAGATATATTTTTTTATGAAACATGAATATAAATACAATAAAATATTTCTGTCATTTATTTGATTCTACGTTTGCCAAAATCAGCGTGCACCCCCTAGTTATGGGTAGAGAGAGAGAGAGAGAGAGAGAGACAGAGATAGCGAGAGAGAGAGAGAATGAGAGAGAGAGAGAGAGAAAGAGAGAGGGCGAGAGAGAGCTGGGTATATTGACCTTGCGCACACAAGCAATAACCGAGTCACATCACAATCGCGTGCGTGACACGCGAGGGGGGGGAAAGTCACAGCAAACCCCCACCCCCTAAATCACTGAGTGAGACGGGTGGTCTTGCCTCACGCATGGATTTAGAGGGTGGGAGAGAGAGAGGGAGAGAGAGAGGGTGGAGGGAAAGAGGGTGGAGGGAAAGACAGAGAGAGAGAGAGAGAGAGAGAGAGGGAGAGAGAGATGGTGGAGGGAAAGACAGAGAGAGAGAGGGTGGAGGGAAAGACAGAGAGAGAGAGAGAGAGAGAGAGAGAGAGAGAGAGAGAGAGAGAGAGGGGGAGAGAGAGAGAGACAGCGAGAGCAATAACCCAGTCACCTCAGCCTCCCCATGGGTGACGTGTGGGGGAGGAAAGGCCCAGAGGAGGAAATACACCCCAGGAGGTCTACGGTGGGGGGGGGGGGGGGGGGCTGTCGAGGTGTACGACATGACCCCGCCAACTCCTGTGGCAATTAAACGCTCAACGGAAAACTTAAGGTGGCGGGCCGGAAAGGCCGGTGTTGACCTTAAGAGCTCGTGATCTGCTGCCGTGCAACACAAATATAAGTGGAGGACAGGGTGGTGGCGGCAGAAGTTCTGGGACAGAATGGGGGTTGGGGGGGTGGGGTAATCAGACCAAAGCCAGAGAACTCTCCCCAATTCCGTCTTATATTCACTTTTTCCTTTATCTGCGGTTTGCAGCGATGGTTGTGCAAAGCAAGATTAAAGTCAGCCCCTTTCAACGAGGTGTCTAAAAATACGCCCTCGCTGGGGGCTCGACCTCCAAGGTGCATACCAATGAGCTCGCCCACCACCGTCGGGTCTTTTACCTTTCAGCACACATCTGACACTTGCCCTTCTACCTCTGTTTCTACTTCTGTTTATTCTTCTGTTTCTGTTTCTTCTTCTGTTTCTGTTCCTTCTACTTCTTCGTCTTCTTATTCTTCTCCTACTTCATCTTCTTATTCTTCTCCTTCTACTTCCTCTCATTCTTCCTCTTCTTCTTCATCTTCTTCTTCTTCTGTTTTCCTCTTCTGTTTCTTCTTCTGCTTCTTCTACTTCTTCTTCTTCTTCTTTTTCTGTTTCTTCTGTTTCTTCTTCTGTTTTCCTCTTCTGATTCTTCTTCTGTTTCTACTTCTTCTTCTTCTACTTCTTCGTCTTCTACTTCTTCGACTTCTTCTTCTTCTCCTTCTACTTCTTCTACTTCTTCGTCTTCTTCTTCTTCTTCTTCGTCTTCGTTTTCTTCATTTCTTCTTAATCTTCCTCATTATTCTTCTCCTTTGAAGTTCGACAGCGAAGCTCTGGTCATGAAAACGACAGCTCTGGGAAGTCTTCCCAATTGATCAGGAGATATATTTGCTTTCTTCGTTGTATTGACCTCGTAGTCTGATGTACGACCCGCTTCTCCTGCTCAACTCTTCACCTTTTTTTCTGTGTTATTCCATATCCTTGAGCAGTGCTGGGTAAGACTCATACGCTAGTCCCCCTTGATAAGGTGGTTATATTCATAGGGCCCGTTGGGTGTTTGACGGCCAGCCGATATATCAGAACCCCTTCCGCGTCCTACCTGCTGCTTAGTGACCTGCATCTGAATACACCCAACACAACTATCTGCTGAATGACTCATTCAATAGTCATGCTTAATGGCGCATCCTAGTACGTAAAAAACGTACTGGCAATGAAACTCAGATTCTGCAAATGAAGCCTATTCAGGACGACTCATTGAGACGTAGAGATCTTCATTGTGCTAATAGTGAACAATCAAGTCCAGGAACAATCGCCTACTGCTATGGCTTCTACTGATCCCTAGGGGAACTTCCTGTGTGCCTTGGCTGGGTAGATGATCTCACTACATCTATGATTAGTATCAACAAGAGATTACAACTCCTCCCGTCATTACCACGGCAACAATAAATATAGGCAAACCAAGGCCCATGTCTATTAATATGGATGTGCGGCGCAACCCTTCCGAAGAATCACTTGAGGCCCTTGGAGTTTCCACATGGGTGTGACATTTTCCAAAGAAATATAAAATGATAAAGGAGGAGATCATGCCCATCGGCGTACCTGGAAGGTTGTGAAAACTTTCCTCCAACAAAACGTGTTTGGGAATGTATCAGGCAGAGAAACAACTTCCAACCATCGAGGTAATATGGACACTGGAGTGTTAATTTCCTCATCTTTGAATTGATGAATCCCAGCGATGTGAAAGCCCCCTTGATTTCTCTCCTTCAATGTGCGTGACAGGAACAGGTATAATTAACACACCTTTCATTCTGTTCTCTCAGGTATCCGGTGGAATTAAATCAAGCTCACTATCTCTCGTCTTCCGCGAACGCAGTGAACACAGATTAAAAGCGTGATCACTGATGCAGAGACGTGTGTAGAGCTTGGAGCACTACAAGCAGACCAAATTAAGGTACATTATGATAACGAATGTAATTAACAGGCCTTCCTTAATTACGGGTCAGTTATTCAAATAACATTGGCCATAATTGTAACCCTTAATGAGAATATTAAATATTTCATTAGTTTTAGATTTATTAAATGGTTGTGTATCTGTTCTTTCCTTGTTTGTGTGTGTGTGTGTGTGTGTGTGTGTGTGTGTGTGTGTGTGTGTGTGTGTGTGTGTGTGTGTGTGTGTGTGTGTGTGTGTGTGTGTTTGAGAGCAGTCCGCAGTAGGTTCTACTATTGCAGTCTGTTATCATCCAAATAGTTTGTGTGTGTGTGTGTGTGTGTGTATGTATTTGTGTGTGTGTGTGTGTGTGTGTGTGTGTGTGTGTGCGCGCGTTCACGTGGTTCAAATATTCCTAACATAAGTACGAATTTGAAGAGTAATTTCAGAATAAGTGTAAACATTTACATGCTATTCATAAGGATGTGGTTCCCTGTTTACGTAAGGTACAAATCATCAAATCAGAGTGTGTGCTGCAGATTGTAACGAACAAGGTGCTGTAATCATTTTAATCATCCCGTTGAGACCGTCTGATTGAGATCATCCCGTTCTCCACTTGATCTTTTAACATAGCGTATAGGTTGCTGAGCAATTCAACTCAATCTAAATGGTAATCGGGTGCCATGTTGCGGGGACTGGTTATTTTTACGCCTTTAATACGGCGTCGGTCGAACCGCCACCAGCTACAGTCACCGACCGATGAGGCTGACTCGTAGCAGGGTGCCTGGGGAGCGGCTTCAAAGGTCTCCCCAGCAGGGGGCCACAACCGCCGCCGGGGTGTGTTCCAGATACCGCGGTGGCTTGTTGGTTTAGCACGCTAAAGTGACGTTTGGAGAAGCGACTGAACGCCGAAACGTGAACCGCGTGTGACCGTGATTCTGCGCACCTGTGTGTCCTGTTGTTTCCTCTGTCTGGCTGGTCTATTTAAAGGCGATGTATCAATACCACCAGGTGTGAGTGTGATTAGCCGTTACGAGCCGTTTTGAAAATCGGCACCTTCTGACATCACAAGTGGGCGTGTCCACCTAGATGTGTGACGGATAGATGAGCAACGTTTAGGCTGGTAGACTGATCTATCCAGCACACATCTAGCTGGACTGGGCCACTTGTGATGTCAGAAGGCTAAAAGGATAATCACACTCACACCTGGTGGCATAATATGACCCCCTTTAAGCATTTGAGCGATTTGTTCACGACAATGTATTTCACCGTTTCCGCACACAGAAGATGAGACACTGCATGGAAACAGTTTCTTTTCATTTCTTAAAGACAAGAGGACGTTATCATTTGGTTCATTATTCTTCCAATGTATCTGGTCAATGTTCTCCATTCCCGACATGTTGTACTGCACCTTTAATTGACAACCAGCCCCCCTCCTAATGAATGTTGAGTACTGAGGCGTGAGGTATTAATGTCTGTGATGAAGTGAATAGAAATCTTTATCATGTGTTGAATGTCGTTGTAAATGTCCATGCCGTTTGAGCAGCAAGTGTTCCTTGACATCCATCATTTATGGCCAATGGCCTGTGAGGTTGACTCAAGGTTGCGTGTTTCAATGCTAATGTTTCTATCTCGTTGGCAGGGCAGTTTATGTCTATTTGTAGAGTGTTCCTGAGTGTCCGATCAGTGTCAGATTGGACGTCAGAAATAGGGCATCATTTACAAGCGATCCGAGTAGGCCTTTGGCAAGACGCGATGGTTAATCATATCCTGACCGAATAATCACACTCTCTCATCTTCAGCCCTTCTGTTTTCTCTTGTTGACGCTTAAGCGTCCAAAATATAGTTGTTTACAACCACGGGGGCCCAATGAGTCCATCTCACAAGTGGGTTGACCCGTTGCAATTGACATGAGCGCTTTTATGCAGCTCTACATATTTTGTTTGCACAACGTCCTCTGTCACATGCAAAATTGCCATGTTCCCCAAAGCAGCGCAACCCTCCCAAGTTCCCAGATCCCGATCTAGTCGAGGACCTTTGGGATGGGGTGGGACAGGAAGCTCAGTTTCATAATGTATGGTTGGCAAATGTGCAGGAATGTTTCCAGCAGCCTGTTGAATCCTTTGCACAGAGAGATTCAAAAATGTAAATCATGCTCATTCTTTTCATTGCATAATGCCTGTCGATCGAGTGAATGATTAAACATCAGTCTGGTGATAAACCTGATCATAACTTCCCTTGTAAGACATATGTCATTACGGATGCTAATAGTTAAGGGACAAGCAAGGGTTTGTCGAGAAGGTATGATTACCTTATGTAATATTAACATCAGAATACTTGAATGCTTCAAACTGTCATCGGTCATTTTACCAGCGTTAATGGGGGGCCCACTTGAGCTTTCAAGAAATATTACATTCCAGCTTTAACTTTGCCTTGGTCACTGCTCATCAGCAATACCCTACAGATCCAACCTAGTTCAAACCTGTGTGGAGGTCATTTTGTCAAACACATAGCACTGTATGCAGACGAGGTTGTTCAGTCCCATGTAACAGTCACACCCGCTTGGCTGCGGCTTTCCCTGCCGTGCTAATCCCAGCAGCAGCACATGTGCTGCTGGCGCGTGCAAATCCTATGTGGTGAGCATGTGCTCCAGGGAAAGTTAACACACTCCTGGGGAGGGGGGGGGGGGGGGGGGGGGGGGGGGTCACGGTGCTTCCCTGAAGGGGGGGAAGTCACAAGTCAATTCTGGGCAGAGAGTTCAGTGTGGGCTTGCTCGGGTTACCTTCCCACCAGTTAACATTTGCCTCATTTCCCCCCTCTCTCTCTCTCTCTCTCTCTCTCTCTCTCTCTCTCTCTCCCTGGTCAGAGTTCAGCTGTTTTCCGCCGACGGATCCGGGAGGCCATGTCGCACGCTTGGACATATAAAGCGGGAATATTTCATGTGAATCCTGCAATGGAGGAAGGAGCTAAAAGCCCTGCGCAAGAAGGGACAAACTTCAGGGTAAGTTGAGTTGGGAGTAATTATTAATGCTGGATTTGCTGACAGATTCATATAGGTCGATGGATTCAAAGCATTATGGATGTTGTAATATGAAGGGTTTAGTGTTGTGCACATTGAAAGTGTGTTACACATATGCTGTATAGTACAATACACTATCGTATTGTTTTGCTATATTCCTGACACATATAATAAGGCTTTGACGTTAGACAATTGATGGGAAATCCTGACGGCTGTCACCTAGGTTACCTTTAAAACCTTCTAATTATATGCACTATCCATAAGTAGTCCTGCATATGGTGTCAGGAATCTGTGAAGACGACTGTCTAAAACGGATAGAAATGGCTTTATTTTTAGCTGTTATTTATAAGCATGCTCTATAAGTATGGCCTTTCCTTTCAAGTGCTTTGGAGACACTATATTGTTTGATCTCGAGTGCCAGAGTCAACTCCTCGCCCCTCTCTCCAGTCCTATTTCGCCGGGGCTTCATCTTTTTTTCCTTTTAATCAGTGCATCCTACCAGTTTGTTCTATTTGATTTATGCCGCGCGCTCTCCAGAGGAATGACACAGAGCTCCCCAGTGAGTGAGCCCACTAGTCCACCGCCTATCATGTTCTCCTTCCCCCCAACTCTCCCTCTCCCTCTCCTGTAGTCGATGCGCTGCTGGGCGGATCACGTGGCCCTCCCTCACCCCTCACCTCCGCTCAGTCCGCAGGCTGACAGCACGCGCCGTCGCCCTGCGGCTCCCATGGAGACCGTTGTTGGTAAACACCCGAGCCCTTCCCAGCAGCGCTGTCACGCCGTCTGTCCCGGTGCCGAGTCCGGCTCGGGTGTCGTCGCAAATAGGCCGGCGGCAGACTTCAGGGTGCAGAGCCCCAGCGACGCCTCCAGCCTGGTCTCCAGCCGGGCGTCCTCCCGGGAGTCCCTGTTCTCCGACGGCTGGGACCGCGAGCGGAGCTGGTCGGCCATGCAGCTGTCGGGCGCCGCGTCGCCGCCGCTGTCGCCGAGCCGCGGCGTCTCGCCCTGCTCCTCGGCGCGGTCGGGGGCCTTCACCCCCACCGTGGTCCGGGTGCGGAGGCACGCCCTGGCCAGCGGCTCCAGCATGCTGCACCTGCCCCGGGCCTCCTGCCAGTCGTCCTGCGAGAGCCTGGCCGAGTCCGAGGGGGCCCGCTCCCCGCCGCCGCTCCCCCGCCGCCACCGGCCCCCCCTCACCCGGCTGTCCCTGCTCACGGCCATCCTGAGGAAGGGCCGTCTCCCCGTGCTGTCCCCCGCCCTGCAGCGGCCCTACTCCCCCTGCTGGCCCATCAACCACATCACGCTGGCCTCCTGCGCCGCCTGCTCGGCCGCCTCCGGCCTGCCCCCCGTGTCCCCCCGGGCCGCCCTGTCCCCGTCGCCGCCGGGCCCCCCCCCCGGCGCAGAGCCCCCGACGCAGAGCCGCTGGCACTGGGACTCCTTCAGGCAGCGGCCCGCCCTGCCCTCGGTGCACCTCCCCGACGGCCGCGGCGCAGGACCCCGCCCGGCGGGAACGCCGGCCTCGGAGAGCAGTTATCGCACGGACAAGCGGCCGGTGTTCCAGACCGTGTTCTCCCGCCCCGTGGCCGGTCCCGCTGCGCTCAGGGCCACAGGAGGAGGGCGGGGGGTCCCTCCGCCGCAATCAGCGGCGCCCCGGCCCAGAGCCGGGCCGGCTAATGGAGCTGATCCCGCCGGACCTGATGAGGGGACGGAGCCGACACGACCGCCCCCGTCACGCCTCTGTTGCTATTCCGGAGCCCGCTCCCCCGGCCCAAAGGGGGGTGCTAATCAGACAGACCCCGGGTCGTCTGCGGACGAGCCCCGGCAGACAAGTCCAGCCAAACAGAAACAGCCCTCGCCCAAAACAACGGCCGCGGGAAACTTCTCGGCTCGGCGGGTGTGCAGCCCCCCGCCGCTGCCTGCCACCGCCAGGCTTGATTGCATTTCTCCGCCACCTCGATCTCTGCAGTCCTGCTTGAAGCAACACCAGCCTTTCGCCTCTCAAACACAATCCCACTCCCACGAGCCGCCAAAGTATCCCGCCACAAAGTCACCGGCGCCGGGCAACACTTCCATCCCCGGGCCCGGCCCGGTTGATTCCCCCAGGGACGCGGCCTCGCCCGTCCCCGTCCCTCGCTCCTCCTCCTGCCTGTCTCCTTCCCGCTACGCTCCCATCGTCTTCCCCGGATGGCCGTCGCCCAACGGCTCTCGCAGCTGCACCCCCGACCGCTTCACCCTCTCGCCCTCGCCCGCCTCCCAGGCCCGCGACCTCACCCCCCGCCCGTCCCCGTGCCCGTCGCCCTCGCTGCGCTCCACGCCGTCTCCCAGACCGGGCAGCCGGGGCTCGGACTACACCGACAGGGAGGGAAATAAGAGGAAGGTAGATATTTGTTGGAGTTCGCCGGCTGCATGACGTCTGCCTGCCGCGTCGACACGTCGACGCCCTCTCCCTTCTGTGTGTGTTTCTAACAGGTTTTGAGTGATCTGCTCCGTCTCGATAAAGACCCCTGGTTCATTCCTTTTCATATCAATGTTCCCTTGAACTAGTTCCCTTCGCCGCGGTACACGTTGGCTGTGTGCGTCCCTGGCTCAGGAAGGGTCTTGAAGCTAAAGTTTTGCAGCGTTTCAACAAAGCCAAAAGCAAACTATAAAAGGGAACTGGAATCAAAGTAGGATCAAAGTAGAAGGTTCTTTCTGAAGAGGTTTGAAATGATTGCCCCAAATTGAAAAGGTCTGTGTGACATATGGGGGGAAAAGAGCATCGGCCCCTTTTTTATGGCATGGGGTAAACTGTTGGAACTGTATAATCCCAAACACCAGCTTCAAACGGGAACCAGAAGGAACCCGCTCATTTACCCACACCACAGAAACACCCAGCACTAATTTGAACGTCGATTGCAGCGAGCTTGCTTGTTCTCTTTTATTTTTATTTATAAAAATGGGCTGATAGATGTGGCTGCTTGCAGTTTGACCCCCAAATAGACATGACGCCCCAACAAGGCCGCTGTTTCAGTTCAAAGAACACCAAGCACCAGTGCACCACAAATGATATCTTATCCCTTCTGTCTCCTTGGTGATTCACAGCCACACAAGATCAAGTCAAGCTACAAGTCTCTGGCTGCCATCCCCACCAACACCTTATTGTTGGATCAGCAGGTGAGTTAAGCTCATTGTTGTTTAATATGTACCACAATATTTAAAAGATATGTGTCCGGATGTTGAAACATAAATTAGGTTATTATGATTTTATTAAATATCATATGTAAATGTATCCTAATGTGATGTTTTGGTTCATAAACAAGCAGAAAGTTAACTATAAGGCCTATCCCCGGGAAAGGTCTTTGGGCTGTTCTAGGTCGACAGCGGTATGATTCAGTATAAGTCAGACATTTTATATCAAAGTCAAAGTCAGCTTTAATGTAAATTACTTCACGTGTAACATTCAAAGCAATCGAGAAGACGTTTCTTATCCATCCCGAGGTGAACAGATAAAGTGCACTTGCAGAACAGATAAGACAACACTAAAAGTACACAACAAATAAGAAAACACTAAAAGTAAACATTGAAGTGCATAAGAGATAAGGACATTACTAATATTAAAAAGATAGACAATAAAATCATAAAATCTAAGAGAAGCAGAAGTTTCTTTATAAGTTAAGTTGAGTTATGGCAGTACAAAAACGGCAGTCAGTAATGGCAGCAAAGTTCTGTAAGTATTACAGATATTTGTAACGGTAATGGTAACAGTGCAAATGGTAAGAGTGCAAAAAGAAAGAACAGTCAGTAAGATTGCAGCAATTTCCCCTTCTTTTTGGGGGGGTAGGAAGGAGGGGAGAGAATTTAGCTTCCTGACTGCCTGGTGGATGAAGCTGTTTGTGAGTCGGGTGGAGCGGGCACGGCATACATAACTGAATACCATTCCATCATAGCGTCACGTCAACCTAGCCTCCTATACTAACGAACTCCCCGGAGTCTGAATTGCCGCTTTGCATCGGCAGGTGATAGACAAGGAGGTGGAAGGGGAGGACGTCCCCACTGGGGCTGGAGGTGTGGACGACCCACACGCTGAGGTAATTCCTGGAGCGCCGTGCTCAATCATCACATTAGCAACCCTCCATCACTTAATGGAGGCGGGTAGGAGAGTGTCATGGCCCCGGGTGTTGGGGACCCCCCGCTGGGCGAGCTCTCAGATCCCCAATGAGCTCATTCGCCTGGAGTAAGCTTCCCTAATCCCTGTTCCACATGTATCTGAGTTCACTGGAAGTCCCCTTTGATAAAAGCGTCTGAAATGACTAAATCGTCCTTGTTACTAATATTTAATGCTAAATACTTTACAACCGATAGTAGTCATTATTTGTAATTTTTGCTGCAATTGTATGTCTGCCAACCTGCCACTTATTGCTCTTGCCGCTGTCCCTGGAAGGGAAAATCCTGATATCTCTTTCTCAAAGTATCTTCCCTCTGGGTTTGCAGGAGTCTTCATCCCCTTGCCCTTTGGAGGGGTTTACGGTTAGGGGGGGGGGGTTGGTATCGTATAATGTGGGGCAGTGAGACCGCGACTGTGATTAAGGGGCTATATTCGACTTGACTCTAAACACAGACAGTTCTAGACTCCCAGAGCTGGAGGAACCCTCGCCTGACTGCTCTCTCCACTCTGATATCCCCGTCCCCTCCTGTCTTCCCTCCCAGATGTGCTCCCCTGCCCAGCTCAGACAGGAGTCAGAGGAGCTGTACGCTGTCATTGATAAGATACTGGAAGACGGCGTACCCAAAGTGAGCGAGCTCCCCGTGGTAGAACACTGGATGATTGATTGATTGATTGATTTTATTTGACCATTAAAATACATAAATAGTCAAGGCTGACACAATAAAGCCAGAAGGCTTATTTCCATTGTGGTCCCTGTGTGGCAGGAGATAAGTGTTGACAAGGTGTACACTTCACAATGACTCCTTTGATGGTTTTATTTTCCTCACCCTTTAGACTAAGGTCTCCTCGCTCTCGGCTCAGCCATCCGGAGAGTCCAGCCACCTGGTCACGGGTCTGAAGGTACGGAATCCAACACTTTGAACGCTTGATGGGAGATAACAGGGTTCAGGGTTGGGTCCAGAATCGTCTCATAACGAAAGGAAAAGGCCACAACTGAAGTGAAACTTGGACAGAGTGGGAACAGCTTGTAAAACAGCCCGTCTGAAGTCTCCACGCAAGTTATCCCCACACATATTAAATGCAAACAAACTGGTATGCTTCGGTTCCACCTACAATTGTGTATGTCTATTTATGTAAATGGAATATCCAATAAAAGGATAAGCTTTCAACCTCAGCAATGAGCAAATTATGGTTAGATTGATGGTATGCGAAAGAGCTCCAAAACACAATGTAACCATTAAAAATATAATTATACAGAACAGCACAAATTATAAATGATAGAGAAAAAGAAAAATGTATTGGATACATATTTATTTGTTTGTTTGTTCTTGATGTATAATGCAATGCAGAATGAAATGATAAACATCAATACACATCTCCCAGGAATGGCAATTTCTGCGTGATGGGCTTCATAGCAACTGACAGAATTATCGCCATCCTGCAGCACTAGCAACAGAATGAAAACCATTACTTGTCAAAGCTGAAATTGTAACTATACTCTAATGGAACACGGCTTGTGTTTATTTTATTGTTGGCCTTGTTTGTATATATATATATATATATATATATATTTAGAAATGTGTCCTTTGTCGATGAAGGCGCAAATGTTTATATTATTCTAAAAGGAGAGCAGATAGATAATACATTAGCTATCCCCGTCAGTAATGAACCACAACCACGAGTGTTGAGGTAGAGATAGGAGATTGAACAAGGCTCCGTCCACCCTGAAGTACATAAGAGCTTTGAGGATGTTAGGTCAAAGGTGCGGCCACACTGAACGCATTACGCCCGTAACGCGCCTAACCTGACGCTTGATCATTAGCCGCGTTTACATGGACACATCTGTTCCGCATAGATTTCTATGCGGAACAGAAAATGGGCATGTATACGCCTCATTCGGAATACAATTATCTGTTCGGCATAGATTCTATGCCGAATAGAATAGGTGGTGTAGTCCGTTTTAAATCGCCATGTATACACTTATTCCGAATAGATTGGGGTTTAACTTGGAGCAGCCGCAGTAGTTCGCAGGTCCACTGAGCTCCGTCGGTACTTTTAAGCACACTGAACTTCACAGCTGTCAAGGAAAGTGGATTTATTGCCTGATTCACGTCTTTGTTATCACTCCGTAAAAGTAGTCCGGTAAGCGTGTCCGGTTGCTAAGCGACGGGACATGGGTGTTTATTAATGACGTGTCCGCGCGCGTCCGAGATAACTGTAAATGAATAGGCTACTACTAGTACTTTTGCAGGCTGAACGTTAAAATACTTCTTAACTTAGAGAGATGGCAGCTGCAGTAATGCGCAATTGGACCTTCGAGGATTCCTGGTCACTAAATTCCCGTAAGAAGACCACTCTCTCCCACCAGTCTTGGCTGCGGACTCGCATCCAAATTCCTATTTTTTGCGGCGGAACTTAGGGTAAATATAAAGATCTGACGAGAAATTGACGTTGCTGCGCTGTCCTCCTCCTTCTTAATTGAAGGAGCAGGCAGAGAAAAGCTCTCTCCTGCTCTGCTTTCATTCAAATCAAATTTAAAATCCCCGATAGTGATAAGATATCCATTATGTCGCCGCCGGTCCAGAGATGTGTCAGGTGTGCACATAACGGACACTTTTGTTACTGCCATGTATACAGTACATTCGGAACACATTTTAGGAACAGATCTATGCCGCATAGAAATCTATGCGGATCAGATGTGCCATGTAAACGCGGCTATTGTGTGTCACAAAAATGGTTCAACGCGCCTACGCAGCTAGATGAGCCCGCCCAGCGGAGGTGTCTTGCTTCGCCCTGAAGGGGCTTATTTCCGATAATGACCGGCGACGTTCTATACATTATTCCGCTTATTACACGATACAATAACTTCACATGGTGTGTCTTTTTACAATTTATTCGTTACCAGCATTCTTAGTGTTGATCAGCAGAGAAATAGTCAGCCAAAGACGTTGACGTCGCTTAGCAACCGAAGATGCTGGGAACGGAGTTGACAAGTTACCGGACTACTACCCATGCAAGTGAACGGAGCGTTCCACGGCACTGAGAAGACCCGTGTAAAAAGGCCCATAATATTTCTGTTTATGGCATAGATTTCTCCTCAGATTAGGCCAATAAAGCAATGATTTAAAAAAAAAAAAGACAAACGCTCGATCAAAGGCCCGGCCCGAGGATAGTGGTGGGAAACATCGGCCCGACCCTTCCCGCGGGTCGGCTCGGGCTCGGGCAGAAAATCTAAACTCTAGTGCATGACATCCTCCGTAGGCGCTCACAGCTGGGTGAGTTTCACCACCTCCACATCGTTTCAGCACACACTGAAACGATGACTTGGTCGTCCATGTTCTTTCTGCTTCTGTGCGTCCTCCGTCTCTCTGCCAGTGACATC
The DNA here is from genome assembly GCF_902167405.1 of Gadus morhua. Taxonomy (NCBI): domain Eukaryota; kingdom Metazoa; phylum Chordata; class Actinopteri; order Gadiformes; family Gadidae; genus Gadus; species Gadus morhua. Next base: position 3,295,993 of record NC_044062.1, read on the forward strand.
GGGTCAAGCTCATCGCTGATTGGCTATCGCGGCTAAGGGTCACGCTTTGGCGCGTCAAAAGTTCAATTTCTTGAACTCTGCGCGTTGGTGCGTTGGGTGCGTTATTTAGGTGCCTAGGTATGGCAAGCCGAGTGTGCCACAATTCGACTTCAATTAAACGCGTTCTGAAACGCCAGCACGCGTGCCCAGAACGCGTTTTGGTTTTCCAGAACGCGTTCCGGCGTTTCAGCGCGCGCGCCCAGAACGCGTTCCGGCGTTTCAGCGCGCGCGCCCAGAACGCGTTCTGGCATTTCAGCGCGCGCGCCAAGAACGCGTTCCGGCATTTCTGCGCGCGCGCTCAGAACGCATATTAGCTTATTAGCAGCACGCGTGCTGTTAATATGCTAATGCGCTCCTCCCCTCAATTTTCTCAGCCAATAGATTTGAGCCGTTTTCACCCAATCATATGCTAGGGCAAACACACAGACAACATCAGTCGAGACCAGAGCTCTTCTTTCGCGAATCAGTTTCTCTCACTCCTAATCAGGAGATTGTCGGCAGGTGCTGGTTGGACCGGGACCGCAGTGTATAGAGCCTGCCCAGACAGGCTTCTCCCTCCTCCCGGCATTTGATTTCTGCTGTTTGTTTGTAACACATGGACTGATGTTCACTTAATAACAATATAGTAATAACATACTAACTAACTAATATAAATATATGATTAATATATTCCTCACCATGACCTGACATGTAGACACTGTGAAAAAGAAATAGGAAAAAGGTGACCAAAACGTTTCACTAAATTAAAGGCTATGAGTGAGTTTGTAGGTGAGTTACAAATGTATCAAGAGTAGAGGCCAGTTTAATGTGAAAAGGGATGGTTAAATGGTAAATGTTGTGAATCTTTTGGGGGCAATTTTGGCTGGCAATTTTGGGGGCAATTTTGGCAATGTGACAGGAGCAGGATGGAAGTCTTCCTAAAGGGCTTGGTCTGTTGGGTACCAATACCTACCAGTTGGTTACCAATAGTATCAGTTGTAGTAGTATCTATCTCCTCACCTCCCTATATTATATATATATATATATATATATATATATATATATATATATATATATATATATATATATATATATATATATAGTTTTTTCTATCTGTCTCATTCCAACTGATGAAGTGAATTATACCTCGTCTTATAGGCTACTACCACGTACAGGCTAAAACCTGCAACTGCATGTTAATACTTCAGACGGACTTATTTACTTCTAATGGAATTTTAACTCTAACTTCTGAACTCTTTTATTGTTTTTATTGTACTCAGAAGACGAATAAGCTGACTCATGTAATGCTGTAATAAATAAATGTAATAAACGATACGCTATAAATAAAAGTATTTTTTAATTATGTTATCATAGTTGCCACGGCACTTACCATACACAATGTTCGGTCAAGTAGCTTAGATAGTGTATAGTCAAAGTGTATGTACTTGTAGTGTTCACCACCTCCACATTAACCACCTAATTTGAAACATCTTAACATCTTTCGACTTTAAGAACGACACAACAGAAAAGATTCGCGAAAGAAGAGCTCTGGTCTCGACTGATGTTGTCTGTGTGTTTGCCCTAGCATATGATTAGGTGAAAACGGCTCAAATCTATTGGCTGAGAAAATTGAGGGGAGGAGCGCATTAGCATATTAACAGCACGCGTGCTGTTAATATGCTAATATGCGTTCTGAGCGTGCGCGCAGAAATGCCGGAACGCGTTCTTGGCGCGCGCGCTGAAATGCCAGAACGTGTTCTGGGCGCGCGCGCTGAAACGCTGGGCGCGCGCGCTGAAACGCCGGAACGCGTTCTGGGCGCGCGCGCTGAAACGCCGGAACGCGTTCTGGAAAACCAAAACGCGTTCTGGGCACGCGTGCTGGCGTTTCAGAACGCGTTTAATTGAAGTCGAATTGTGGCACACTCGGCTTGCCATACCTAGGGCTGCTTTAGCGCGTCTAAAGCATCTACGCGCCTAAACCAATGGTTCCCTATGCAAAAATGCCCATTTTCAACGCCTCTAACGCACGTTACGCGTTCAGTGTGGCCGTACCTTTATTCACTGTGGTCGGCTTCCCCGGTCTCCTGTCTTACAGCAAACGCAGCTCAACTCAACAGGGAGGCCCACGGGGCGAGAGACTAAATATGTAAGTTTAAAGCCCTTTGTTTGTTTTGCTTCAAGTTTAGAAATGATTGAAAGTATAGAAATAAGTACTTCTGGTTACGGTGTGATTACGGTGTTATTAACTTGGCAGCACTATTACATTTGTTGACACGTCTTCATGACTTTCTGCGTTTTATTCTTCTTTTGTATAAACTGAGATGGGTTTACTTTAAACGGAAAAGTGTGTGCTGTTTTATGGGGGTTTATTAAATATACAAGCTGTAAATATTGAAGGCTGTTGCACACGTAGAAAGAACAGAAACTGTCAACCTGCCAACTCGATATCCATCCCACAACACGACACCCTGGATCTCGTTGTCTCTGGAGACTCCCCAACAAGGAGTAGATCGCAAAGTGTCTTTCACACAGCATTCTTGATACATATGTAATTCAATTCAGGGTAAATATTTATACCTGACAATTGTAACCGAATGCCATGGGAGACGTTATAAAAGGCATTATGTTCCGTTAAACCCCGCCTTGTGTCCTCAGGCAACTGTAAGGAGCCCAACGCCATCATCCCTGGAAAGAATCCCGGCAGAAACCCAGGTGCCAAATCGATTACACATTTTTTATTCCTGCTCCCTGTCAACACACTGTTTCCCGAGCAGTGTACTGCAATCTCCACAACAACACTCTGAACTAACTTCCAAGTTCTCATGCATGTATTCATTTCTCCTAGACTAAACCTGGAGTAATTCGACCGATGATTGCCATTCCGAGGCTGCAAGTGGAAGATCGCGCCGGGGCAAACCGATGCAACCCCTTTGCACGCTATCTGGTGGACACACCCGCAGCCCCAAGCTCTGTGGTAGGGCGGACGATCTGTCAGTCACAGGCCGTCAATCTTTCTGTCTGTCTGTCTGTCTGTCTGTCTGTCTGTCTGTCTGTCTGTCTGTCTGTCTGTCTGTCTGTCTGTCTGTCTGTCTGTCAGCCTCTGCCTGACTTCTCTCTAACCTGTCTTTCTGACAGTCTGATCATCTTGATGGCATCTTGACGTCAGTCTGCCAATCTTTTCCATTCGTCACTCTCTGTGTCTCGTCTGACCTTATCTCAGTTTCCAGATTTTCAAGAAGAACGGCAAATGGTTCCCATGTTACATATTCTTGACGTGTCCGCTTCGGGGAGTAGGATGAGCACAGGGGGGCACATTACTTTTTACCACGCTTGTTTTAGGGCCCTAAGTGTCTGGAAAGTCCTGACTCTGAGAAACACTGCTTAGCATAATTTAAACATTCATGGTAATGTTTTTGTGAATCCTTAAGCATGAACTCTGCGAAATAAATAATAAAAGGCAATGTTATATTAGTTGAACAAAGGCAGTTATGCAAGGCTAACCCATCTGCAGGCAGAGATGGATGGGTGGAAGGGCTCAAAGGGTAAACACTTCCCACGCACGCTTTCAAGAATCCACTACGGAGCAGGAGGGCTAAAACCCGGCACGCAGAAGGCCATTTAGTCATGCAAAAAGGTTCTTTAAAGCTTTTTTGTTAACAAATGAAACAAAACTTAATGGGTCAAAATATACCCGGAGAGATGACAACAATGCAAATTCCCGGTACAAACTCAAACCACAACCAAGCATGACATTATAAAACACTGAGCTTACATGAAAGAACCCTGTTATTATTATTTAGCGCTACAAATTGCTTTGGTTCTTTTACAGTGTAGCAGGTGCCTTGAACCCTTGATCACTCAATAGCATGTTTTCAGTGCTGGATTTCCATCCTGTTCCCCACGCTTCCTTGGACAAACTCAAAGTCCCAAAAGGAAAACCTTTCACAACGTTTCAGGCAATATAATACTTTGGTGAACATTTTGTTTCGTAGCTATCGCTAAGGCTCACAATTTTATGCTCAAACTAATAAAGGGATAGTCCTGCTGTGTTCCGATATCCATACTATCCACACTCACTACGGAGCGCAAGATCGGGGCGAAAAAGAAGTGTACTGAAAGGACACGGATGGTGTACTCAAAACGGTCAAACCGCGGAGTGTTGATTGACGTACACTTTTCGTACTCAACGGCAGCCATCTTAGCTACATAGCGGAAGAGGCGGAGCCAGGCTGAGCCAATGCCTGCGCATTTTCCACACAGCCTGCATTAATGGAGTCATTTTGTAGTTTTAATAGCTTTTATAACTACTATGCGACCGTTCAAAGCGGGCGGTTTTGCGGGGAAGGAGACGGGGTGGCAGTTGCAATTTTTAATTTCCGGTCGGTGCACCACAGAGTGTTTGATTTGGAATGACAGTGAAATCTGAAAATCAGCGCACTTAGTAGGTGCGAATAGCGTACTTTGTTTAAGTGTACTCATGGAAGTATGGATATCAGAACACAGCACTGGTCTGCATCTCATAACCGAGATACAGCGGCCACAGCTGGTCTCTGCAGAACAGATCACATCACCTAGGCCCTGACCCAGCGTGACTCCCAGCCCGACCTCTCCCGGATCGAGGATGAAGCCTCGCCAGGTGTTCAGAGATCAAGGCATCGCCCCCGAAGTGCAGTAGCAATGGAGATGCAATCCGAATGGAGCGAAGTTCAACCTCGCCGAACGAAAGGAGCAATTTGTCAAATGGAATGTCTTTGAAATCAATACAATACGATAGCAACCGAGATGTTGCACCACTGGGTGTTTCACATTTCCAGGAATTGCATCTCAGAAGCCCTATATAGTATATAGTAGTATACAGCAGTGCAGTTATAAGTATATGTAAATATAATGCGTAAATAAATCGAATTAGTCTGCATTTATGTCTCTCTTTCCATGCGGGCACTGAAAGCATTTTCTAGCTTGTGCCTCACATTACCTCATTCACTCATTCATACAGCTGTCGCTCCTGCAAGGCAACAGCCGTCTGATCGAGAACATTGTTTCTCTCTGCTCAAAAAACATGAATGAGTTGAACTCTTCCATTAACATTTAAGTGAATACAGAAACTGAATCTTTTCTCCAGACGTGAGATTCTGCATGCGGTGTTGAATGAATAATTCAAAGCTATTGTAGCCCCCAAATACATAAAGTAGGCTATGCTTCTGGATTTGGCGACTCCTTAATAACGCAGAGACATTCCTAAAATCTGTTTTAGGAGTGTATATGTTACTTTTTTTCCTTACATTTCAGAGGCCTTTATAATTTTGTTACACATTATCGATAAACATTTGCATAGTCGACGAGATCCATTGAAATCATTTTCATTGTGCAGGGAATTCTTGTCACTCTGAGGGACGCCTGCAATCCACTGATTTAAACGAACGCAGAGCTAGTCGTGTGAACATAATAACGCTCTCATCGACACGCCAGCGATCAAAAGGTTCGCTTGAGGTGACCGCACGCGCCGCGTGTTAGCGTGTTAGCGCTACACACAGCCCTCACAGAAGCACCGGGGCTGTCATGGATTCAGCAGGGAGTCTCACTGAGCTGTCACACACACACACACACACACACACACACACACACACACACACACACACGGAATGCACACAAACACACACTTGCGCATTTGTATCTGGTTACGTCTTCAGTGGGTTACCGCACATTGTGCGAGCTGCGTTCACATCATCAACCATAAGAGGAGATGACAGCTGTGATGGTGGTGATGTAGGCAGCTCTCTCGGACACCATTACCCACTTGCACAAGCACACACACGCTCACAAACTCACACACGCTCTCACACACACGCTCACTCACACAAACACACTCACACACAAAATAAAATGAACCCCACTCATCATAATTATGTCTCCTGTTGATTGTTTTTCTGACAAGTTTTGTCTTGTTCTGTGCCAATGTGACAGAACAGAGCCAGAGAGCCACCCCTGCCACATATTGCACAAGCCAACTCATTCCTCTTGCATAAGCTTAAGTGTACAAAAAGAAGTATTGCATAAGTACAGAAAATAACCTGTATTAAAAAGTACTTATGAATCAAACAGCTGAAACTCTCCAATTCGTTCCACTGCGTTTGTCTCAAACTCTTCTGTTTCCGTTGCAGTCAGAGATGACGACCCTCAGGTGGAACCAGGAGGACGGCGGTTTGGGTTCAAGAAGCCCACCGCGGAGTGAAGGGGGCAGCCTTGAAGACGTGGGAACGAAGTCGACGTCAGCCCTGTTCATCCTAGAGTCTGAGGAGCTCCGTCCTCCTCCAGTCAAGCCCGCATCCTGGCAGGGTGCTTCGACCACCTTCAGTCGGGCCGAAGTGCTTCCGGAGGTTTTTGACACCCGTATTTAAAACACACATTATTAATTGCTGTTTATACATGTTCGACTACTACTCCTCTTCGTCCCCTATGGGACAAGGCTGCTTATATATGTGACTGAGTACAATTCTATGAATAAAGTGCAGATGAGCAATAACACAGAAGGGAGATGGGTGGCACTGTTAAAGGTTAACAGCGCTTCGTATGGGTGTATGGAAGGTAATGTATGTAGACGCGCTGTCCCCCACGCAAACTCGCATTCATCAAACAATGAATAAAAAGTTCTTTGAAAGATATCTTTTTCTTTGCTACAACAACCCGTTTCGAATGATTCAAATGGATCGAGGGAAAAGCAGACTGAGGCTGCTGTCTTTTCTGCTTCTGTTTCTAATGGAATGGAATGACCCTGAAGTGTTTAAGTAGGCAGCTATGATAAGAGCTGTTCCAATGCTACGGAAAGGTTCAACAGGTGTATTCATACAGACATACTTATCTGCATGTCGGTATATATGAGTATGAGTGGACAGGAGGGTAAGTGTGTACATCTGCTATCGCACAAAGCCTTATTCTAAGTGTAATTGCTAATTCTCTGAGCAATGCATTTGTCCTAGCTCAACGTCTTTGCTTGAACTAATTTCCATCAAGGTCATGGAAAAGAGGTAAGGAGAGCACATGGGTTTGACAATTAGTTTGACTATTCGACTGGAGATAGTTCAGATATAACTTGTGTTGCTGTAAATCATTTTCCCTGCAGGAAATCCCGTGTGTGCGTACACCTAAAATGAAATCCCTAATTTTGAGCAGGGAACTTGTGGCTTGTTAACGCATAACACACATGAATAATACAACATAGGACAGAGTGGAAGTGCAAAGAGGGTGGGAGACGTCTAAAATTGATGGACACAAACCATCAAAGAGAATGCAAGAATGAAAGAGGTTATTCCGCAGCGTCAAAAGTTGCACACATGGATTATCATTTGATGTTACACACTCATGCGCGTGTGTGTTGGTGTTTCTGTGTGTACGTGCGTGCGTGTGTGGTTTCAGGCTGCATTGGGACGTGTCTGTTGTTGTTCCTCAGAACTCCTCGTTCCTATTGGGACCCTGATGATATTAGGAAGTGGCTTTCATTTTGAGGGCAAAAGTTGGTTGAACAAAATTGCAGGATTTCCAATACTTGTCCTTGATTATTGAGCTTCGAGAACGGGCACGATAAAGGACAGATGCTGAATTCAGATTGGGACAGCTGAGCCGGCTCAGCTCCACAAACCAGTCACATTCTTCAGGCTTTGTAACAAAACCTGCTTGTTATCTGCGGCCACACAGAGGCGTGATGTGTAACGGCTGAAGACGCGGTCGTAGAATTACTTGATTAACACTTGTTTGGATACACTGATGTATCCTAGGCAACCCAAGACGATTTGGCGAACGACTGAGCCTCTTTCTGAGGCGAGGCGAATCTGGTGATTCACCTCGCACTTCCTGCTAAATTTCCTGAGGCTTTTCCTTGTTCTGTTCCAATTGTCCAGAGGCTTAGTCGTAGAATTACTTGATTAACACTTGTTTTTCGGATACACTGATGTATCCTAGGCAACCCAAGACGATTTGGCGAACGACTCAGCCTCTTGTGGAGCTTCTGACAATTGGAACAGAACAAGGAAAAACATCAGGAAACTTAGCAGGAATTGCGAGGAGAATCACCAGACTTTTTTTGGAATGCAGCCCTGACTGCATTGGAAGAGAAATCTAGAATTTATAGATGGGGCTTAATTTGTAAAACTACCTTTGTACATTGGGTTTTTGTTTGTGTCTCAAGAATGCAATAAAAACTAGACATCACGGAAACCGGTTATAACTTGAAATAAAACAGTTCCATTCCTAAACCTCCCTAAAAAATATCTTCTAGTTTCAACATTGCATATTTTCCACGTGTCCCAACCCTCTGTCTTTTAACAGCAACGCACAAAATTACATTAACTCACATTTGACGCTATCAGACTAATATCGTCAAATGTCAGACACGTGTGTCAATCAAGCGGCGTTCTGTGCAGCATGCACTGAGCCAGATAATACCGCCTTCCACATGTGACGAGGTGCTCCGAACCACACTAGCAGCCTCTGGGGGCCTTTGTGACAGCCAGCATGTGTATCCTCTGTTGACGCAGGGCACAGGCAAGCCAGCGAGATCAGCTCCCCCTCCACATAAAGGCCGACCTGCCCGCCACGAGGCGCAGCTCAATGACAGGCTCTTACCCACACTGCACTGCAAGATAGACGGATCAAATGAACAGCCCGGCATAGAGAGGCCCCCTGTGTACTGTCGCACTCAGTCCCAGAGCAGCGTTCTGCCTAGCATTGTGAACACATGATGACACACCAAGATTGGGACCGTAGCGTGTATATAAGGTCCCCCTTATACCTGTACAGCGTCCATGAATGTACGCCCACGCACAGAAACGCATACGCATAGGTTGGCATTCAAACAGATGCACAAATGCACAAACTCACAGGCACACTTATGAACATATGCAAACACTCACAGACAAACGCACACACATTCATGCACAAATATGCTGATACTCACAGATACGCACATGCTCACAGACAAGCATACGCCCGCACACACACACACACCAGACAAGCACATAAATAGTTTAACTTATGCACACCCCTTTCAAAGCTCTATTTGTGGAGACAGCTTGTGCACACCTTTCTTTTATTTCAGGGTATGTACGTTGGCAATCTCTATTTAATATTCATTTCTGTATTCTCCAATTTAAAGATACCTGCAGCGCATAATAAATACAGGGTTTGTATTCCTGACTCGTTGCATTGCTTCTCTCCTCTGAAGTGAGGGCTGGTTTCTCCGCTGTCAGCTGCCTGCAATCCACATAAACACAACATTTGTTTTTCCTGAAGAAGCTTATCAAATATCTTTTATCGCTGTCTTTGCGCCGATCAATAGCGCTTTCCAATCGTCACGGAGATAATGGCCACCCAGAGGTTCCTCATTCAAACACCTCCCCCTATTTGGCCCACGCAAATCAACAAGCTTTGTAGATGTTGCCCCGACGCTGGGAGAAACCCTTCATCACACTTTTACACACAGTGTGAGGAGAAACTTCGCAGCCATTAGATTTTGAATCTGTTTAAAGATGAAGATGAGTTGCATTTACAGCAACGTAATATGAGTTTATATTTGTCAAACAAAAAACTTTGAGCTTAGAGCTGACCAAGTGAATAAAAGTCATAAAGGTGAACGTGAAGCCCAGGTTGTACTTCGACCCATGAAAGGCGGGTGATCATTCCTGCTGAGCTTCAGATGTAAACAATAAAATATTAAAATGAATACCATATCTTGACATCCAGGGCAGGATCTCTATGAGTTGTATATTGTGCGTTTTTGGCACCAAGGGAAGATTGCAGAATAATTGGTTTTCTAAACAAACAAACAAGACGGAAACCACTTAATTTAACTATCTGTACACGTACACAGACACACTAGTGACTTGTGGGGTCTGGCACCATTCTCTCAGTTATATCCCCAAATGACAAACCTGTATGCTTGTCATGTAAAATATGCCGTGACTCTATTCGAGTTCAGAGGTTCAAAGGAGTAAGAAGACACCTTCTGTGCCACTTGATGGCTGAAATGCGACCGCTTCTCCCTGAGGCAAAAAAGAGATTTGTGGTCGGCACTGCCACTCCAGCGTGATCCCAGGGCCACTGCTGTAATGCTGCCCTCAAACGTTGTCAAGGCCTCTAGATACGGTTTGAGGGCAGAGGAAAAGAGCACTGGGCCAATTACTGAACTCAGTGGGACTTCGTTGTTACTCGGGATGTGTCTCAGGAGACCTTTGTGCAAATCTTTCAATCCTGTTTTAATTAGGCCCGTAAAACACATGGCAGATGGTTGAAAAGTCGAGAATAGCGCAGTTTAGCAGCGAGTGTTTACCTTATATATTTGGGTTAAATCAGCTGAGGATTTGATTCATTGTTTGCTCACACTCCCAAGGGGAATATAACAGCCTTTGAATTATTTAACACATGCATTCTATTCAAAGAGTTGATCAGTACATTATGGTCAATGACACAGAATTGAAGAAGGGACCCACATATAAAATATGCAATAGGCTATTCCTCCTTTGTCACAGCTTCATTATATTTGGAAACGTGCTTAAAGAGATTGTTTCATGAAAACATTTGATCTCTGTTTGATTGATTGTTCTGTTGAGTTCTGTTTTGGTTCTGTATCTAACATATCATTTGTATCCATAATCAGTGCATTTTAAATCTTGATCCGATCAAATAAACTAGTATTGGTGGTTAAGGCTGGATAGAACTTACATAAACAGATCATTGTGTTATTCAAAAATGTTAGATAATTAAAGACACCACGACTTGTGTTCAGACTTATTCACCCATCAATATAAATTATGCAATAAGTTGGTGTCTACCAAATTATTTTGGTCAATTTGTCACGATCCAATTAAATAGTCATCTATCACGTTCATCCTATTTGATCCCATGTTAACTGACTGTTACACTTGGAGATCGATCCTGTTTCGAGAGCTTAACCCCAAAGGATCCAATCACATTCCCTTCTATACATTCTTACCCGTGTAAAATACATGTGAAAATAAATAAATTGATCTCGGCCTTTAAAATCTTTGCAGATACAGGGATTCACATGCAGTGGAGACTCCCTCAGGGACTGGTATTCAATGACCATTCGACTTCCATTGCAAGTTCTAACATTTGATATCGCCCCGTTACAAGGTGTGAGCTGACTGAACTGGGGTTTGGGCAATGTCGTTTCAGGTCACCTATGAAAAAAGCAATACTTCATTCTTGGTTGTATTCATTTATTATCGACTAAGCCTGGAGTTATTCCAGTGTTTTTATCATCTCAAGACGGAAGATTTATTCAGAATAACACAGCGCTGTTGTTGGAGTGCTGCTTCAACGCGCACAGAATCAACTGGGAGCGTTTGAGACGTTCACTTGTAATTCTTCAACTACATCACAAACTTAACACAACTTCCATCCAGGGGTGCTTCGAGGATTTATTATCCCAGACCAGAGGGATCCTGTTTTAATGCTTTTGTCTGGCACCTTATTTTTATTCAAAAACAAATGTCTGAACCATGGCAATTAAAAGCCACAAAGTCTAAGATCGAGGCATTCTCAGTTAGTAGATTGCAAACTTTCAGAATTCAAAAACTCAACATAGTGTTCTTTCCACTCTGACTCGTGGGTTATTTTAGAACGTGAACGTAGTTTGGCTGGCTGGGTGGCGTGAATGGGCAGGGTTTAGGAGTGTCGATGGTAAGGTTCTTATAAAGTAAAAGAGTGAGGTACGAGCTGGCCAACCTTTTATAGGATGGGATTTTATTGATAACATTACCAAAATCACTATCGATCAGTATGTATCCAGGTTGTTTGAACTACAAGTTAGTTGAAATGTTACACATTTTAAATATGTACCTATAAAACTGGTTTACTTTCTATCTTAATAATGAATTGTGATGTTGAAAATAGTACATTTTGGTAATTAGTTCTAGTATTAAGTAGAAGAAGAATACTTCCCATCTGCTATCATTAGACATTAATGGACATGCCACAGTACCAGGATCGGAAAAAAAATGGTTACGTTTTGTTAAATGGTGTGAAGGACATCTGCTGTAAACACAGAGGCTGTTTTTTTGATCAACGATGTCGCATTATTTTTTTCGAGGATCTGAATGACAACTGCTTCGCTCTGTCTCGTGTTCAGGTAACTGCTGTATGAAACTGGGATGGTTTGGTTTGTTGTTTCATTACCATACCAGCCAACCAAGTCTCTTTCCCTCTCTCTCTCTTCCCCTCTCTACCATCTATCTCTATCTCTCTCTCTATATATACATGATATTCTTCATAGAAGCCATTTATCCGTCTGTCTCTGTCTGTCTCTGTCTGTCCATCCACCTTCCCTCCTACCAATGTCCTATGTCTCTGTACGTGGGAGATGCTCTCCGTTGGTTAAGTGACGCTGAGTGTGGCAACACACTTAGATTGATTGACTCCAACTCCAAATCAATTGAAAGCATGCTGAACATAATAGAGTCTGTTGAGGCCCCATTTGCCAATGCCGCATGGAGCTCGTCTCACAGCACACCCGCCCACAACCACTTCTGTCAACAGTAGACCTTTTCATCTTTCTCCAATTTGATTTCTTGTGTGCGTTTGCTTGCTCAAGGCAATTCTTTTTGTGGCATCGTTGAGACAATCTTCCCTGAAAGATAAGATTCAATTTGGTTTGGCGTGTGGTCGTTTGGATGATGTCATTCTGGATCATTATGCATGATAACACCCTTAATCCACGTTTCAATATGTTACATCCAATGGCCGCCCAGAAGAGGTCAAATAAATGCAAACCTCTCTTTCAATCAGAGAAGCCAGTGGCGGACTCAGGGGGGGGGGGGGGGGGGGCCGTGCCTCCATGGTTAAAAAAGTGCCCTCAAGAGTGGCGAATACGAGAGAAAGTGCCTTATTGGCTGCCCTTTACATGTGAAAAAAGTTATTGGGTGCCCTCTGGTGCCCCTTCATACAATAAATGATGATGATGAGCCCTCTAGAACAAGACAATTCGATAACGTGCCTCAATGAGTGCCCTCTTAATGCCCTTACAGTGCCTACATGGTTGAAAAAAAGTGCCCTCTAGAGTGGTGAATACGAGAGAAAGTGCCATACATGATGCATCATAGCTTTTTGCCCGCTGGTTGCCCCACTGTTGTGCAGAATATGCCCTTTCTTTTTTCAAACAGTCTGAGTCCGCCACTGAGAGGAGCAGTGTTGTTTCCGAGGACATGCGATGAGATATCACGCTCCGCAAGGTTGGCCTACCTTTGGACACAGCCAACGCTGTCATATGTAAATTAAACTCTGTGGCTCACGACGAAGACAAAGTGGCATTCAAATTACAGCTTAACACAGTGGACACCGACCGCAACGTCACCAGGGAATATTTCAGGGAAAGTGGTCAGGGGTTTATGCTAATTAGCTCAATGCGGGTTGACAGCGTAACCCTTTTGCAACCCGGCTTAATCAGGCTACGTGCCTGACATAATAACATCACATATTCTTTTTAAAAATGTATATAATAACACTTTAACACAGTGTATTGCCGCAAACCTGGGGGTGGGCCGTGGCCGATATTACAGCAATTTGTCACATCAAGTTTACCTCCGTGAGTGCACATCAGAGCGTGACTCTGTGTTGCCAGAAGGGAAAGTATCGTAGGCTACCTGATGCTTAACATTTTGTTTGAGTGGAGTGATCGTTCACGGGTCAGTACCAAGAGAACAGGTGTCGACGTTATAATGCCGCCAATAAATCAAGCCATATCGCACAGCGGAGGCGGTTCATGAAGAATCGGCTGGACACAGGTCAATCTTCAATCTATATTAGTGTGGGCGGGAGGGTGAAGAGGCCTTGTGGTTTATCTAAGACCCATACATCTTTATATGGTGCTGTCTTTACCAGTCTGTTCAGAAGCAGAAAGTAGTCAGAACAGGTGTTATCACTAACAATGTGTGGTTCAATGAGGTGCTAATATTATCTTTAATATCGTGTGTCTAATGAGGTGATATACGTCTATTTACATCACTGAGACACTAAGTTAATGTCACACAGTTGCAAAGCCAGTTGAAGTGGACAGAACACTGTTATGGAGTTCTACTCAATTGTACATGTTGCAAGGTGTTGAGGCACATTATTTTAACAATCTAACAACATTACTAAATTGTTATTTTACCATCATAATATGTATTTTCTATTCATACATATTTATTGTATATGGTATTCAATTCTTGGAGTTGGTGTCATCATTTTGCAGCCTCTTGTCCAAATTAATACTTTTCATCACCCAAAGTTAGGGGTATCTCTCTCACTTAGGGTACTGTATGGTTTTGTGGTCCAGCTCTGCAAAAACACATGTCAATAACTTGCTCAAAATAGAGCTGCAAGATTGGCACTTCAATGTTTTTTTAGAGCTAATGTCATGATGCACGATAGTCTATCTTGGTTGACGTTGAGGCTAAACTAACATCTAGTCTTGTAATGTTTACCCAAAATGCCGCTGTTGATCGGAAACCTGCATTTTTTCAGAGCAGCTTGTTCAAACTGGCTGAAGGCACAGTCATATGCAGGACTGGTCAGGAAAGGCTGTTTTGACCTCCCAAAGCCCAAAACAAATCAACTGAACAAAGGAGTCATTTACAGAGACTTCAGTCAGCGGAATACCTTACCTTTTAACATAAGAAGCATCAAGGGTAAATATAGATTAAAAAAATCACAGAAATAATATAATAATAATATACGCTGAGGGAATCAACACAACAGGATAGACTCTCCATACTTGCTGAACTTATAAACATGAACAATTATCATGTATACATCTGCATATTGTCGGTTCTAGAACTCACTTTTCTCCTGCAATGGACTTGGTCTTTGTACTGAGAGGTTAATGATGTTTGTACAATGTATATTCAGTGTTTCTGACTTTTGTGATGTAGATAGGTTTTTTGTACTGTATATGTTTATATGTCTGTGTATTGTTATTTATTTTATGTGGACCCCAGGAAGAATAGTGACCACAGCTGTGGAAGCTAATGGGGATCTGACTTAAGAATAAATAAAGAATAAAGTATATGACTAATGGAATTTATGTGTTTCTAATTCATTTGAAATTAGCTCACAATGCTACCGTTGAATAACTGTTACTTAAAGGCGCTATCAAAGCTGCCATTTTCAGTCAAAGATATTCAATCACCATCCTTTCAACCATAAAGCGTCCACTGCGTAGGACGGCTGCCACAGTGGGTATAGCGCTACAGGAGCTCAAAACATGTTCCCTGAACTTCAAGTCCTGCCTGTGCTCAGCAACCTACAGGCGCCGTTGAGGAACCGTGAAGTCGTGCAAAGGTCACCTTCGACAATCAGACCATCGGCCCATTATGTGCTCCTAAGGCTTAAGTGCTGTGCTCTACATCCCTGAGGGATATAGGTACGTCATCTCACTGTGATAATATACGCTGCGGAACATTTACAAATCAGAGGGAGGGCGTTTTAAGTACTCGTTCAAATGTTGCCCAGTGGGGTTGCACGTCCAGCCCAGTTACGCACAAGACGGGTACAGTTACATGAAGATGTTGGGAGACAAAAGCATTAACCATTTACCGAATAGATCTCTTAGTGATAATACTGGTATTCCTGTTCAGCAGAATTCCTCGCAACTTTTAGTGACTCATCTTAAACTTTACAGATACAAGATCAAATTGAGAATGCTAATCAAACAATTTGATCATTAAATGAAACGAAAGAAACGACTGCAGTGCCTGCTCTGACATGTGAGTCTCGTTGTGGGCGATGCGACACCACCGTAGGGCTTGGGTTTCCTGGGAGAACGTTGACACATCAACGATCATCAGTGGCTGCAAGAGGACAAGACAGTCATTTACAGGAAAACGATCAAGTGCTTATCATCTCCTAAAGCTAGGGAAGGCAGTTTATTTTAGATGCATTTTTGGTCAAATTTGTTGAATTTCTCACGCCAACATGATAAATCAAATGCTCTGACAAAAAAATGAGGAAAAAATATCTGGTACCTGGTGCTGACTATTGCTTGCAATAAATCATTTTATTCAGCCCGAATAAAATGACTGGATGGCCAGTCTACAGTCAACCTACCTATCCCTACCTGCTTGCATTCTGTCCATGCCCTCATTGCGCCTGACTGGAGCCTTCCACAAAGCGGGCTAGTCATGGGTATTTTGGGGGGAGTTGCTTTGCAGACAGCCTGAAGGGAGTTTTTTGTCATTTCTTGCATGGATACTTTTAAAATCGAGCTTACGCTGGCGGGATTCTCCAAATTGCCTTCCCTGGCTTTAACTTCGGACTAAGCTCCCTGGTCAACGCTGAAAGGACAGTGATCGAGGTTGTGCAACATCTGCCTGGCCGTGTGTACAATGTCATTATGCAAGCGATGAAGTCATGCCAAGTCTGGCTGCGGAACCGCAGAGAAATCCCAGATCTTACTGTAACACCCAAAGGAAGCTTTTGTAATCGTCTTGTAATTCCAAATTACACAAGCTTCCTTTGAATGTTCCTCCCAGCGAACGCTGACGAATGACAAGCAGAAAGAAGGGTGCCATTTAATATCCTGTCCTTATCTCATTGGACGTATACTGCTACGAACAGGAACCCACCGAAAGGCATGAAGACTAAACACAATTACATTCTATATGGAGGGAAATGATTAAAGACTGGTAAGCGCTACTGCGATTAAGCCCTGTACCTTAGTTTGATAGATGGATCGATAGTGTCTTCTAAATACCGATGTGATTAATGATCACACAGGATAACTGCAAAACACTCTCATTCATTCCCTTTGAGGCTTTCAATGTACACATCTCCTCACTGCTATACATCACCCTCTGCATGTCCTATTGACTTGGCTGTCTATGTAGCTGGGCATGGACTTGCAGGATCAAAGGTAGAAATGGCAAGCCGGTATACATCAATGTCAATCGCTTATGGGTTTGAGGGAGCAGCCAGAGAAGCATAGGATGTGGAACTGTTTCCTATGTGATCACACAGCAGAGAAAGAAATGCCTGCGACTCCTGACTGCTAGTTCCTATCCTTCTCATCTCACTCTCTTAGTCCTCTCCTTCCTCCTCTATGCAGGTTTTCTGATTCTTCTCGTAACAATTCAACATGGTTCCCTTTTTTTACTTTCACATGGAACATGATGGACACACTGGGTGTTCTGTAATCATGTGTCACACTGATTGGGGCGTGTGTAGGAGTGGGATTGAACTTTTGACTGAAATGGAAGGGTTTTGTAATCCTGGAGACCTAGAGTTATTACTCTGCCCTATAATTGGGATATTAATAGTAGTTATCCTCACAGAAAAGGCTAACCTATTATTGAAGTAAAACGTGGATTTGAATTCACACTTCCTAATTACAGTATTGAGATTGCGTGTGTGTGTGTGCGTGTGTGTGTGTGTGTGTGTGTGTGTGTGTGTGTGTGTGTGTGTGTGTGTGTGTGTGTGTGTTTGTGTGTGTGTGTGTGTGTGTGTGTGTGTGTGTGTGTGTGTGTGTGTGTGTGTGTGTGTGTGTGTGTGTGTGTGTGTGTGTGTGTGCGTGTGTGTGTGTGTGTGTGTGTGCGCATGTGAGATATGTGTATGTGTGTGTGTGTATGTGTGCAGGTAAACATGCGTGTGTTTGTAT